>NC_056733.1:620722421-621022421 GCF_019279795.1 Protopterus annectens
TTCCTCCCTAAAGTGTGTTCTATTAACAATATTAATCAGTCCATTGAATTACCCACTTTCTTCAAAAATCACTCCAACAAAATGGAGTATATGTTGCACAAATTAGATGTTCACAGACAACTAAGATTTTACTTGGATAGAACAAAAGATCACAGAAAAACTGATCAACTCTTTGTGGCTTTGCTGATAGCAGGAAAGGACTAGCAGTTACCAAAAGAACTCTTTCTAAGTGGTTAACGGATTGTATAATCTATGTCTACGATTCTTCAAATCAAACTCTTTTGCACAAACCCAAAGGACATTCCACAAGGTCAGTGTCTACATCTTTGGCTCATGCAGCCCGCCTACCACTGGACGCTATTTGTGCGGCTGCTACTTGGTCTAAGCCACATACATTCATTTCTCATTATAAGGTAGACAAGGCTTCTAGGGACAGGGCAACCTTTGGTTCCACTGTTCTCAAGAACGTCCTTCCGTGAGTTCCTCAGGAACAAGGAGCTAGGGACGCTACCCATGTGTAAGAACAAACGGCGAGATTGAACACTATCACATATAGAAGTTATGTCCTTACCATAACGTTCCATGTGGAGTGTTCATCTCGCCTTTGTTCTTACATTCCCACCCTCCCGCCCTAAGAAGAACGTTCTTTTGATGCCTGGCCAGGAACATCCTGCTGCTGCTGCAAATATTGTGTACATAGTTGGCATATATATATATATATATATATATGTCTATTTGTCTTTCTATATGTAGTTATGTATAGATTCTTATTTCTGTGCATATGTGATGTAAGCATGAATGTGCTCTCTCTGGAGATTGGTTTGCTTGCAAACTAGATCTGAGGTAAAGGCAGAGGGGGATTGTGGGTATTAGATTGTCTCGAGCTTCTTCTCGATGCAGAGCTTGCAAGAGGCCGGCACGGAGCCGAGGATCGGCTCCGAACCCATGTGTAAGAACAAAGGCGAGATGAACACTCCACATGGAACGTTATGGTAAGGACATAACTTCTATTTATGGTAGGTACCCAACTGTACTTTACCTGGATACAGAATTTAAGTAGAATCTCCTTCCCATGACAATGTGCAGTACAAAGCAGTCAGTTGAAGCTTTGCAAAGATCAACACAGATTGATTTAGCCCTGTGCAAAAAGGGGCCTAAAGCTTACAGTAAGAATGAAGATCCTTTAGTTGTACTGACTTAGGGGCATGAGTTGAAGTTGCACACACTACCTATTACAAAGACATGTATCTAGAACATTTCTCCCCGGGCCTCCTCTGAAAATTGGCTTCGGTCCAAGTTGGACTTTCCTGGTTAACAAATATTTAAATAAATAAATATTCAGCTATACCAGGCAGATTACTGAATTCATTTTTGCTGTATGCCAGGAATAGCAAACGGAGCCAATCAAAAATGGCTGTAAACTAGAGCCAGTAGTGCTTGATGACCTAGAAATTGCAACAACTAGTCTACTGTCACTTGAATAACCACCACTCACTCTAGGATGGTCCCCCACAGCTGGCTAAAATAGACTGTTTACAAATTAGCTAGGAATACAATAAAATGAAGTAAAAAATGCTCAAAATTGGTAAGTATAATTAATAGTAAGGTAACTGTAAAGGTAATACAAACGTACTTTCCTGTGTGTTTGGTTCGTCCACTTTGCAGGTCTCTCAGTGAGTGCACAACGGTGTAGCTCTCATGTTGTAGACTAACATGAAGACCTTACAAGGACATATTGATGCACATATTTGTGTCAGCTACATGTAAGTGTCTAAATGCTTTTTCTGAATGTATCCCTATAGTACTTCATTATCTAGCATTTTAACTGGTTTGAGTTTCTTTTCAGTTAAAATGCATTTGGCTGCCTCCAAGTTTCATCAAAGACAAAGTAATTTCTCCTTGGCTTTCTTGAAAGCTATGGAATCCTTTTCTAAAAGGGTCTGTCTTGTTGAGACCTCAGCTGCAAGGGATAGTAGCCCCTTAAGACATACTTATGAAAAAATTAACACAAGCTAGTTTTAAGACAACTGCTACGTTAATGTGTATTACTTGAAATATGGTTTTCTTGGTAGCTGTTTCTTCAACAAGAAAACTCCATGGACGTTCTGTTAAAACCCCTTTGTTGGATTTTCAGAACCAGTTTACCTCTTGCGCCTGAAGCTGACATTGAATTAAACTTAAACCAGTAAAGCTGTTTTTCTTTTTCAAGTGTAGTCTATGTCCTACAGGGTATGGATGTTCATCACCAACAAAAATACTGTGTGGGCAAAACTATTGCTTTACAGAAGGTCACCTGTTTGTGTTTTCTTTTAAATCCTTGAGACAGCATTCCTAGAATTACCCTTGTCAAGTAGCTTTCTGTTTGCATAATTTATCTTTCATTGTTTGGTTTAGTCCCACTAGGTCAGTGGCATTTTTTGAGTAGAGACTCAAGCATACCTCTCAACTCTCCAGCTATTTGCTGAATGACTTTTTTTTCTTTGTATTTTATCTGTTCCTCAAAATTTGTAGTTTTCTAGGAAATCTCTGAAGATTGAAGTCACTAAATAATGACATACTTTTAGAGTTTCAAACTTCATGTCCTTCATAAAAATGCATGCTAAAACAGTTCCTGTTATTCTACCAAATCTGTAAATTTATAAGAGCAGTATTTAAAATTTGTCCCTGTTTTTGTGCCTTTATTCCACCCCGCACCCCACCTCCATTATTTCAGGCTTTATCCAGATTTTTTGCTGTAAGAAGTTGAGAGAGATGGACCTGAGTTGGTGTCAGAATTAACTGGGTACAATTTGGCCTGTGCAGTAGAGAAATTTTCCTAATTTGTTTTTCCTGTGGGTGAAAGCCAAAGGGTAGCTGCAGGAGAAAGGTGAGCAAGATGGAGGAGCACAGTTGATATGCATAGAGGAAAAATGTATAGAGGAAAAATGTTTAATGAAGCAGCTGAAAACTTGTCACAGTTGAAAGTCAGCAGCTTTTCAGACCAAACAGATGTACAAAATACTAATATTATGCTGGCTGATGTGACTTAATTACTGAAGGTGGCCTGAATACAGAATCTCTCTAAGTGATTAGGAAGAGTCAAGTGATCCCACTGCTTTGTTGTGGACTGAAGCAGTGGATAAATATTTGCAAGACTGAGATGGCACTGAGGCAGATCCAAAAGTAATAAAGGAAGGGCAGTGCTGGACAGGAAGTGAATGGCACAGGCAGAAATAGGAAAAGTTTTTTCAATGTCTGAGGTGGTAGAGAAGTGTTTGGAATAATGCCTTTCTGTGCAGTAACTGAAACCTGGTTCAAGGCTCCACAGAGCACCCCAGCACTACCGGGCAACAACTCATACCACACATTTTGGCCACAGAACATGGACCGAAGCACAAAAGGAGGGGGTGTATCCATATTCATCAAGGATACCTACACCTCCAGGTTAGTGGCGCAGCATGATACCTCTGAGATCATCCATGTGCAACTAACATTGGGCAAATCTGCAATGCAAATTGTGGCCTGCTACAGATCACCCTCCATGACCCAGGACCACCACTCCGACTTTCTGGAGACACTGGAAAACATGAAGGTACTACCGAACACCCTGGTATTGGGCAATTTCAATTGCCTTACTGTTAACTGGGAAAACTACTCAAGTACAAACTCCCAGGTCCAGCGCTTCCTGGAATTTATCAACTCAAATGCCCCGGATCAACTGATAAACTCCCATACCAGAGGTGAAAACATATTGGACCTGGTCATCACCAACATGGGCGACAGGTGTTCCACACTGGAGGTCAACCCATCACTGGTTAGGAACCTTTACAAATGGACTCTATGAGCACCTACAAGGATGCATGGATCGTGCCATCCCTAGCAAAAGCAAGACTCACTCCCCTAAGAGATGGAAACCAGTCTGGTGGACCCTTGCCATAAACAGGCTGTACAATAGGAGGAGGAAACTAGTTCAGAAAAAAAAGCAAATCCCAAGAAGGAAAGACATCCCTGATCAGTATCAGTAAGAAACTAAGGTCCCTCATAAAATCCTCCAAGGCTAATTTCGAAAGAAAAATAGCCAAGGATTCGAAAGGTAACCACAAAGCCTTCTTTAGCTTTGTCAAGAATCTAAGTGGCAACTAGCAGATATGCTCTGAGCTAGTGCAAAATAGCACAAAATATACTGAACCCACTGATATTGCCAACATCCTGGCAGGTAGGTTCAGTGCAGACTTCACCACCCTCTCACCCCCAAAAGGGCCCACAACAATACCGGAAAAGTGTAGTGTCCAGGAAATCACAGACGCACAGGTGAAAGCAGTCCTTTCAGAAGCCAAAAGCACAGCGTCAGTGGGGCCAGATAGTGTCCCAGGCTGCTTCTTGCACAAACTACAGAACGAACTAACCCTCCATCTAAACACAGTTAAACCTCAGCTTCTCCACAGGCTACATGGCTACAGGCTACATGCCCATAGAATGGCGCACAGCAATGTTTATTCCGCTCCACAAAGGAGGGGCCACAACTGACCCTGGTAACTATCGCCCCATAAGCCTGACTAGCCTGGTCTGCAAGGCTATGGAGTGCATCATCATGGAACTCATTAACAAAGGCATTGGGAACCTCCAAACACTTGACCCGACCCAGTTCGGCTTTAAGGGCAGATCATGCGTACTAAACCTGGTTGACAACTTTGAGACAGTCACCAAGGCAATAGATGAGGGGAAGATAGTTCACACAGCCTACCTTGACCTCGCCAAGGCTTTTGACACCATTCCCCACTCAGGAATTATAGAAAAACTCAACAGCCTGAACATAAACCCCTACGTCACGAGATGTGTTGCCAGCTATCTTACAGACAGAACTCACAAGGTAAGAATAGCGGGCTCCAGGTTCGACTCTAAACCAGTCACAAGTGGTGTCCCACAAGGCTTAGTCCTGGGACCCCTACTGTTTGGCATATACGTCTTAGAAGTACAGGCAAACAGGAGGACTATGGCTAACCAAGTTTGCCGATGACTGCAAACTGGAAGCATAATTGACACTCTGGCTGACACGGACATTCTCCAAAAGGGCCTAACTGAGACGGACACCTGGTGTCAAAGTCATGGTCTCAAGCTAAATGCCAAAAAATGCATAGTCATCCCATTTGGGAAAAACAAAACACTCATGAATTACAACATAGGTGGCAGCCCCCTTAATACAGAAGAGGTAATAAGAGATCTGGGGACCCAGGTAGATGGTAATCTCTCCTTTGACAATCATATTGCCAAAGTAGTTAGGAAATCCTTCTATGTAGCCCATCTAATTACTAAAGGGTTCGCATCTAGAAATAGAGGTTATAGTGCCCCTCTACTCGTCACTCATCAGACACAATGCCTCATTTGGGATGTACCTCACAAGACACTTCCAACAGCTGTAAAGATCACAAAAGTACCTCACCCCAAGAGGATTACTGGCCTCAAACATATGTCCTATGCAGCCCGACTGGAAAAACTCCAGCTGTACTCAGTCGCATATTGCTTACTCAGAGGTGATCTCTGCCTGACTTACAAAGCCATGTACAACTCAGAATTGATGGACATGCTCCACCTAAAGAAATCCAAGTCACTGCGAGCCACTTGATCTAGTGAGCTAAACCTCGCCACAACAATAAATAGAACATGCTGGAGGGTAGATTCCTGTCACAGAAACTCCCCATGCTTTGGAACAAAATTCCCGACTACATTAGGCAGAGCCCCTCACTAACGCTCTTCAAGAGAAACCTTGACGAGTGGATGGGTAACAGAAAATACACCCCTGGGATCACTTCATTGGCGGCTCTTGACAGAGGCTCACTCAGTTAATTAATCAATGGGGCGGCGAAAGCTGATGCACTCTGGCTAGGCTTATAAATGCCTAGTTACCTACCTATGAAAAGAGAAGAATAAGAATGGAAAAAGGACTTGCCTATTGTGAGATATGTGGTCTGGGACAGATATAGTAAACTTTAAAGCCACAGATATTTGTTCATTGACTCTCTTGGGGATTGAGCAATTCTGTGTTTTAACTTTTGAGTCTTTTGGGTTACAACAGAAGTTCATGACTGTATTAATCAAAACAAAATGTGAATGATATTGAGGTTCATTTCAGCTGATATACTGATTGGAATAGATATTAAAAACAGATGTAAGGACATTTGCAAATATGTGCATATAATTGGCAAAGTTTATAATGAAAAGCATTCAGGGTAGGGGAATGAGGTGTGAGTAATGTGATTAGAAGTAAATACATTTGTAGTGCAAATGGTGTAAATGATGCTGTCCTTTTTAATGAGCTGTCCAAAATGTTACTTTGGGGGAAAGAGGATCATTTTATGCAGTAAAAGAAAATGTGTGCAGTGTAGTCAGAAAGGTCATGTAGCAAAATACAGTAAATCTTATTGCAGATATTGTGAAGCACCTTTAATTTCACTTTCCCTTTGCTACTCACTACTAAAACATTAAGTCTGCTTTTTCCCTCACTTTGGCAATCCTTCCCTTTTATTTGTACTGTCCTTATCAAATAAAGAATCCTTTCCAAATTCCATATCCTGCTATTCTTACACTGGTTTGTGTAATTCCTCCTGCCACAGTGTTTTTCACATCAGTTTGTTCTTCTGATAGCTCTAAACTCTCATTGTTGTTATCTTCTTCAGTCTACTTTCACATTGAAAGTGTCTGATATTCTGGCTGGCCAAGGGCTACCACAGCAAGGAAGTCCCATGTTTTTATTACTGAAATAGTGAAGATACTTGAACTTCTATATTTATGGTAAGGAGACAAAGCTATATTATCTAAGTTGTCCAGCATTTCTCCAAAATTTGCCAAGTCTCACTTTGCAAGAGCTGTTGGTTTAGTAGTTTGTTTTCAAAATGCAGCCTTTGATACCTGTGTAGCAGCTCCATGATATTCACTAAACACTGCTGCAAAGTATTATAGTTGGCAATACTGGCATAACAAAGTTTTAAGAGTCCTGACTGCAGCCCATACTGTTAGTTTGCTTCTCAGGTTCCTAGAGCTGTCATGGGATTAAAATTAATTGAGACTCCTGCTCTCTTCCATGGAGAGGAGGGCTAGGAATGATGCATTAAAAGCTTTGGCAGGACTGGGGTATGGAAGCTGCAGATGTTGGGCAATGTGTGTTAGTCACAAGAGGAGTTGCAAACGTAGGGCCTTGGGAGGGAAGGATGACTTGACCACTCCTCAGCTCACACAGCCTACTCTGGTAGCAGCAATGTTCCCGAAGGTGTGCATTCAAGACCTATCAAGCCAAGTCTTCACAAGTAGCAGATGGTGCTTTCCCAGTCTCACTCGTCTCCAACAGGAGACCCATTATCACTGGAGTGGGAGCATATTGACCACAGCCAAGATGGGTTAAACACATGGATAGCCAAAATAAATATGCCCACAAGCCTGAAGGGGGGAGCTAAAGGGGAACAGCACTAGAGTGAAGTACCCTGTGGGATACAACACATTGTCCCCACTGAAGAAATAAAAATTGTAAAGTATTATGAGGTGGTTATGAGCTATAGATGGTGATCTACTTTCGGTGCTGCCATTATCAAAGATATGTTATCTTGGAGTCCACTCAATTGGAAGACCTTTGAGTTTTGCTTTTTAAGTATTTCTAAAAGGTGAACCACTTAGGAAAGTTATATGCTTATCATAATAGTGCATCTGTAAGAGTAGGTTCGTCCTGAGTAGTGGCCTTGCTCATTATTCACATCCTCCCACTATGACTGTGATTAGTCTTGTGTATGTTGTTTATGGATCCCCTTCAAGAAGATCGAAAGGTCAAAAGACTGAAAATCAAAATATCTAAAACTCAAAACATTGAAAATAGAAATTGCTTTCTCCAGTGTTGTGTGATCTTGGAGTTGGTATATGTAATTAGCGGGGGGGGGGGGTGCAGCCCCCTACATGAGGCATGGAGGGGGGCTTGTCCCCTGTATTAAAAATATTTTTGATATTTTGAGTTTTAAATATTTTGATTTTCAGTCTTGAACTTTCGATCTTCAGACAGACTGGTTGTGTATGCATCTGTGTGTGCATGTAAAATAAATTACTTTAACATTAATAGCTACAAATCTGGAGAGGGAGAAAAAAGCAGTGCATTATGGGATAGGAGGAAGGTATGGACTGCATGGGGACATTTTGGATAGTTGAGTGTTCTGACTACCTGTATCCCCTAGATGTTCTACGTGTTTCACTGTTGCAGTCATCACACTTGGGTTATCTGCCTGCAGGTAGCCCTCAGTCGGCCTGAATGCCAGAGACTTAGTATTTCTGAGTCTGTTGCTGTTGCTCCAGGTCTGACATCAGGTAGTCAGGGGTATAAAAACAGGCAGCCGACGCCATTACATCAGTCTTTCTTGCCGAGGAGCCCGAAGCATTAGCAGTTCGCCAAGTGCCAGTCGGCCGCTACCTGAGTTTTCGTTATCGAACTGAATTATCCTGAAGTTTTCTAAAGCTAAGTACCCCATTGGGGATCCTTTTTTCTTGCTCTAACCAATGTCAGAAAAAGGTAATTGTCTTGCCTGTGGAAAGCAAATACCACACACAGATTTTCATTCCTACCGTGTCACCTGTTAAAGGCCCAGATTACAACGTTACTCGCTGTCGGTTTTGTGCCTTGTTCAACTCCCGAACCATTCATCGTCGGACCCTTGTCGCTAAATACTTTCATTCTCGATCTCCGTATTCAGAAATGGCTTTGGTAAGCCATCCGAACTACCAAAAAAATGTAAGGATAAAGAGAGAGAGACCGCACAGGTCCCAAACTGCCGACAACGCTTCCGTTAAGCTAGTTGCCAGTTTGCCGGTATTCAGTGAGGTACTTTTGTAGCCCATGATGTCCGCTTCAGTGGATTTGCAGGCCTCTACCGAGACCCGTTCGGAGTCCGGTATGCCACGAGACTCTTCTTCGACGGAACCTGCAGATGTCTCTACCTTGGATGGGTACAGAGCCGCCAAGCAGGCACCGGCTTCTGAGGAAGTTTTTTGCACTACAGATATTCAACACAAACCGATGACTTCTTTTGCGTCTTCAGTTTTGTCTAAAACTACCGAGTTTCTAAGGACAAGAGTACGCACTATGCCTAAAAAACCGATGACACAAACACATGCACCTGCCTCTTTGCCATAACATCAAATGCTTAAAATGGCAGAAGACCTTATTATGTTGATTAAGGGAAGTCAGCCTTCCCCTGCTAAGAGAAAGAGACCTGACTCCAGCAGCTTTAACAGACCAAGAGTCCGACAACTCTGAGGTATCTAATCATGCAGACATGCCTTTATCTGCTTATGAGGATTCAGATGTAGAGGAATCTATTCCCTCTGCTTCTCCTCCAGAGGATTTTTCTTTTGGTGCAACCTTGCATACTTTGAGAGAAATGCCAAGACTATCCTCAGTCCAAAAAGAGACTCAGATAATTTCTAGACTTGCCACAGCATAGGCCTTTAGCAGTACCCCCAGTCCTGGATGTTGTGGATGATGTCTTTATGAAATACAGTTCAACTCCTGATACTTTAGTACCTGTCTGGTTTCATAGGAGCAGGCGATAAAGAGTTCCTGACTCTTTCAAATTCCTTTTCAAAAATCCTGTTGACACAGAGGTCATCTCCCAGGGACCTAAAGGTATCAAAGCAACTACAGCTAAGAATACCACTCCTTCAGACAGGGATTCCAGAGCTTTAGACAGATGGGGTAAGAAAGTATGCACCTCTGCAACTATCGCCATTACGGCTTTGAATTGCCAGTTTCACATGCTGAAGTACCAACAACATATTATGAAACTTATTAAGCAAAAAATAGCTACCTTTACGGACTGTGTAGAAAATAAAGAATTACAAGAGCTTATGTATTCTGCAAGCCAAGTCAGCAAGCATACACTGCAGTGTGGCTTTGACGCCCTGAAAGCATCTTGCAGGGCAGCAATCACTGGTTCTGTACTGCGAAAGACCTTGCCAGACCATGTCAAATCAGAATTACTAGACGCTCCTTTGAATAAGGACAATCTGTTTGGCACCAAAGCAGAAGAGGTTCTTAAAAAGATGCAAGAAAAATCTAAATCTATGCAGACAGTCAAAGATTTCCTCCTAGATTCAGTAAGCATTGCCCCTCGAAACATTGGTCCTTTCCAGCCCGCTCAAGGCCATCTCAAACTAGACCCAGGGGAAACAGTTTCAGGGTATGCAGAGATCCAAGCAATGGAGTGCCTCCACTTCAAAAATGGAGTGCTAAGCCACCCCCTTATGGGAAGAATTCCCAATGACTTCTTAACTCCACTCCCCACCTCTGCCCAACTGCTTGTGTCACTAGGAGGAAAACTTGCCCATCATGCAAAAAAACTGGACTTCATCACCGAAGACAGATGGATCATTAACATTGTATCCCAGGGGTACAAATTCTACTTCCGCTCACTGCCAACCCCAAAAGGGTTCCCAGACCTTCCTCCAAACCAGTGGGCAGAGGCACAAAACCAAGTTCAATCCCTGCTCTCCATAAAGGCAGCTCAACCTGTTCCTGCAGAACAGATAAGTCAAGGGTTCTATTCCCGACTTTTCCTGGTACCCAGGAAAGAGGTCACTTGGTGCCCAATCCTAGATCTTTCCATTCTAAACACCTTCCTGGTGCTACCAAAATTCAAAATTCTCACCCTGCAGCAGCTTCTTCCTATTCTGGCCAAAGATGCCTGGTTACCTACCCTAGACTTAAAAGAAGCCTATCTGCACATCCCTATAAGGGACTTGTGCAGGAAATGCCTTCACTTCAGGGCAGGATCTATGCATTATCAGTTTTCTGCACTTCCCTTTGACTTATCCACTGCTCCCAGAGTATTCACAAAATGCCTGGCTCCAGCAGTTGCCTAATGCAGACACAGGAAAATTCAAATTTACTCGTACTTGGACTACTGCCTGATTCAGGCAGACAGTAAAGAAATGCTATTGCAGCACCTGAGATTTGTAAAAAAAAAAAAAAAAAAAAACCTTCTAACCTCCCTGGGGTACACCATCAATGAAAAGAAATCAAAACTAGTCCCCAGACAAAAGATTGTGTCCTGGGAGCAAGCTTGGACACAGCATCCCAGATGGCATTCCTTACACTAGAAAAACAAACCTATCTGACAGACTACAGTCAAAAGGCCACCAGAACCCAGCTGTCAACAAAGAAAATCCTGCAGGCCCTAGGGTCATGCCCTTATGCATCCTACTGATTCCATATGCCAGACTGCATATGAGGAAACTTCAGTGGTACTTAAGTCTTTGGTGCCAACATTCTCTGGACCTGGAAACCGTCATTCCTTGTCTAAGGACTGAGTTTCTTTGGTGGGCAGCAGCATGCAACCACAACAAGGGACTACCCTTTACTCAACCCCACGCTCCCAGACCCTAACCACAGTCGCATCAGATTATGTCTGGGGGCACACCTGGACAAGTGCATTCAGGGCCACTAGAGCCCAAGTCAAATTCATCTGCACATAAACCAAAAGGAGATGCTAGCTGTGCAGCACGCTCTAACAGCTTTCAGATCCCTACTGTCACCAGGACCCCTGCTAATAAAAAACAGACAACACAGTTATGTGGTACATCAACAAGCAGGGGGGAACCCACTCTTACCCACTCAGCAGGCTAGCTATGGCCCTGTGGAACACGGCCCTGGACATGCAGGTCCATCTGCAAGCTCAATTCCTGCCAGGCAAACAAAACACTGGCAGACGACTTAAGCAGAAATCTCCTAGACCCACACAAGTAGCAATTAGAGCCCAGCACCTTCAGCCTTCTGATTCAGAAATGGGAGACCCCGGAGGTGGATCTTTTTGCCTCCTCCTGCAATCACCAGCTTAGCAAATTCTACACAAGGATACTTTACAGCAGGGCCTGGAAAGTGGATGCCCTATCCTTCCAGTGGGGTAGACCTCTCAGTCTGTGCATTCCCCCCTCTGCCCCTTCTCTCAAGAATATTGCTCAAGTAAGGCAGGTCAGACCAAGGACAATTCAGATTGCCCCGGACTGGCCATGCCAGCACTGGTACCCTCTCCTGCGCAGCCTGTCACTGGTGCCACACTGGCACCTACCCCAGAGCCCCACCCTGATCACTCAGCAGGGGGGGCAGATCTTGCATCCGCAACTGCAAACCCTAAATCATGCAGCATGGCTTATTCCTTGAACTCTCCCCTAGTGACCAGCCTAAGCAGGCAGGTACTGGATGTCATTCTTGAAGCCAGAAGAACCAGTACAAGGAAATGCTATGCTGATAAGTGGAAAAAGTATTTCTCCTGTATTCAATCTAAAGGAAAGGACACAACTCTGCCCTCCCTACCTCTAATCTTGGATTACTTAGCAGATCTACTCCACGGAGTCCTATCCTTTTCCTCCATTAAGATCCATGCCTCAGCCATCTCGGCTCATTACAACTGTGAGCTGCCCCTATTCTCTCACCCTCTCATCTAACAGTTCCTGAGAGGGGCAAACAACTTAAGGCCACCAAGGAGAGCACCCACCCCTGCTTGGGACCTTAACTTTGTACTGGAAAAGCTCACACTGCCCCCTTTTGAGCCTGCAGCGACAGCAGACTTAAAATTCCTCTCTTGGAAAACAGCATTGCTCCTGGCCATACTTCAGCGAGAAGAGTGTCTGAGCAACGAGCACTTATGGCCATGGAACCCTTCATTATTTTTCATGCTGACAGTCTCCCTCAGGACTAATCCTTCCTTTATGCCCAAAGTGGTGTCCAGTGTGGTTCTAAACCAATCTATCCATTTGCCAACCTTCTTCCCTAATCCTCAAAATAAGGGGAAAGGATCCTGCACTCCTTGGACGAGCACAGACAACTCAGGTTCTACCTGGATAGGACTAAGCCCTTCAGGAAATCTGACCAGTTGCTATTCAGTTTTGCACCAAGTGCAGAGGGCTAGGCCATTTCAAAACAGACTATTTCCAAATGGATAGCGCACTGTATCCATTTCTGCTACAAACACCAGGGGGTCAGAACACATTCCACTAGAGCAACTTCTACCTCTACAGCATTCCTCAGGGGAGTCCCTACCAGGGACATTCTGGAGGCTGCTACCTGGATGGAGCTCTCTACACACATTCATTCACCAAGCATCAACACCTGCCTATATTTTCCAAATCCCGGACTTGTTTTGCAGCTGCAGTCCTGCAGGGCATACTAGCCAGCCCAAACACTTCGACTGCCTCCACCCTTTCTACAGCTTTGGGAATCAACCCAAGTTTGATGACTGCAACAGTGAAACACGAACATAGTACAGTTGTGTACACTTACCATAAATGTAGATGTTATAGTGTATTCACAGTTGCAGTTCTGGTTTCCCTCCTTCCAGCCCCCTTCTCACTCTTTCTCTCTCCTCTGTGTATACTACTCACCCCTTGCAGGGGGTATTGGTATTTACTTTTTACTGGTGGAGGTTTTTCCACCATAGCTTAGCTCCCTACTGGGGGCATCCTGACATTTGGGGCAAGAAAAACTGATGTAATGGTGTTGGCTGCCTTTTTTTATACCCCTGACGACCTGACGCGACAGCAACAGAAGCAGAAATACTAAGTTTCTGGTATTCGGGCCGACTGAGGGCTACCTGCAGGCAGATAACCCAAGTGAGATGACTGCAACAGTGAATACACTCTAACATCTACATTTATGGTAAGTGTACACAACTGTACTTCCTTTGAGTTAGAAGATGGGCCACATTTCTACAGATCTGTTGAGGGGGTCCAGTCTTTATTAACCTATACAACATTAATTGCATAAAGCATGCACAGCTCAGTGGATATAACTTTTCCAGGCTGTGTAACCCCTTCCCTTTCCCATCATACTTATTGTCTTTATTTACAGATTTCATCCTGCCACTGAAAGTGTTAATTTTTATCTTAATGATCCCAAGCTAAGAGTTATCATTACAGTATGTATCTAACCATTGTATAATTAGTATGTAATCGGTTAAAGATGCTGAGCTCTGACTCTGACCACCCTAGTTGGTACCTCTTATGCTTTCCTCTTCTGATCTCCCAAGCCAGATATATTTCTGAAAGTTCTCTGGCTTCCATACTTGGAGGTTCTCATGTTTTATGACAGTACTTCTGTGACATCACACAAGGGTGTGCCTAGCCCCGGTGCTAGTTGCTTTCCTCTAGTCACTCTGTTTTGAGATAATTCTGACATAAGCTTTAGGAAGCTCATCATTTCAAGCTTTGAAATGCAAAATGTTCAAAATGTTTCTCTTTTTACTTTATTTAAAACAAGTATATGACCTGCTGGTACCTTTATTGCATCAGAGAGGAACACTATATAAAGAGCAGGCCAGCTGTAGATAGCAGAACAGGAAAGGTAGAGTTTTGCATCACCAAGGTCTCATCACACATTCAGTGTTAAGTAGATTGCTGCCTATGTGGTAGTTCATGGGTACAGAGTTTTTACCAAAGGGGATGACACTGCACTTTTTGGCATTGAGCTTGAGGCCATGGCTCTGACACCAGGCATCTGTCTCAGCGAGGCTCTTCTGTAGGATGTCCACATCATTTGGGGACTTGACTATGGCTCCTAGTTTGCAGTCATCTGCGAACTTCATTAGCCAGAGGCCTTCTGCGTTAGCCTGTACTTCAGAAAGTAGATACCAAACAGGAGATGTCCCAGGACGGAACGCTGTGGTACTCCACTTGTCACTGCTTTGAGGTCTGATTTGGAGTCTAAAACTCAAAACATCAGTCCAGGAAGACCTCACCCACTCACTTTATTAACGCCAGTAAGTACAAGTACAACGTTTTCGTCAAAAACACCTTGACTTCATCAGACACTTAATGGTTGATAAAAGACAACTTATATACAACACCCACTTCAATTAAACAATTGAACAATTAAAATTTAAAAAGACATATGGATAAAGAACAAAATAAAACTTCCAAAGTTAAAATACAATAAAAACCATCCCAAGTAATATTATAAATGTCATAAATCATATAGTAGCGTAAAAAATGCATGAAAAAATACAAGAATATAAGTATTAACCTCAATGAATAGAACAGTGAACAATATGCACTTAGAATCATATACAAAGCAGAGTTAATTCAACGAAAATAATTATAATTTCCCTGCCTTTAATTTGAGATATGGTGCTATAGAGATAGTTTCATTTAAACCTGGAGTTTTATTAGCTTCCAGTAAAATCTGCCAATACGTCTCCCTATGTTCTAGGTGTATTTCCCAGGGACCTCCCCTGTTGTCAAGGGCCCAAGACTCAGTCACAAAGAATGCAAAAGTGGCCCCAGAACAAACCAAGGTGTGTCTATATAGGGCATTGTTGGTATTCTGTTTTTCCATTTCATAATGGTGTTCATATATTCTCCTTTTAAGGGGTCTCTCGGTTTTGCCTATATAAAATGCTGGACATATTTGACAAATAGCCAGATAAATGACCCCTATAGTGTTACAATTGGAGAATGTAGTAGCCCTGATCAATCTATTTCTGGAGGAAAGAAATACTTTGTCAGTGTGCATAATATGTTTACACTGAGAACAAGAACTGCACCTATATGTGCCCTTACGTGAAATGGAATACCTGATAGTCCTAGGCTCATATTCAAGTATATTCTTGATATTATTGCCCTTTTTGTACACTGTTCTAACTGTTTTACCTTTAAAGGTTACTCAAATCTGTAATATCCTGAAAGGAGTCCCATTCACACTTAGTAATGTTCCTAATGCACCCAGCATTTACTCTACATTCAGTGATGAAAGCCTTGTTGAACCCAAAGAGGGAATCGCCTATTCCACCATTATTTTTGGATATATCCAATTTACCGGTTCCCAAAATGGGTCGAAATTTGGTTAACCTACCATCCTGTACCTCCTGTTTGACACTAGCTATAAGGTCATCCGGGTAACCCCTTTCCTTAAACATAGCTGTAAGTTTAACACATTCAGTTTGATATTGTGATTCCTGATTTGGAGTCTACAACTTTTACAGTGTGGGTTCTGTTAGTGAGCCAGTTGGCAACCCATCTTGTGATGTAGGGATTTATACCTAGTTTAGTGAGTTTAGCTGTCATTCCAGAATGGGGGATGGTGTTGAAAGCCTTGGCGAGGTCAAGATAGGCTCTGTGAACCACCTTACCCTCATCTACGGCTTTGGTGACTGCCTCAAAGAAGTCGATCAGGTTCAGGAAGCATGATCTGCCTTTCACATACCCGAACTGGGTGGGATCCAGAGTTTGGAGGTTACCATTCTTTGTTTATGAGTTCCATGATATGTTCCATGGCGTTGCAGACCAGTCTCGTCAGGCTAATAGGTCGATAGTTCCTGGGATCAGTGGTGGCTCCCCCTTTGTGGAGTGGGATAACTGTTGCTGTGCGCCATTCAGTGGGCACAAAGCCTGATGCGAGGGTGTTATTGAACATGGTGCTTAAGTGGGGAGCCAGTTCGTGTAAAACGCAGCCTGGGATGTTGTCTGTTCCCATGGATTCTGTGTTTTTGGCTTTAGAGAGTGCAGCTTTTACCTGCATAGTTGTGATTACAGGGACTCGGCATTCTTCCTGTATAGATATGGGCCCTTTAGGGGGTGAGGGGGGTGTAAAGTTAGCACTGAACCTATCTGCCAGAATGTTGGCAGTATCAGTTGGTTCTGTAATTTTCGTGCCTTTGTGCTGTAACTCAGAGCAGATCTGGGTGTTGCCATCGAGAATCTTGACATAGCTATAGAATGCTTTGTGGTTGTCCTTCAAATTAGTGGCAATTTTGTTTTCGTAGCTAGGTTTGGAGGGGATCTCATCTTCTTACTGAGGCTGACCAGGGAGCTCCTCCACTCATGGGATTTTACTCTCTTTTGCAACAGTTTCTTCCTTCTGTTGTACAGTTTGTTTATGGCAGGAGGCCACCAGATTGGCTTCCTTTTTTTGGAGGATAGCGTCTTGGTTCTATTTGGGATTGCACGATCCATGCACTTGTGTAAGTGCTTATAGAGTGCATTTGCGTAGGATTCAGCAGTTGTAACTGCATTGTCCATCTGCATGGGTGTCCTGAAGTTCACCACTTCTGTCTTAAGCATGAAGTTGGCTTTGGAGAAATTGTTTACCGTGGTTTCCTTAATGGGGGTGGGGGCGGGATGTGGATATCAATCGTGATTAGCTTATGGTCGGATCAGACCAATGAGGAGTTGACTTCAGGTGTGGAACACTGGTCACTCATGTTGGTAATGACTAGGTCTAGGATACTGTTGCCCCTGGTGGGGGTGTGGATAAGTTGATCCAGGGCATTGGAGTTTATGAATTCCAGAAAGCGTTGAGCTAAGGAGTTGGTACACGCGTAGTTTTCCCAGTTAATGGTGGGGTAGTTGAAGTCGCCCCTTATTAGGGTGTTTGGCTAAACCCTAGTATTTTCCAGTACATCACGAAAAGGAGTGGGAATTCTGGGGCATGTTGGGGGATCTGTAGCAAGCTACAATTTGGATTGCAGTTTTGCCCAGAGTTAGTTGCACTTTGATAACCTCAGATGCATTATGCTGAGCAATTAGCATGGAGGTGTGGATATCCTTAATGAATATGGACACACCTCCACCTTTGGTGTTTCGGTCCAGGTTACATGGGCGAAAAGTGTGGTATGAGTTATAGCCTGATAGTGCAGGGGTGCTCTCTGGAGCCTTGAACCAGGTCTCTGTCACTGCACAGACATCGATGTCCTCCATTTTGAGTGCCTCGAGTGAGTGCATTTTGAGATTGACTTCTAGCATTGAGTAGCATTACCCTCCGTTTTTGCTTGCCTGTTCCTGTTACGGTGGTGAATTTGTTGTTTGAACCTTTCCTAAAAAAGGCACTATAGGGGCAGCAAGAGCTTTAGCCAGTATCCGGAATCCCTGGGGCGACAGGTGCAGGCCATCTGTGGCAAAGCATCGTGGTCTATCGACCATGTCATCTCAAACAGACAAATATTGGATCCCTCTATCCCAGAATATGTTCTTGTGCTCTTTGTCTGGTTTGTCATCGATAGACTCATCAGTATTATTCCTCCCATTAAGGAGCCCAAGGCAGTGTATAAGTTGGGAAAAAGTGTTATCTGACTTGGGTAGTTTAACTGCATCATTTCCACTCTTCCATTGTGGGTCAGTCGCTTGAAAAGTTGGCAAACTTTACTGGTTGCAGGGTAAGAGTTTTTGAAGAAGATTACTACAGTTACCTTTCCAGTGGGCCTTTACTTTGTTGTACTATCACGTTTGTAAACTCTGTGTGGATGGCAACGGGCTCAGAAATTTATCTGAGCAGATCTGCATGATTAAGTATCCCATCCGTCAAGGATATGCTGAAGTGAGCCATTCTTTACCCCCCCTTGGTTGTGGTCCTCTTACGCGAGTTTCCCAAAACCTGTTTGAAGAGCACCAAAGCAATAATGCTCCTAGGGGATTTTCTTTGGCCCTTTCTCACCTTCCAGGTCTTCCCAGTTTTTCATGAACAAAATCCATTACAAGATGAGGAGGTCTGCAAACCATTGTTCAGTATTGCCCTTGCCTCAGTCTGGTGAGACACACATACTACCACCAAACAGTCTTCACTACTCAGCAGAGCTGCATCTGAGACTGGCTTTCTGAGTTTGCTTCACTTTTATGAACCATATCTGCAGGCTTTGATTTCAAAATATGTTCTCAGATGGCCACATCATGCAACCACTAGGCCTTCCTTGAAAGAGTTGTACTTAAGCACCAGCTACTTTCTGAATGGTGCCTAGAATAGGCTGTATTTTGCCATACTGGGAAAGGCGCAAGACCCATTTGTTCCTAATTTTTAAGGTGACAGGAGTTGTCATCCTATTTTGGGTGTCAACTTCAGTGAGCACATTCATTGTGTTAAATTATAAAA
The DNA here is from genome assembly GCF_019279795.1 of Protopterus annectens. Lineage (NCBI taxonomy): Eukaryota > Metazoa > Chordata > Ceratodontiformes > Protopteridae > Protopterus > Protopterus annectens. Next base: position 620,741,281 of record NC_056733.1, read on the forward strand.
GGTGATTCTCTGGAGTGTGAGTGCAGGCACCTAATTGTTTTTTTTTATTTTTTTCTAGCTGTTACTGATGCATTCTTTGGCATATCATTGTGTAGTGACTGCCCACAAAGTTTTATTTGGTGTGCTACAGGTAGCTTTTACTTGGAGTGCACAGTGTTGCTGCTTGGTCTCTGCTTTCACTGTTTACCAAAGTGCTTGCATTTGAGGTGTGGACATTGTAAAGGAGCTTTTATGTGCATGTGGCATCTGATGGTGTCAGTGAAGTGTTTGTAACAACACTGTGCTTTGGTCTTCCCATAGTTGCCCCCACTTGAAGGGCTTGATACAAGTTGAAGACCTTCAACTCCACTCCATAAATGAATGTATGGCCATCATTCTTGCCTACTTTGAGGATCTGGAGGATATAGATTCTACTGCATGGGTAGCTATGCAGACCTGAATGGAATGCAGACACTTCCACAACTTTTGGTCCTCATGGCAGTCTTTCTTAATTGTCTGTTTTACTTCCCTTGCAGTGGAGACTGAGGCCTCATTGTTTATAGAATCTTCACACTTTTAAGGTTTATCTACTAGTGACGGACCAGTGTTGCCAAGCTGCAGCATAATGGATTTGTGCCTTCCAGTCTTTGGCATAGTGTTATCTTTCCTACATCTGCGTCCATTTTCAGACTTTGATGATGGACACTTTGCGTGCGAGTTGGGAAGTGCATGTCTGCTCATCCCTTGTAGTGGGATAATTAAGACATCAGCAATTGGAGCTTCATGTAACCCCTTTTGAGTTAATGTCAGTGATGCTTACCCTTCAAGTTCTGGAGAGAGTTGAGACCAGAGCCTCTCCTATCTGTGTGTCAGTCAGCCAAACTATGCAGGTGCCTCATGTGAGCAAGCAAGGCAGTACCTGGCCGTGCCTCATTTGCAGAGAAGTCATGCAAGTCTGGGAGTGGACTGTAGATGGTGGCATCTTTTCACAAGAACTCATTCCAGAGGAAACTACTATGCTAGCAGACACCCCATTTGACATTCCATTCCTGTTTTGGAACCAAGGCTGAAACATCTTTAAGATCTTATGGGACTGGGCTCTCAGCAAGTCATCCTGTTCACTTAATGGGGAAATCTGTTCTTTTCCCATTTCAGATTCATTCAGCAATACAAAGAAAAATTGATGGAGCATCTTCTGTCTTCACTGGCAGGCAAGATTGCTATAAACATTTTCAGTTTTCCCCACTGATTCCAGACCTAATAAAACTTAGAGAAGGTATCTGAAAATTTATTGGCATCTCTTAGTTGCTTTGAATGGTTGGCTCCACAAACTGTGGTCCCTGTAGAAATCGCTCCTAGTACAAGCCTAAAAAGTCCATCTTGGTTGTCTTGACTTATAGATGTTCATGTTTCACTGTTGCAGTCATCACTTGTGGGTTATCCCTGCTGGGTAGCCCTCAGCCGGCCCGAATAACAGAGTAAAGATTGTCCCTCCTGCATCGGCTACAAGGTCACCTGTGGCTGAAGTCAGGTCGTCAGTGGTATAAACAGGGCAGCCGATGCCATTACATCAGTCTTTCCTTTCTGTGGAGCCCGAAGGAGAAGCAGTTTGTGTGCGCGTCAGTCAGCCGCTGCCAGAGTGAAATAAAAAACGACTAAAGCTAAGTACCCTGTTCGGTATCTTTTTCTTGCACTAACCAATGTCCAAAAAAGTTGTCTCTGCTGTGAAAACCAAATACCACACCGAGACTTCCATAACCTGTGTGTAACCTGTTTAGGCCCAGACCATGACGTCCCCGGATGTTGGTTCTGCACTCTCTCTAATGCTAGGACCATCCGCCAGAGAGCAGAATTTGTAGCTAGATATTTCAAAGATAGTCCTTCGTAGTACGAAATGGTGTCCATTGGTCAGCTTCCAGTGGATATCCCCAAAAAGAGATGAGAAAGAAAAGGACAGACCGCAAAAAGTTAGGCCCTTAGACAACTCTTCCCTGAAGCCAGCCACCAGTACAACGGAATTCAGTGAGGCACCTATGCAGCCCCTGATGCCAGACGCTATACCTCTGCAGGCCTCTACCGAGACTCATCTGAGTCCAGTACGCTGCTGGATCATACTACATCTGCTGAGTTTTCGGTGGTCAGCCCCACGGTTTGGTCCGGAGCTGCTCTGCAGGGACCAGCTTCCAAGGAGGCTTTTCGGATAACTGACACCAAAGACCGATGGTTGTGCCACCGGCCACAGCCGTACCCAGGCCCATTGAAGCACTAAGGCGTAAAACCAAGACCACTTCCAGAAAAACAATTCCTAGTTGCCATCTTCCTCAAGCCCAACCTGCTCAGTCACAACAGCTTCTTAAGATGGCTGAGGATCTTATCACCCCTATCAGAGGTAACCAGACTACCCCAACCAAAAGAAAAAGGGACGTTTCCCTAGAGATTCTCTCAGAACTTGACACTGAAGAATGACTTTTTGGATTCAGACAGTGAACAGCAGCCCCTTACCACCTATGAGGACTCTTATGCAGAGGAATCCATCCCATCTACATCCCCCTCTGAGGATCTGTCTTTTGGAGAGACCTTACACACCCTTAGGGAACACTTCTATTGGGAAGCTCAGGATTACCCCCAGTCTAAGAAGAGGCTGAGAGTGTCTGGACCTTCCCCAGCACAAACCCTTAGCCATTCCTCCCATTTTGGATATGGTGGCGGATGTTTTCATGGAGTCTAGCCTCACATCTGATGTTCTGCCTCCTACACCGAGAAAGCCAGACAAGGTACTACAGGGTGCCAGACACCCACAAATACTTATTAAAAAATCCTGCAGCGGACCCAGAGATAATCACCCAGGGACCCAAAGGGGCTAGGGACCAGTTCCTCCAAAAACCCTGTTCCATCTGACAAGGATAGCAGAGCCCTAGACAGATGCGGTAAAAAGTATACATCTCTGCTACCTTTGCTATTAGAGCTCTTAACTGCCAGTTCCATATGTTAAAATATCAGCAACATACCTTGGAACTGTTAAAGCAGAAAATTTCCTCTGAGCTTGGAGGACTCTTACACTCCAGCTCTCAAGTGGCAACGCATTCCCTCCACTGTGCATACAATGCCCTGAAAGCCTCCAGCTGGGCTGCTGTTGCGGGGTCAGTCATTAGGAGATGTACATGGCTGAAAGAGCAACCTCTGCCTGATCATGTTAAATCCAAACTCCTAGATGCTCCCCTAGATAAGGACCGCCTGTTTTTGATTTAAGGCTGAGGAGGTGATCAAGAAAATGGAGGATAAGGCAAAATCAATGCAGACAGTAAAAGATTTCCTCCAGGTACAGCCTCCCAGGTTCAACAGGAACTTTTCCACCAAACACTGGTCCTTTTCTTCCCAATCCAGGCCTGTGCAAAGGAAAGGGTGCAGGGACAAAGCCCCCTCCCCCCAAGCAACGTCAACGACAGCAGAGGCCCAGGCAGTGGACTTCTACAACCCCCAGGGCAGGGAGTTCTTAGTCCACTCCCTACCCTAAGGACTCTCAATGACTCCTTCTCCCCTCTCACCAAAGGTTAGGAGGAAGGCTATCCCTTTTCAAAGATAATTGGCAATCCATCACAAAGAATCAGTGGGTCCTAAAAATAAATTTTCAAGGATACAGATTCTTCTTCAAAGATAGCCCAGTCTTAACAGGGTACCCAGACATACCATCAAATCAGTGGGCAGAGGCCCTCAGCCAGATTCAGAAACTATGGGTTCAAGGAGCAGTGGAGCCTGTACCCCAGGAACAAGCTGGAAAAGGGTTTTATTCAAGATTGTTCTGATACCCAGGAAAAAGGGCACTTGGCGTCCTATTCTGGATCTAGCCACACTAAACCTTTCCCTGCAGGTGCCAAAATTCAAAATGCTTATGCTCCAAAAACTCTTAACCATGCTGACCCGAAATGCCTGGCTAGTCATCCTGGACCTAAAGGATGCCTACCTCCATATCCCTATAAGGGAGTCCTGCAGAAGGTTCCTTTGCTTCAGGGCAGGCTCACAACACTTTCAGTTCTCTGCTTTGCCCTTTGGCTTATCTACTGCTCCCAGGGTTTTCACCAAATGCTTGATCCCTGTCATTGCCTTCTGCAGGCAGAAAAAACTTTCAAATTTACACCTATCTGGGCGACTGTCTCATCTAGGCAGACAGCAGAGGAAAGCTCCTGCAAGACCTCGACTTTGTCCAAACACACTCTACCTCTCTAGGATTTACCATCAACAAGAAAAATTCCAATTTCTAGCCCACCAGACAGGTCATCTTCTTGGGAACTCTCCTGGACACATCCACCCAAGGAGCTTTCCTCTCTCTCCAGAAGAACAAAGTCTCCTGCCCCAGTACTTCTCCAATTTAGCTTGGAGAAAACACCTCACAGCAAGGAAGTTCCTTCATGCTCTGGATTACATGGCATCCTGTTAGTGCCCTTGGCCAGACTACACATGAGAAAACTGCAGTGGTACCTAAAAAAAAACTATGGTGCCAGCACTGTCAGTCTCTGGAGCTACAACTGCCTCTGATTCCCTACTTAAGAGGGGAACTGCTATAGTGGGAAGAAGTCTGCACCCAGAACAAGGCCTACCGTTTCTAATTCTTCCCCATGGCCTGACCATCACCACGGATGCCTCAGGCAAAGCCTGGGGGGCTTACTTAAGAGATGTGCACCCAAGGTACTTAGAACTTAGATCTACACATCAACCTAAAGGAAATGATGGCAGTATGCAGGACTATCACAGCCTTCGAGTCACCTGAAACCATGGGTGCTTCTCATCAAAACAGACTATCACAGTCATGTGATACATCAGCAAGCAAGGGGCACACACTCCTATCCGCTTTGTCTAGCCATGTTTCTCTGGCAGACTGCCTCAATGATGGGCCTTCATCTGATAGCCCGGGAGCACAATACCCTAGCAGACCACCTCAGCAGAAGTGTCCTGGACCCCCACAAATGGCAGCTTCAGAAGGAGACCTTCCTCTGTATCACCCAAACTTGGGGGACCCCAGAGGTAGATCTCTTTGCATCTCTAGACAACAGGCAGTTAGACCAGTTCTGCACCGGGGAGTTCCCCAGAGAAGTCTGGAAAGTGGATGCTTTCTCCTTCCACTGGGGCAACCTGTTTGTCTACGCCTTCTCTCCCTTGCCAGTGATCCCATGGGTACTACTAAAGATCAGGGAGGAAGGGCCAAGAGCTGTACTAATTGCTCCAAATTGGCCCACGCAACATTGGTACCCCTTGCTACTCAGCCTAACCAAGGAGCCGCCCGGGAATCTGCCTTTCACAGAAGGACTTCTGACCCAAGAAAAACGGTCAGTACTGCATTCCAATCTGCAAACTCACCCTATCTGCAAGACTTATACCCCAAAGGTGGATACCAACCCCACTGTTCAGCAAGCAGGTCCTGGATATAATTAAGGAGGCCAGGAGGCCCAGCACCAGGAAGTCATACTCCTCAAAATGGAAAAGATTCAATGCCTGGTGCCAAACTAAGGGTACAAGCAGCTCCCTTGCCTCTCTCTCTCTGATTCTTGACTACCTGGCCGAGCTAGTGCAAAAAAGAATTACCTTACTCTTCCATCAAAATTCTTGCCTCTGCTATCTCTGCCCATTCCCACGCAGAACAGCCTTTCTTCTCCCACCCTCTGCTAAAGCAATTCCTTAGAGGGATATCTCGCATCAGGCCACCTAGGAGGCCTCCCACTCCTGCCTGGGACCTGAATTATATCTTGGAAAAATTGACCTTGCCTCCCTTTGAGCCAACTGCCTCAGCAGAGCTAAAACACCTCTCTTGGAAGACCACCTTTCTGCTGGTCATAATCTCAGCTAGGAGGGTTTCCAAGCTGCAGGCACTCATGGCCATTGAACCCTTCATTATCTTCCATCCAGACAGAGTGTCTCTTGGAACTAACCCTTCTTTTATGCCTAAGGTAGTGTCTGACATAACACTGAATCAGGCTATACATCTTCCCACCTTCTTTCCTAACCCTCAGAACAGGGGGAAGAATCCTTCATTCACTAGATGTGCACAGACAACTTGGATACTATCTGGATAGAACCAAGTCTCTCAGACTGACCAGCTTCACCCCAGGAGCAGAGGGGAACGCAATTTCCAAGCAGGCCATTTCCAAATGAATATCCAGCTGCATCCATATCTGCTACAGCTTCAGTGGGAAAGTTCCTCTCAAGCCAGTCTGAAGCCATTCCACTAGAGCAGCATCTACGTCCACAACTTTCCTCAGGGGAGTTCCTACCAAGGACATCCTAGAAGCTGCCACTTGGACTTCGTCCACACCTTCACCAAATACTACCAATTGCCTCTTTTCTCCAAAACCCAGGCAGGCTTTGCCTTTGCAGTCCTGCAGGGCATGCTAGGCCTACTTAGAACAGAGCAAGCCTGTACTTCTATTCCTTTCCTTCTACCATCCACCCTATCTTCAGCTTTGGGAATCTTCCCACAAGTGATAACTGCAACAGTGAAACATGAAGAACATAGTACAGTTGTGTACACTTAACATAAATGTAGATGTTAGTGTATTCACTGTTGCAGTCCTGTTCCCCCCCCCTTTCTCTCTGTTTCCTTCACACCTATCTATGCCTATGTTATCCCCCAGGTTGGCCTTCCTCAGGCCTTCTTTGCAGGGCTGCTATAGGTTGGGGCAAGAAAAACTGATGTAATGGCATCGGCTGCCCTGTTTTGTACCACTGACGACCTGACATCAGCCCCAGGTGACCTGCAGCCGACGCAGGAGGGACAATCTTTACTCTAGTATTCAGGCCAGCCGAGGGTGCTACCCAGCAGGGATAACCCACAAGTGATGACTGCAACGGTGAATACACTTGAACATCTACATTTATGGTAAGTGTACACAACTGCACTTTTCTGTCTAAGGATCTGGCTGCTCCTTTAGATTCTTTGACAGAAATTTCAAAGCTGAAGCTGACAGAAAACCTTCAATGTAACTGAAGCTGGCAAAAAAAAAAAAAAAAAACATACATGGACTCAAACTTTTTTTCAGTGTCTTGTGGAAGACAGGTGTGTGTCCCATTGTCAAATTGCCGACCAGTTCTGTACAAGGGTTTTGCAGTGGGCATTTCTCCTTCCTGGGAATTTGAACTTCAGTGTTAATATTGTACTTAATTTACTTGTTTAACTTGGTAAGCGAACTAGCTCATCTCTCCTTTTCAGCCGCAGTCCAGGCTACAAGGGGAAAGAATATGTACAGTATGTATGAACAGTTTAGAGTAGGCAGCCCAATACTGTTTTTGGAAGGAGGGGGGAGTGGAGTAAACGTACACCCATAGGGAGAACCATCAACATTCAAATATACATTGGTTTTGGGTTCTTTTCTCCCTCTGTCTTGTTTGTTGAGGTATCTTGTCAACTTTCTCTGGAGTATCCTCCAAATTGTATGTACAGAGTTGTTAGGTTAACTTTGGTTGACCACTGTTACATAGTGGGAGCCAAGTTATCTATGCAGAGATAACATTGTAATGACAAATGGGGGGAAGTTATCGTGGAGCTAACATATGAGTAGCAGGGTGAGAGGAACGCAGTTTCTTACATGGGTGGTGTAGGGGAGCTTGCCTCCTTGCAAAATGATTATATCTGATATTGTCAATTTTCATTCATTTCTCAACATTTGGGTTCGGATGCGACTCTGCCAGCCATTATTTTAGCTTGTGGCCTCTAGAAAACCCTTGTGCTCCTCCCTTACCCATAATGCACTATCCTCTAACATACCTCAGATTTCGTTTGTCGCTTTTCCATTTGGATTTGATCACTGGGAGCTCCTGAGCTTGTTCGTTTTTTGGGGGGAGATGAGTTGAACTGTATTTTGTTACTTGTATCATTCATTTTATTTTATTTATTTATTTTTTTTGTATTTATACCTTCCTTTCCTACACTGCTTGTGTACATTTTCTTGCCATATTTGGCAAGTTCTTTTCTTTCCCTTACTTACACTTTACATGTATCCATAAATGCCATTGTTGGTATTTTTCTATCTCTGTATTTATATAAATGTATATAATTTTTCTTTTTGTTTCTTTCCTTTTTGTAGAATGTCTGAAAAGGGTTTATCAGGATTCAAAAAGTGTCAAGATTCCGGACACACATTTCTGCTTTCTGACACTCGCTCCTTATGAGTGTACTGTCTAGGTTCACAACACCTACAAATCAACTGTAAAATTTGAAAAGCTTTGTCTACATGCTGTAGCAGATAGAAAGAACAAACTTATTTTGAAAGGACTACTACCCTCCTCTTTTTCGTAAGCCCTGGGGCTCCACACCCTTAACCAAAATTCAAGCAGCCATCTACTAAGCCTTTTGGTCCTTCCAGATCCTTGACCCCCCTCATCTTATTCAACCATGGAACCACCAAGGAAGAGACACAAGAAGACTTATCCAAAGTCTGCTGATACTCGGCCAGTGTCTGACAGTAAAACGGCTTTCTCAGATTCCAATTTCTCAGAGCCAAAGCCATTACCCAGGATACACTATTCTTCCTCTATAGACCCCATACCATCTTGAGTACTTTCCCCTTTCCTGGAATCCCGCCAGCACTCTAGATCACTATTAGTGATGATATTTTGTTTTTCCAGAAGTCTGACTGTGGCTGGTGTGGACAAAATGATGGTTTCGGCATTGCTACGGATGGGAGTTCTTCCGGGTCCTACTCCTTTGGGTCAGAAAGCCATTGTTGGTACTACTCCAGCAATCTCTGCTGCTGCTTCAATCTGATCTATAGTTTCAGGACCATCTGGATCATATCCGAAGATGAATAGTATCGTCATCTCAGAGGCTTTATCTGAATGTATCGGGTCGGATTGTTTCAGAACCAGATGTCTCTGGGAGCCGAAGCATCCGTGTCTGATCCGAGACATTTGAGTCTGCTTTGAAGTTATTGGAGAGCTGTATTTGCCTCTCAAAGTTTCTCCATTGGATAGCTCATCTCCGGCCAATGCCTCGGGTGGATTGCCTTCAGGATAAGAGGAACTGATGGGTCAGAAGCATGGCTTCTCTGATCCGTCGGCTTCCTTCTCCTGGGAGCATTCTGCCTTTGAAGTCGTGGAGAGAGTGTTCTCCACTTCTGCTGGACAGACAGTTCCTCCCCACTCAGATCTACCCTTTGGATCCTGTATGTTTCTGAGCCTTGAACCCCATTATTCCACTCCCTAGGGAAGGCCAGCCCAAAGTGTCTATGCTACACAGCAGGGTATTAACTATTTCTTCCAGTACTTCTCCAGAACACCCCACCGAAGAAGTCACTAGGAAGAAGTGCAAGAAGAGGCATTTGGACTCTCCTCAGGAGTTCGTCACTGAAGATACAGATTTTGATGACTGGGAAGGCTCCCCAAGATCTCCACCCAAAAACATCTCATTTGGAGGCATCCTAGAATTCCTTAAGCAGAGGGTGGTTGGTTCACTGATAACCCTTCCAAAGAGGTATCTATATTTCTGGAGGCTTTTGGGTCTGGCCCATTTACCTCCTGGGTGACTCCACGCATTGATGAGCTCATTGATTTGATCTCTAAGCAGGCGTGGAAGGAACCAGACTCAATTGAGCCAATCCCCAAAAGTCCAGACTGGATTTTAGCACCACCTGCAGGAAGGAAGCATTGGAGCAAGGAAGTGCCTCTAGATGGCAAGCATCAAGAAAGAACTCACGGAGCAGTGTTCTTCTGTCCATCCTCCTGACAGAGAGTCTAGGGCGTTGGACAGATTTGGGAAGCATATGTAGGCTTCAGTGACCTTTGCTCTCAGATTGCTTAATTATTTGGCACAGTTCACAAGATTATAGAGAGGGATCTGGTTAAGGAACTTTCAGATTCTCTCCCTGAGACCAGTCCTCCTGAGGCTCAGTCTTCTGTGGCCTCACAATTGGCTACCCTTTAGCCTACCCTTAACTCATTCATGAGGCTTATCTCCCATGTGGCAGAAGGTGCGTCAAATGTGGTGGGTTCAGGCATTTCTGTTGGAACACATGTCTGGATGCACTTATGTGACTTTGTGGAGCCCTTGAAGTCCTCTCTTTGTCAGCGCTTCTTCTGATGGAAGCTCATTGTTCAATGTTAGTTAAGGATACACGCTAGGTGCAAGCAAGATGGAAAGACCCTGTATGTAGTTGGGGTATGTTTTTCAACTCCTCAAAGAACCTTTGCTAATAATCAATGAGGAGTTTGGAAAATGTGGTTCAGGAAGTCCCAGGGTCCTTTCCATGATCCCTTTGGAGATGAGTTATCCTTTCTACCCCTGTGGGGACCAAGTGGAAGACGAGGCCCGCAGAATCAGGGGTCCTGAGATTTTCTCCTACAGACCCTACCTGCACTCCTGAAAGGAGGCCTGATTGTCCTCTTGTGGAGGCAATCCAGGGGTCATTCATCCCTGCACCAGAGAGCCTGGTTAGACATTACAGGAGATACTTGGGAGCAGATAATTTTCCCTATCACCTCCACCGGTTTGCAGAAATCACTGATGATCCACCCATTCAGGGGGTAGCAACAACTGTAGAAGTACAGAGCTGCTAGAAAGTCATCCAAGAGGTCCCACCAGACCAGATAGGATTCAAAGCTTGTTTTTAGTGCCAAAGAAAACAGGGGACTGGAGACTGATTTTGAATCTCAGCAATTTGAACAAATCAGTTCAGCACACCTGAAATGGTCAAGGTTCAGTCTACAGTCCATTCTGCCCTTTTTGTGCAGGGTTGACTGGATGTGCTTGATAGACCTTCAGGATACATACTCACTCACATAAAACTGAATAGACAATGCCGAAGGTATTTATGCTTCTGGCTGGGAGCCAGTCATTACTAGTAATGTTACTGATACAATGGTTTATTCTTTCTCTGCACATCTGCCCAGATGATGATTACCCAGGCATGCAAAAGATACCTTTGGTGGTGGATTCAATCAGTTGAGGTACTGCAAGTTATGTCCCTTCATTCTTCCTCAGTCCAAGGCCATAGTGACCACGGACACTTCCCAGATTGGGGGGGCGCTTCCTGGGGAAAACAGTCCAAGGCACTTAGTCCTCCAAAAAGGCCAACACACGTCAGTGTCCTGGAAATTAGACCAGTACTCTTAGTGTTGCTGGCCTTCCAAGAGACACACTCCCTTTCAGGACAGTTGCGATTTAGACAGACTGTGTTAGTGGTTTGTTACATCAAAAAACAAGGAGGAAGCAGGTCTTACCCCTTATTTCGAGAAGCTGTAAGAATATGGCAGTGGGTGATCTCATCTAACCAATTTTTGATAGAAATGCACATACCAGGGAAGTCCAATGTGATTCCAGACAAATTGAGTATGACCATTTTACCTCACCAGTGGTCTGTCATGGATGAAGTGATTTTTCACCAGTGGGACCAGCCTTGCTGCAACCTCTTAGCATCTCTCCTAAACAAGTGCAGCAGCTTCTTTAGCCTAATCCCTCCACCAGGGAAACACTGAGAAATGCTCTACTACATGACTGGCCTCCCAGCCTCCTCTGTGCGTATCCCCCAACTCCCTTGATCCCCAAATTTCTGCAGAAAGCTTTCCAGTTTAAGAGTAGTGGCATCCTCATTGCACCTTACTGGCCTCTACAGATTTGGTTCCCCTTTCTTTGGCCTCTTCTAGTCTACCAACCTTGGATTCTGAATCAGATTCCAGACGACCTGTCTCACCAAATAGCCATGCTTCACCTGGATATCTCAAACCTAAAGCTAACAGCGTGGTTTCTCCACTTCCGTTAATAGCCAGACAACATATGCTGTCTTCCCCAGTCTGTCATATATTTGTCTTCTCGCAAAGTTTTCACAAGAAAACTTTACAGAAGTAAATGGAAAAGCTTTTGTATTTTGGATACATCAGAAACATATTGACCCTTTTTCAGCTTCTGTACATAGTGTCCTTGAGTTTTTGGCAACAATTTTCAATGAAGGAGCTAGCTCATCAACTATTAGAGTTCAACTAGCTGCCATCTGTAATTTTCACATAGGAATTGAAAACTCCACCTTGGCTTCATCAAAACTTTGTAAGGCCATCTTGAATGGTACCCTTCTTTTGAGACTTGCTTAAATGGATCCAATTATTCCACAGGATTTCGATTTAGTACTCGAGCTTAATTCGTCCTCCTTTTGAACCAGCAGCAAAATAATGAGCTAACAATTCTTGACTTGGAAGATTATATTTCTGGTAACCATCACCTCTGCTAGAAGTATGTCAGAACTCCAAGTATCTTCTAAACCTCCCTACTTGATCTTTCATGGGAATAGGTTGAACCAATCTTTTCCTTCCTAAGGTAATGTCAGAATCCAACATCAACCAGTCCATAAATCTGCCAGTTTTCTTTCCAGATTTTACAAACAAAGGTAAATATATGCTTCCCTTATTGTACATTCACAGATGCCGTGGTTGTGCAGCTGTTAGCATTGTCCCCTCACAACAAGAGGTTCTCCCATTTGATTCTCGGCTGGACCACCTGTGCGGAGTCTGCATGTCCTCCCGTGGTCAAGTGATGTTAAAGACGTATGCAGGTAGGTGCGTGCGTGACTGGGTGTGCCACCTTTGATGGTTGTGCGTCAGGCTGACAACTCTGCACCATAAAAATCCACTGCCAATCATTAGCAGACCGGAGCTCCGCTGTGGTGACCCCTAACTGGGAAAAGCCAAAAGACATTACTTTACTATTGTACATTCACAAACAATTTTCTACTTGTGTTGAACAAAGGACATCAGAAAAACAGATGTATTATTTGTCTCCTTTGTGGATTCTAAATTGGGTAAGCCAGTCACAAAGGTAACTCTGGCAAGATGGCTTACAAATTGTGTGTCATTTGTCTTAAAACAAGCTGGGTCTGTCCTTTCCAAAACCTTTAAGAAACCATTCAACCAGGTCCATGGCAATATCTTCAGTACTTTTATCTAAGGATGATATATGTGTGGCTGCAACTTGGGGTAATCCTCATATCTTTTTAGTCATTACAAGTTGGATCTGATTTCACAGGGAAGAGCAGCCTTTGGCTTAATATCCTTCCTTAGAATCCACCTGGGTTATTAGGTAGCTGGGGAGTCTGTCCTAGCTGTTGAGGAATGAATGAAAATTGCAACATCAGATAAAGAAGTTATGGACTCACCATAACATTCCATCTGTGTCGTCCGTTTTCATTCTTTCTCAACTCCACTCCCACCCCCTCCCCCCAATTTTTTCAACTAATGACTTCTGGAAGAGCGAGAGCTTATAAGGACACCACTGTTCTTTACATTGTGCTCCAGATATTCTTTTTTTCTACCAGGATAGTAATATTTCTTGGATTATGTAAACCAGCAAACAAGATCTGAGGTATGTTAGGGGATAGTACATTATGGGTAAGGGAGATATATACCTTTTTTTTTTTTTGAAGCATGGAAGGCATCTAGCTCACAAGCTGAGATGCTGGTATGTTGACTTTTTGACTAGTTAGCCTTTTTGGTGGTCCTTTTTGACAGTTTATACTACATGAAGTTTTTCTTACCGTGTTGGCCATTGATAAAATTGACTGCATCCCAAGCTTCATTCCTCAACCCTGGAGCAGAACTATATTTTAAGCCTGCAGTATTTTATCTCATAACCATTTTAATCGTGCAGTGTTTGTTTCATAACCATACATTTTTGAATACGATGCAATCTGATTGGTCAAGGCACTTCTAAATAATGCACTAACTCCTGTTCTATATTTAAAAAAAAAACTTGTTTGTACGGTTAACATTTCATAGTTTCTCAGAGAGAGAGTTTTTACCATAAATCAACATACAGTAGAAAATAATAATGAGCAAAGTTATTTTACCTGTCACTGAAGCTTTTGTAGGTCCTTATTTTAATTACTACAAACTGTTCACCATTAAACATTTTTAAGTATTTACAATTTTTAAAGTAACTCGACTTTAGTATTATGTATACAGTTTACACAACTTTTATATACTACAAACTGTTCACCAGTAAACATTTTTAAGTATTTACAATTTTTAAAGTAACTCGACTTTAGTATTGTGTGTACAGTTTACACAACTTTTATAAACACATGAAAAACGTTATAAACTGAATGCCCTGTGATATTCATAGGTCTCTACAGCTGACTTCTCATAGTTTAGCTAACCAACTTTTCAAAAATTAAACTCTGTTCCACCAGTTAGAGAAGACACAAGAATTTTACTAAATACTACTGTTTTAAATTATCTCAGACCACTTGAGGATAATGTGTCTACCCTTTCACCTGTCTCCCTTTTTCAGTTTCATTTTTGTTGTGTCCCCCATCATTTTTAGCCTCTGTTATATATATTTGGCTTCTCCTTTTTTCACTTGCTGATTATAGATTTTTTTTTACCATTGTAAGAAGCAGCGAAAAAAGGGCTTCGACGAACCCTGCTGCTCTTGCTCTTTGTTAATTTTAACAAAAATAAATATTTGATAAAAGAACATTACTCCTGTCTTTGTATGATCTGGCCAAACTCTTCCTTACAGTGTTGGTGTTCTAGACCATCCCAAAATATATGCTCCCCTGTGCCCCCCATCACAGCTCCAACATTCTTTTAATCACAAAAATATATACCTGTGGAGACATTTTCAAGTGAATGTCTTGTATTTTTATTTCTTAGCCTGAGTGAAACACATCCCCACCCAGTTGACGTTATCCAGGGCACTTCATAGTCTGTCTTCCCATCCTTGTTTTAATTGCTAGTATATTGGTCTCTTAAGTTTAAAGCTGCCCCATATACTCTACTGACGAGACTCTCTATTGCATCCTTTGATCTAGCTTTTGTTACAAAGTTGACTACCCTACAGGTATCCTTATGTGTAGCTACATTTCGTAAGATTTCTCAAGTTCTAGTGTTGATCCCCAGTATAGCAATTGTCCATTTCCTTGTAAGTTAAATATTGATTTAGCCAGTTCTCACTACATCTCCTTGCAGCAACCCTTTACAAATGTATTGGTTCTTTATCTTAGCATCGACATAGATCTTATGCACTTTCTCATCCCATTTTTTGAATTTGTCTCCACCAAATAGCCTTCTGAAACTGTTGACTTTTTCCATGGCTCCATTTGGTTATGTGCTACAGTCTGCCTAAAATACTTGTTATAACTTTCCCCATAGTTGCCTTAATGCTGATTGTCCATCCATATCTCAAAACCTGGAAACATCAAAAATCTGGACAAAGGCCCATGAAAATTAAGTATAAATCTGTATGCTGATTAACATAAAATTTGCATGCATAATTATGTAACCCACCCACTCCAATGGAATTGTGGGGGTATCAACTTTCAAATGCAAACTGAGGAACAGACAACCAAAATATGGACCCAGAGACCCAGACCCTGTAGTAAATGGTAACCATTTTCTTTTAAATGTGTAACAATGATGTTCACTGAGAAGGGAGAAGATGATGAACCTTAGGATTTTGTTTTCAGTGACTTGCAGTATGTGGGTTTTATGGTAAAAGTAGGGCATTTAATGGTAGGCAATATTCTGATCTTAGCAACCGATTATTATAGTTTGCTAGGACCTTCAAAAAGTCATTCTTTGTGGCCTACTGATCAGCTGCATAGCTACAGTTTGTGCCGCCCGGGGCTGTCTTTGAGTTTTCTGTCCTACCCCCCACCCCCTCACAAAGTCATGGTCGAATGGCACCTTCTCATATACAGACCTCCCCCATGCAGCCATTCCAGTGTCCCATTACTTGGCTATTTTGCCCCATTTACCATAAACAGTGTAACGTGCATACTGCTTTACTTTAAGATGATTAACTGGATGTAATTTAAAAGTTTTATTTTACATTTTGCAGCACAAACACTAATAGATATCTGCTGAACAAAGCAATGCAGTCTCACAATGAAAATAGACTTGGCATTAAAACTTCTCTGCCCTTGAAACTCATTCACTGAAACAGCATTGAAACCCACATTCAAAGAAAATACATCTGGCCAGTGGCAGATAAAGATTACTTCTGAGCTGTTTTCAAATCATAGGCCCCTTGCACATGAAACATGCATGTGTTCTTTGATGCACCTTCCTGATTGTATTAAATTATATTCTGTGTATAATGCAGTGCAGTTGTTGGAGGGCGTTTTAAATTTGTTTTGAACATTTTTCCAGTAAATTAAATAAAATGCATGCACCAGTAATGACAAAACCGCCCAATTCAGAACATTTCCATCATAAAAAGTCTACTCAGACTTTTACAGTCCACCAGTATCAGTAAATATACAAAGTCACTGCGGAAGTAAGAGTCCTCTAAATAATTCCGCATTAAAGAGATCTGTAACTAATGAAGAGGTTGCTGCCAGCAAATAACTTTATATTACTTTGTTTCATCTGCAAATTAAGGTCATGTTACCCTTGAGGAATAAATTGCCTATGTTACATTAAAAAAATGATAAGCTAGTAATATTGCAATAGGGAATGGATGACAAACTGATAACAGGTTTATAGTTGCTAGTTATTGCTGCCAAAGAGAACATTCTTAGGACTGCAGCATCCACCCACTTCAAAAGTACAATACAGTACAGTATCAGCAATGCATCTACATACTTTGGGAGTAGAACCCACAGCCTTCTGCATCAGAAGCAAGTATTTAACCTGTTATACTATTAACAATGCAAGCAGACTCACCGTAAGCAGCACTAAACTTTTGTTCCCCTGAAACTCTCAGCTCCTTGTAAAATCCACTCAACTGTATCTGTCAACTTTGCAGCACAAGAAATCTGGAAAAAGCCAAAATTTTTGGCGGGGAGGGCACAAAAACTCAAAAAAACAAGGACACATTTTAAACATTGCTTGTATAATCTTGGAAAGTTGCTAGAATAAAATGTGTTAACCACCATGCGTTTCACTGCCAAGTCTTAAACCCAAGACCGTGTGTGCTACAGTCAGAGCAACATACCACTATACCAAATCAGCTGTTTCCTGAAAGACAGGAAGACAAACTTAAATGGCTATCATTTAGTGAATTCAGTTCTCACCATAGCTCTCAACCTCTTAGCACAAAACGCCTGGACAAAGCCAATAATTGGGGAAATACAGCCCCCAAACATATTCAGTGAATTCAGTCCGCACCATAGCTCTCGACCTCTTAGCACACAAAACCTGGACAAAGCCAGTAATGGGGGAATACAGTCCCATAAATAGGGGCAAATTTCAAATATTGATCTTATAAACTTAGAAAATTGCTAGAATAAAAGGTTGTGTTACCATGTATTTTCTGAAGAATAGGAAGTCTGAAATTTAAATGTCTGTCATTATTTAGTGAAGTCGGTCCTTCATTGATTTGCCGCAAAAATCCAGAAAACCACAGATTTTATGAGGAACAGAACAAAAATATGAGGCAAAAATCTGGAAAGTTTTCACAAGTGGTAGGAAATTCAGGCTCTTGTTACCTGAACTCTAGCCACCAGGTATATTTAACTGGGGCATTACACACACACACACACACACACACACACTGGTCATTAGCCTAATAATCTGTAAGAAAGTGTCAGTGTCGTTCGAATAAAAAAATACATTTTAGTAGTAGTTAGTTTTTTAAGAAATGAATTTTGCTCATTGAAAGCATTTTAAGTTGTGATCATTTTTTACAATTTCTGAATATATGTAGTTGCATAATATCACTTCATTGTTATATTTATTGGCACTTGTTTACCCGGAATGTTCACTGGGCCAAAAGAGCCCAATTTCAGTGGAGGCTGGGGAGAAAAGCTCCACAAGGCAAGTTAGTACACTAGTACAAGTCATCCAGAACAGTTAGTGGATAACAGTGTCATCAGAAGTAGAACACTATTATACGCACGAGACAAACTAAGTTGTAGAAAAACAGACTAGTTCACGAAAAAGGCTGCAAGCAACATCCACAGGAAGTAAATGAAGAACACAGGTTTATTTGTAAAGCGCTTTTCGTCGCTCAACGTTGGAGCAACTTCTTCAGGCAACATTCAATTAAGTAATTAGTAATTTATAATACAATCAGTTTAAAAGTCCACCCACATTTAAAGTGGTATAAATACAGATAAAAAACACTCAGCTCAGCCTTCTTATAAATAATGTAACCTTAGTAAATTAAGAGCCACAAAATCACAGGCAAAACAATTATACTGTTGTTGATATTGATACTCAGTATTATCCAGTGCAATTGACCTAAAACAAATTGATTTATTTTAACAAAATAATCAGACATAAAAATAGTTCATTTTAATAAAACTATAAGTCTGTGTGTGTAAATAAATAGATAAATGGTCTATATAAGTATGTATATATATGTATAATTAATTTATAAAGGAACTATGTGCCTACATAAAAATATAACCATATTAAAAACGATAGACAAGTAATGTAATCCATTAATGAACTTACACTAGTACCATATTTATTTATTTCCTATCCAAACTTTTAAGTTTCAACAAACAACTAATGTTGCAGTGTTCGTTTAAACCTGGTTTAAGAAAAGCATTTGTTCTCCACTGCCAAGATAGTTCACGGTCTTCTAGTAACAGGTTGTATTGGACCCCCTCTAATATCAGTTTGAATTTGATCAAAGGCAGTGAATTTGAAATTGTGTCCTGGGTTAGCTGCATTGTGTTTAAATAAAGCATTGTCTGTCTTACCATTAAGTATTGCATATGTATGCTCATACACTCTCTCTTTCAGTCGACGTTCAGTCTTTCCTATATAAAACGCTGAACATAGAGTGCATGTAGCAACATACACTATAAGTTTTGAATTACAATTGAGTTTATATTTAATTTTATATTTTGTGTTATTAATAGTAGCATATTCACTGCAAGACATAAATTTACACATATTACAGCTACAACAATTAGACATCCCTTTTCTATTAGTGAAACTGTTTATTGTGTTTGTCTCCAAAATATTTTTAATATTTCTCCCTTTTCTATACACTACCATAGGGTATTCCAAAAATTTAAAATTTATATTTTTATCTTGTATAATTACCCAGTTTTTATACAATATCTTTCTAATAGTGTTACTATCCATACTAAATGTTGTGATGTAACTTATCTGATAGTTGTTAACAACTTCTTGCTCATTGCTGCCAAGAATGTCAACTTCTGGCATAAAACTCAGTATTGGATGCAGTTTCTGTGTTAGAGCATACACTTAAACTGCTATTAAGTCTTTCTCTAGTTTGTAATATTGGTACTATAATGCCATTGTCTCTTTTGTGCATGACTTCATGAGAAATGTCGTTCACTAAGTCAGTCGGATAACCTCTCTCAATAAATAATGTTTTTAATAAACTACATTCAAGTAAAAAGTCACTAGACACAGTTGTCATACGGGCTGCTCTAATAAACTGTCCCTTCACTATGGCTTTCTTTTGTGTATGTGGGTGGAGACTAGTATAGTGGAGGTAAGAGTTACAAAAGGTGTCTTTTCTATGTATTTTGGCAAAGTACTGCATACCCAGAAGGTCCTTGGATATATTGACATCAAGGTAATTTGTGGACAAGGTTTGAAAGTCCAATGTAAATTTGAAAAAGTCAGTAGTGTTATTTAAGTAAAATAGAAAATTGTCTGCTACCTCCTTTGGTCCTTGGAATAAAATAAAAATATCAAGGAACAGAGTGTAATATTTTATATGTGAAGTCCACTCGGTGTTCTGAAAAATAAAGTAATTTTCCCAGTACACCATTACCGTGTTAGCTAAACTGGCCCCGCATGGTGAGCCCATTGCGACGTCACATTTTTGTAAGTACAACTTATTAAATGTGAAAAAGTTATTTGTTAAAATAATGTCAAGTAGTGTTGTAATTTAATGTATTTATACCACTTTAAATGTGGGTGGACTTTTAAATTGATTGTATTATAAATTACTAATTACTTAATTGAATGTTGTCTGAAGAAGTTGCTCCAACGTTGAGCGACGAAAAGCGCTTTACAAATAAACCTGTGTTCCTCATTTACTTCCTGTGGATGTTGCTTGTAGCCTTTTTCGTGAACACTATTATACAGCAAAGAATTTGGCAGTACTTCCCTAACTCCTCTTCAAACATGTTCTGTCTTACATAGACTGGACTAAAATATATTCTGTAAGTCTTGACAGTGTGATAATTGGTGTCTTAATTATTTCTCAGTAAGTTTCTTCAGACTTTTTAGCAACTTGATTTACCAATATTCCATTTTAAGGCACAGTAGCATGTCTGTCTATTAGCTTTTCACTGGAAGATTAATTTGCTCATAAACATTGTGTGTGTGTGATTGCTTTGTACACTTGCCCCCACAGCTGAAGGAAGGATGTGTCTGATAGGGCTCTAGTCCCAGGTGCCAGGTTGCTTGTCTGCTAGGTCACTGATTAAATAATGTAATTGAGTTGTCCTGCATCTGCCAGCACACATGTAGATTTGTGTGTCAAAGTTTTTACTTGCATGCAAAATGCCAGCAGTGATTATTTGCTTGCAGTGTAGCAGGAAAAAAAGTGTGTAACACAGCCTTTACTAACCAAAAGGAACAATTCCTTACAAGTCTTGTCTTTGTGCCTTAACATAAACCAAGGATAGCAGCCAGAAAGATAAAAACAATAAAACAGTCGATGTTCTGTAGACTGCTGTTTTGCCATAGTTCCAGATATGTACAAGAAAACTTAGTAGTCATGTTACCTTCCTTGCAAAGCAGTAGTGACTTGGTGAAAGACTTATTTTCTACATGTTCTGCTTACGTGCTACTTCATTTAACATCAAGTCCTACTTTGGTGCTTAGATTACATACGGATTTAGTGTAGATGTCATGATTCATATAATCGTAAGACATTCCACACTTAATGACACATTTTCACTAAACTTTGCAGCTTCTAGGGTTTTCCTGAGTCCCAACAGCTTTTGACTTGCACATTACAAACTAACAGCATTTTCTCCCCGATAGTCACATCTGAATGAAATGGTAGCTAAACGATGTTCTTCGTGTTTCACTGTTGCAGTCATTACATTTGGGTTATATGCTTGCAGGTAGTCATCAGTCAGCCTGATTAACAAAGTCTTGGGTCCTGCGTTGGTTGCTGTCCCTTCTTCCATGACGTCAGGGGTAGGAAACATGCAGCTAACCCCATTACACCAGTCTTTCTTGCCGTGCGGTGCCCGAAGCAGAAGCAGTTCGCAAGTGCTGGTTGGCAGACTCCTGAAATTTTCGTTTTCGCGTTTCAGAACCGAAGTCTTCAACTAAAGCTAAGTACCCCATTGGGGAAACTTTTTATTGCTCCTTTCCGATGTCAGTAAAAGTTAATAATTGCATTACTTGTGGAAAGCAAATACCTCAAAGATTTTCATTCGTACTGTATTCCTTGCCTAGGCCCTGACCACGACGTACCTTGCTGTCAGTTTTGTGGTTTATTTAATCAGCACACTATCCGTCGTCTGTATATTTTCACCCCTAAATATTTAGGTTCTCATTTTAATTATTCAGAAATGTCGTCTGTTAGCCATCCGACTACCGGGATTCCGAAAAAACTCTAAGATAAAGACAGAGGCAGGCTGCCGAGGTCCAAAACTGCAGACGACGTTTCTCCAAAGCCAGTCACCAGTTCGCCGGTACTCAGGCGCTTTCACAGCCCCTGATACCCCGCTACTTCTGATTCACAGGCCTCTACTGAGACCCATTCAGAGTCTGGTATGCCGCGAGATGCTTCAACTATGGAACTCGTGGATGTCTCTACCTTGGATGGTTCTGGAGCCGCTGTGCAGGCACTGGCTTCTGAGGATGTATTCAGGCCTACGGACTTGCATATTAAACCAACGCCTCCTCCTTCAATTAGGCCTAATTCTCGAACCTTGCCTAAAAACAGATGCCCAGGCCACATGCTCAGGCCTCTATGCCTAAAAAACAAATAAGAATGGCTGAAGATCTAATAACTCTAATCAGGGGTAGCCAACCCCCCCCCCCCCCTTTTCTAAGAGACCTAGAACTGAAGTTGTTTATGAATCTTCTGACCAGGATTTCTGTTTGGAAATTAAGGGGTGCCACTCGGGAATTGTGGTACCCCATTGTTTGGACCTGAAAACTGGTAAAAAAAACAAGAAATTCAGTACGGTTGAGAGATATGTGTCCATCTTGCGCCCAAATGTCCTTTTCTCTTTTTCTTTAATTTAATAATATTAATTTCCATTTAAGATTATAATTTTAGGATTGCATCACATGTATCAACCTAAGTTGTGAATTTTTTATTTATTTTATTAGTTTGTGTGTCAGAATAGTCCGACTGGACAACAAATGTCTGTTTTCAGCAGGGTCATGGGGAGAAAAGCTTCATAAGTTTACGGAGAGAAAAAATTACAAAAAAGAACATTACAGAGTAGTAGCAAACAAATAGTAGACTTTACAGCAGTTAGTATACAATAAGAGGATATTAATCCCTTGTGGTTGAAAATTCAAATGTACAGTGTATATAGTGTGACTAGATAAGAACCTGGTAGAGCATTGCAAGATATTTCACAACTGAGTCAGAGTATGCAAAATGTTTGTTGCAAACCTTCAAGCAAATATACAAGTAAGTTGATATATATATATATATATATATATGTATATATATATATATATATATATATATATATATGTGTGTGTGTGTGTGTGTATATATATATATATATATATATATATATATATATATATGTGTGTGTGTATGTGTATGTACATATACTTATGTTTAGGTTATTGCACACATATGGGGAGGTATTAAAGTGTGTTTTTGTTGACCAGGACAGATGGGGAGTAGAAATAGTGAGTGGATGAGGCTTCAGGGGGATCCATTAGAGTTCCATAGATGGTTGGTAAAGAGGTATGTTTTAAGTAGGCTCTTGAAGGAGGGTGTAGACTTTTGTAGTTTGAGGTCAGGGGAAAGGTTGTCCCACATTTCAGCTATTTCATGGGCAAATAGTGATTGTTTTTGCATGTGATGGTTTCGATTAAGGCTTTGTTGGAGGACCAAAGTTGTTTATTTGAATTGTGGAAGTTTAGCATGCTAGTCAGGTCAGGGTTTTTCTTGGGATAGTACAAAATATGATGAGCTAGGTTGAGTTGATGGTATCTTAAAAGGTTTGGAAATTCAAGTCAGTGCAGGGCCTGCAGGGAAAGGCAGTGGTGGGATCGTGATTTGGCATTGGTAGCGAATCTAGCAGTTTTGTTGTAACAGATGGAAAGTTTATTAAGGTCATTTATGTAAAGATTAGTTAAAATTGAGGATGCATAAAGTAGAAGTAGATAGGAGCTGGGTCCTGGCTATTGCATTTCGAGATTCGGTGGTTAGATAACTTTTACAGCGGTAGAGGGAACCTAGCTTTTTGTGGACTTTTATGATGGTTGAGGATATGTGCTTTGTGAATTTGAGTTGCTGGTCAATGGTAACTCCTAGGAGTTAAGCCCTCAGGGACAGGGGTAATTTGGGTTTTGTTGGAGAGTATGGAGAAAGTAAGGTTGCTAGTTTTAGTAGGGTGGAATAGCGTTAGTTGTGTTTTCTTGGGATTTAGTATGAGTTGAGTTGTTAAACTAGTTCTCTATTTCCAAGAAGGCTTCTAGGCTTCTTGTTGGAGAAGTTGGATGTTGGGTGCAGTGCATATGAGAGTTGTGTCAACAGCATACTGGTCTATGTCCTCTTTAGTGGTAGCTGAGTGGAATTTATTTGTGAAAATATTAAAAAGAAGGAAAGGGGGCCTAGATCTGAGTCCAAGTGTCAACCTTTTATTCTTGGGTACTGTCAATTTCTCCTATTGTATCCATTCACTTTTGACCACCCAAAATAACTAATTTCAGTACTTTTATTCATTTTTTTGCTATATTGTTTTATCAGGTTGATAACTGTAAGCCTGCCCGTTTGTAGTATCAGTGGCACTGTAAGCATTTTAATTGCTTGAACCTAGCAATCTTCATCCTTAAGTAACATTTCCCATTTTCTAATTCTGCCTAATATTTTCTGTAATATCATCCCACATTTCATAGCAACTTATCAAGTTGTTTTAGCAAGACTTTTTGTATTCATTCTTTTATGGCCTCGTAAGGATATTTTTTAATGTTGGTGTACAATTTTTAAACTTGCATTTGTTTTGTCATTAATTTTATAGTCTGCTTAATCTGTTACAAATGTTTAATTTTGTAATGCCATCTATTCCTGGTGGTTTCCCTGTATTTTGCTCACAAATGGCTTTATCAGCTTTATCTTGTATATATTTTTGCCATCAAGGCTTTCTTATCTTGTACGTCTAGTTAGGACAACTTCAGGTTACCCAAATAGAATTTTGTACCCTCTACATTTGCCTGTACTGCTGTATCTTTTGCATATAGCTTACTTAATTTTACCATTACTTTCATTATTTCTTCCAGATCTGTTTCTAATTTCCTGATTTCTGATCTTTATCATTATTTCTAGAGTCTGCTCTCTTAGTTTTGAGTGAGAAAATATAGTTGTTCTGGAACTACATTTAAAAAGTAGGCTTCATGGTTTTTGCTCTAATTTGCTTTTCTGTGTACTCCTGATTGATTGTTTTGCCTCTCTTAGCTGATTATCCCACTCACCCAGTCAGTATCTATGAACTTTGCCCTGTAAAAAGTGCATCTCTGTGTAATGCCTGTAAATATTTCTTCTGACTTGATCATTTGGTGTCCTGGAAAGTCGGTGTTATGTTTACTTTTCTAATAGCCCAGGTCTATGCTGACACTCCATTACTAAAAAAACGTTTCCTCCAAGAAATCATGTAACTTCTGATTATTCCATTCTGTAAAGCAGGTCTTTCCTTAGAGATGCATTAAAAAATGCCAGTGCTTTTCTACCTTTAACTCTCCTTTCCTGGCATTATTTGCAGTGGTGCAAGGTCTGAAATTACTATTTGGTGTGTTACTATCTTTTGCACTGTGTTCATTAGAAATATAATTTGTGTAGTCTAGCCCATTTATTGTCTTTCCTAACAAAAAATGGAAATACTTTTTTTTCTTACGCCTGTAACATTCAATCCAAATATATTTAGATATTTTTCTAGATATCTCCCTCCTGTAGGAAATGGCAATCTTACACCCCCACAATACTTTTGTAAAAGAAAAAAATTACATTTACGTCCCCTACCACTACCAATATTCCTTGGTAAAAAGTTAAATATTTCCATTTTTTGCCTCAAATACTGTATTTTGGATTTTTGGGGGAGAGGATATACTAGCCAATGTAGGCTGTCTCCCTTGTAAATGACCTCTTAATTTTGTCTACAAAGATTGGCTGCTTCTATTCTCATTCCTAAACATTTATTTATAAATAATTTATCCCTGTCTTTAATTTCCCGTCAAACCTGCATAAAAGCCTTCTACCTTTGCCGTTTTTATGAGACTCACGTTCTTTCATTTTTAGATTAGTTACCTTTAATGTTACTATTTGCGCATTGCTCTGCACAATGTATGTTAGTGCTTTGTCCATTTTCCTGCTGTCAGTCCATTTGCATTCCATGTTAACTACATACCTGTAGCTCAGAAATACTGTAGTTTGATGCAGAACTTTCTTCACTCTGTTTTCCTGTTTGTCTGAATTCTTAGTTTCTTTTCTTTTCATTTTCCTTTGAGTCCAGTTTCTATCAAATTCTAAAACTATATACAAAACCCTGTGCAAATACTTTCACTGCAACCAAGCTTTTGCTCGCATACAGTGGCTGATGGGTTGCAGATAATCTCATTAATATTTTGGTCTGTAATCTATTGTGGTGCTGCCCAGCTAGTCTGGATTTTAAATTTCATATTTCATGAGATTAAATCTCTCCCTCACAACTGAAAAGACAAATGCCTTCCTTTCTACTACTGTGAAACAAGTTCACATTTTCAAATACAGTATGATATTTAAGCAATTTCCTTTATATATTCCCTTCCGCTTACACACCAGCTCAAAACCCAGGAGCTTTACTACAATTGTATTTTTTTTTTTTTTTTTTTTAATAAAGAACACTTTATGAGCCTGTAAAGCTTTTTTTAGCTTTATATACTAAAGTCTGTTTCATTTATCCTTGTGTATGTATGAAGAAAGTACAAAAGATTCATTAAGTTGATGTATACAAACAGCCCTGTTTTCTTCCCTCGTCCCTCTACAGTGTTTTCATTCATTCCTTGTTCTATTCCATTAGAAACAAGAAAAAAAAGGAAAGAAAGATAAAAACAAAATATATCTCAGTTTTCTTGAGTAGCAAGTTAATTTTTGGTGAACAATATGGTCTAAATACTTAATGGCATTATGCCAGAAAAATATACCAAAGATATCAGGTCTACCAAAAATGTTTTTTAATATCTAAGCAGTTAATTGCAGTCCATAGCAATGTGGTTTTCATTCACTGTACAACGCTATCACTTTTAAATGATTGTTTGTTTTGATCCCAAAGAATGTGAGTGCACTTTGTTTTTCTATCATTTTCCTTTGAAAAACAGGAAACTGCTTTGCTGAAATTCTCTTCTGTCTGGGTGCACTTTTTCTGTTGGCGCCATTCATCAACTCATTCTTGTGTTCACCACAGACGTTCATTGTAGCCAATGTTGCAATACTGAGTCCTGTGACTTCTTGCCATGGAGACCCTGGCGATTGGCCTGAATATCAGAGTATTTCCCAATCCCATAGGTAGAGGGATGTCCTTTACCATGTGAAGTTAGGACATCAATGGTATGTCGACCAACACATTCTTCATTTCTTTCTTGACATGTAGTCCAGTGCACAAGACTGTTTGCAAGTGTCAGTCCGTCTTTACTTGAGCCACCAGAGTATCCAGATAGGTACCCCATTGGGGACCTTCTGTATACTTATTAAAATTTTGATGTTTGTTCATGTTTTTTAAAAAAAAAAAAAAAATCTAATGCTTTTTTGTGTGGGGAAATAAGTCTTCCACAAAGACTTGTATTCCTACTGTCTCTTGTCTAGGTCCTTAGCACAAAGTGCCTAACTGTCCCTTTTGTGCTAAGTTCAACACTACGATCATTAAGTGTAGTGCTAAATACCTGCAGCAGCAGCATCTAGAATCAGGTATGGCTAGGACTTCGCAAGAGGTGGTGCCCGCCAGTTCTCAGAGTATTGTCCTGAAAAGGCACAAAGACAAATGTGCAAAGGAGAAGACTGTACGGGAGGGTGAAGACATTTCCATATTACTCTCCCCACCTCATCTAGAGATTGCTGACACAGATGAGGAGCCTTTGTATATGTCTGGTCCGACACCTGTTTAGACTTCTGCCCTCTGGCACAGCCCTTCAGGAGCTCCCTTGACTCTGGCCCATTCGTCACATACTGACACCAGACCAACTTCAGTTGACTGTGAACCCACTAAGCAGGCCAGTACTTCCGTCTGGGTGATGTAATTCTTCAGTTGAGAGTCCAGCACATGCTAACTATAGAAAGCTCTTGATCATATCTGCCCCTAGACCATTGACTATTCTTCCAGTCCACAAAGTCTTCATTGGTGTTTAAGAACATAATGCAGCCCAATTCCCTTCCCCCTGTTCCCAGGAAGGCTGACCACTTCTGTAGGGTGCTTGAGTCCCATAAGCATCTCTATAAAAACCCATTAGAGGATCCTGTTGTGGTGTGTACAGATTCCTTCAAGGAATCATGCTGGCCAGTGTCTAAGAACCCCTTGCCAAGTGATAGGGGAATTAGCTGAAATGGCAAGAAGACATATACCTTTGCCTCCTTGGCCATGGTAACCTCTCAACTCCAGTTCCGTATGTTCAAATATCTTGAGTCTGTGCAGAAACAAGTAAAAACCAAGGCAGAGGAGAATAACTGCTAGGAACCTCTAAAGGGACATCCAAGAGTTACGTAGTTTATGCCTGCAGTTGTCCAGACACTCACTAAAATGGCAGCCATGATGCCTCAGAATTGTGCAGTGCAGCTGCCACAATGTCCACGATGAGACATGTTTGGTTGAGGACTCTTCCCCATCAGAGCATGTTAAAGCAGAACTTCAGTGCACTGCTGGGTAAAGAGGATCTCTTCGGACCCCAGCAGAGAAGGTGTTTTGAGAGACTGAACAAAAAGGGGAAACACATGAAGTTGATATAACTGGAACTACCCCAATAAATTTTGGCATTTTCTACCTATGCAACAAAAAAACGAACACATACAGAGGGGAAAGGACCAAATATTTAAGAACTTAAACTGAGCAGCCTATCAGACCCTCCCAGGCAGCAGCTGTGACTGTTTAGCAAATCCCATCCCCTCTTGTCACTTATTTTCTCAGGAGCCTGGATGACGACTCTTGATTTATAGGATGCATACCTTTATGTTCCTGTTTTACAGGAACAGAGAATTCCTACATTTTCTAACAGGAGGATTACACTACCTGTTTTACACTTTACATTTGGTTTATCTACTGCACCCAGGGTATTTACCAAGTGTCTGGCACCAGTCGTCATTTTTTGCAGAGCAGAAGGGGTCTATTTTTACTCCTCTTCAGATGATTGGTCCTAGAAGCATCATTAACAGAACTTCCAACAGCCATGCAGATCACCAAAGATTGTTTTCAAAAGGTACAACTCACCGTCCATATCCAGAAGTCAAAATTTATACCCAGCAACAGAATAACCTTTTCAGGCATGAACCTAGATTTGGTCCAACAGAGTTTTTATCAGAGAACAAAATTGTGTGCCTCTTGCAGTACTTAACGTAGTATTTACTTAAGAATCTATCGGTCTGCAGACTATTACAAGCCTGTTTAGAATCAAGCCCTGTACTTTGTATCTGTGAGGTAAAAACAGGCAAACAGACGGTCGTTGCAAGAGAGTGTCTAAGGGCCTTGGGATACCCGGTATCTTGCATCTTTGATTCCACTGGCAAAAATTGCACACAAGGAAACTGGAGTGGTTCTTTAAAAATACTGTTCAGAACACCAGTGATCCCTAGAGACAGTTATCCCACTCTTACTTTGCCTGAAAAAAAGAAATTCTGTGGTTGGAGGAGTGTCCAACCAATCTGGGCTCCCCTTTCCAACCTCCAGGTACTTGCCAAATCTAAACCACAGACATCTTGGACCTGGCCTGGGAGCATGTCTGGGTCCATTCAGTGTCCAAGGAACATGGAATAGGCATATAGCCCTCAACACGTCAGTATAAGAGATGACTGTAGTTATTTTGGTATTTAGAACATTCCAATAAAGAGTAGTCCAGGGAGCAATAAAATATTGACAGGTAACATCACAGGGATTTGGTACATAAATGGGGAGGAGCTCACTTATAGCACCTATGTGGACTAGCAACGGAAAGATGGCTAATGGCTCAAAGATTAGGATTTGCTTCCATAGTCTTCTACATACCAGGTCGAGGAAATGTGCTGTGTAGACAGTATGAACAGATCACTCCTTGACCCTAGCAAGTGAATGTTGAAGTGAGAATTTTTCCTAGACCTCACCCACAAGTGGAGTGTGCCAGAAATGGATCTTTTTGCTTCCCCAAAAAACAGGTAAATCAACAAGTTACTCCATAGAGAGGGTTGTTGAGAATCGATGCCTTCTTCATCTGGACAGACCACTTTCTCTCTACCTTTCCTCCAGTAGCCTTTATTTATTTTATTTTGCATTTATTTACCGGGAGAGTCTGACTGGACAAGTCCATTTTCAGCTGAGGCCTGGGGATAAAAGCTCCATTTAGATACTTAGTGTTTACATAAGAATCACATTAATATTACATAAAAACATCTCATAAAAATGCAATATAACAGAATAAAAAGACGTCCAGAGTACATAATATGATGAAAATTGTACAATCAATTTAGAAGAAATGAAAATACAAGTTAATAGTACATTGAAGTCTTGTAGAGTACAGAAGTACGTAAAAGGGTACTGTGGGATTGAGAGACCAGTTTGTATGTTACTTAGTAGATGCAATACAGCCATTAGCTCTTCAGATGTAAGATTTATATAATGTAGAACAACATAGTTTGAAACCGGATAGTAGTGAGGTTTATACAGGGTTGTTGATGGTGAATTAATGCTATTTAGGCAAGCGAGTATGAACATAATGGTTTAGTAGTAGGGTGTATTATTTTGGGGGTAGAAACAAGTTGTTGATAAATTGTTTATCCTGGGGGTTTACAGGAGCATAACCAGTTATTCATAAGTGAGCCTTGAGTTTTTTGAATTGTGTGGTGGAGGTATTGGAGGTGAGGTTGCAAGGTAGGTTATTCCATGCTTTTGAGATGGATTAGCCAAAGAGGGATTTCCCGGCTTCGTTATTGTATTTCATGACTTGTAGGTGGTTTTGGGTTGTTGATCTTAGGGTTCTTGTTGTGGAATAAGGTGCAGCTAGTGTCTGCAGTGCTGGGATTTTAGTTGGGTAGTGGTATAGCTTGTCTGTCAGCATTAATTGGTTGAGTTTTAGTAGCTGTTTGAGTGCAGTACAGTGGTGGGTTCTTTAAGGGGTTTCTGCAGCAAATCTAGCAATTTTATTGCAACAAGCTTCTAGTTTGTTTAGGTCAGTTTTGCGAAGGTTAGGTAGTGAGGTAGCTTAGAGGAGGGAAGACAGTAAATGTGTCCTAGCTATGGTAGATTTAGTTTGTTTAGCCGGATATTTGTTTCGATAGAGGAGTTAGATTTTTTTTTTTTTTGGTGTGCATTTTTTTTTTATAGTTTGGGCTATATGAATATCAAATCTGAGGTTGTCTATTTCTACTCCTTAAAGTTTGGTATGGGAGGGCGGGGGTGATCCTGGTATCCATCTACATTATGGTAAAGTTGTGTTGCATGGAGGGGATTTGCCAGGTCCAAAGATGAGAAGTTTTGTTTTATTTGGATTTAAGATTAGTTGGAAATTGGTGAACCAGGTCTCAGCAAGGAAGAAGCATTCTTGGGTTAGTGAAGGGAGGTCATGTAATGAATTGGCTGCACATATAAGGCTGGTGTCTTCTGCATATTGAACTACAGAGACATTGGGTATGGCGGTAGAGAGTTGGTTAGTAAATAGGGAGAAAAGTAATGGGCCAAGTATCGAGCCCTGAGGGGGGTTCCTAAGGTTATTGGTAGTAGACTGGATAGTTCGTTCTGCCATAATATTGTTTGTTGACACCCTGATAGGTAATCTTTAAACCAAGAGATGGAGAGGGTGCTCACATTTAGGCTGGATAGTGTTGTGAGGAGTTTATTATGGTTGACCATAGCGAATGCTTTTGAGAGGTATAGAAAAATGTCCGAGACTAGATGACCCAATCTTCTGTGGTTGTTGTTTGTGTTGGTAAAGGTCATGAGCAGTGGTGGTGCTATGGAAAGGTCTAAATTCATGCTGATATTTGGATAAAAGGTGTTTTTTTTTTTAGAAAGTAGTTCATTAGCTATGTGTGTATGACTCTTTCTAGTATTTTTGATAAGGGTGATAAAATAGCTATAGGCCGATAGTAGTTTAATTCTACAGAATTGCCTCCTTTGTGCAATGGTATGAATGTGGGAGATTTTCCATAAAGCAGGTACTTTATACACTGATCTTGATCTGTTTATTAGAATTGCGACCGGATAAGCTATAGCTTTTGCAGCTATTTGTAGGTATTCATCTGGTAAGTTGTCAGCAGCCAGGGTGTTCGGTTTTAGCTTGCGGAGGAGTTTTAAAACGGAGTTGACATGGACAGAGTTTAGGCAGCAGTGGGGGTCGTTGTCATAGGTGCTTGTGGTGACACGGGTGGGGAGTGGGTCATCGTTGCTATTTTTAGTTAAGGTTTCTGCAAGGGTCTTAACAGTTTCGGTGAAGTATTTGTTAAACTGGGTGGAGATATTTTCTAGGTTGTTGGTTATATGTGGAGATGGTATAGCAGATTTCCCTGGTAGTAGTGTAGAGTTTACAGATGACCAGAATTTTTGGGGGTTGTGTGTTTTTCTTGGAGGTTTTGATAATAGTTAATTTTATCTAGTTTAATCTGCTGTTTGGTTTTATTGTGGAGCTCTGAGTAATGTTTTTGTAGTGTGAGTTCTGCTTTTGTGGTAATGGTGCTTTCTTTGAGGATGGATTTAGTAGCACTGTAAGCCACGGTGGTGCAGCGGTAGCGTTGTCGCCTCACAGCAAGAGGTTCTCTTGTTCGATTTTCTGCTGGAACGCCTTCTGTGTGGAGTCTGCATGTCCTCCCCGCAGTCGAGTGACGTTAGAAAGACCTGTGTGAATGAGCGTCCTTCGTTGACGGTTGGGCGTTGGGCTGATACCTCAGCACCATAAAGCTTGACGGCCAATCATTAGTGGACCGGAGTTCCGCTGTGGAAAAGCCAAAAGAAAAGTTAACCAAGGGGCATATTTAGCTTTAGCTCTAATTGTTCTAGTGGGTGCGTGATGATTTAATATTTGTAAGAAGGATTTGTTGAAGTACTGAACTGCTTCGTCTAAGGGTAGCTGTGATATAGTGGTCTCCAGTTACATTGCTTTAGGGCAGAAATAGTCATCAGGTTTAAAGTTCTTTTTGTTCCTGACTACTTTGAAGGATGGCTGGGTAATATGGTGAGTTCTTCTTCTAAGTAGAAAAGTGTGCTGTTGGTCAAGATGCAAGTGAGGGATCGGTTATTAGAATCCAGTCTAAAATTAATTGGCACTTGGATGTTTTGTCAGTTCGAGTGGGGGTTGAGTTAAGTTGTGTAAATCCATGAAGGTTGGTGTGGGTAGATGGGATTTTGGCCGGTACAGTTTTGCCAGTCTGTATTAAAATCTCTTAAGATGGTTTCCTGAGGAAAGGAGTTTGAGATTGATTTTAGTAGATTTCCCATATTGGTTGTGCTATTGCTTGGTGGAAAATAGCAACCTATGATATTTATATGTTTATTAGCATTTAGTTTCATTCTTGTAAGGATAATTTCTGTATTATCTATGTGTGGAATTTTGGCACTAGGTTGTTCTAAGTTGAGGTGATTTTGGTATAGCATTTGCTACCCCCCACTCCTCTTTCCTTTCCTATCTACTCTAATGATACAATATCCTGGTGTTGTGATTTCATTACTTTTGATATCTGGTTTAAGCCATGTTTCTGTAAGTAGTACAGTTTCTGGCTTATGTAGAGCTAATAGGGCATGTAGCTCTTGAACTTTATTTAACTATACCCCTAACATTAAGGTTAAGAATGAGAAGGGAGGCTTTCTGTCTCTGGATTAGTGGTGTGGTGAGATTGGGACAACGCAGTGGTGCAGCAGTAGCATTGTCCCCTCACAGCAAGAGGTTCTCCAGTTCGATTCTCTGCTGGGGTGCCTTCTGTGTGGAGTCTGCATGTCCTCCCTGCTTTTGTGTGGGGTTTCCTCCCACTTTACAGAGACATGCGTCTGGAGCGTTTCTCCCTGGGCCTCCTCTGAAAATTGGCTTCATTCCAAATTGCACTTTCCCAGTAAACAAATGTTAAAGTAAAATAAATTTAAAGGGTCTGGGTTAGGTGTAGTGATAGTTTAGAATATGAAAGAGTTCATTAAATTTATAGATTTTTATTCCCAGGGTATTACATAAGGTGAAGACAAATGGACCAAAGATATTACTGATGGCTCCTTAGTCTCCCAGGCAACACTGATTGTCCATCTTGCTAATGCGCAGCGAAGGAAAAATCATGACACTCCCCTGTTCAGGACCTCCTAACCCAGAACAAAGGTGTCTTGTCATTCATCCCTACCTGAAAACTCTGAAGGTTGACAGCATCGAGGATTGTCTGATTCTGTCTAAACAGTCTTTTTCACATGATGTAATATCTTTTCAGAAAGAAGCTGAAAAGCAAAGTACCAGGAAACCATATGTAGCTAAACAGAAATACTTTTCTGTCTGGTGTAAGGCTAATGGTATTTCACCCACACAAATTATGTTGGAATAGATACTAGACTCTCTCTCCTGCAAAAAAAAAAACAGCCTTTTTCTAGCCTAAAGGTGCATACTTCAGCTACATCTGCCTGCCATTCCATGTCTTCACTAGTATATGCTCTCTATTTTATGAAGCAGCTCCTAAAAGGAGTCTTGCATTTTCATAGATTCATAGGTATGTATTAGGCTAATGGCCCTGGGGCCTTTACAAGCCTAGCCATAGGATTACCCTGTCATAGTGCCACCCGACCTTAGTTCCCAGTGCCTCTGTCGAGTAGAGCCACTGGAGTTATCCCTGGGGTGAATTTTCAGTTACCCATCCACTTATCAAGATTTCTCTTGAAGAAGGTCAGCGAGGTGCTCTGCTTGCCATGTATGGGGAAGTCTGTTCCATAACGTGGGCAATCTCTGGTTATGAAACCTGTCCCTCCAGCATGTTCTGTTAATTGTGGTTATGAGATTAAGGTCTCTGGAGAGTGTGGTGCAGAGGGATTGGGATTTTTTTAGATGTAGCATTTCTAACAGAGCTGGGTCAGACACAGCTTTGTAAGTCAAGCAGACATTGCCTCTAAGTAGGTGATATGAGACTGAGAATAGTTGGTGTTTTTTGAGTCTGTCCGTATAGGACAAGTGTTTAAGGCCTAGGATCCTCTTTGTGAGGTACTTTTACAGCCTCTCCAGTTGTTGCAGGTGTCTAGTGAGGTACATATCAAATGGGGCATTGTACTTGATTGGCCTAATGAGGGAAGAGTAGAGGGGAGACCATGACCTCTTTCTTCCTGGATGCAAAACCCTAATAATGAGATGTGCCAGATAGAAGGACTTTATCACCACAGTGGCAATGTGGTGATCAAAAGAGAGGTTGCTGTCAACCTGTGTTTCCAGATGTCTTGTAATGCCTTCTGTGTTCTGTGGACTGCCATCAATGTGGTAATTCATGGGAACTGGGTTTTTCCCAAAAGGGATGATGGCACATTTTTTGGCATTGAGCTTAAGGCCATGGTTCTGACACCAGTCGGTCACAGTGAGACCATTCTGTAGGATGTTACCATCACTTGGGGAGTTAATAATAGCTCCCAACTTGCAATCACCTGCAAACTTTGTCAGCGAGAGTCCCTTTGTGTTGGCCTGGACTTAAGAGAAGGAGATACCAAACAGGAGAGGACCCAGGACCGAACCCTGTGGGACTGCACTCGTGACTAATTGGTAGTCTGACTTGGAGTCTGCTACTTTCACACTGTGGGTTCTATCTGTGAGCCAGTTTGCAACCCACCTAGTGATATAAGGGTTGATGCCAAGCTTAGTGAGTTTTCCATGATTCCTGAGTGGGTATTGGTATCAAAAGCCTTGGCCAGATCAAGATAGGCTGTATGAACCACCTTGCCTTCATCCACAGCTCTGGTGACTGACTCAAAAGTCGACCAAGTTGAGCAGGTATGATCTGCCCTTCACAATACCAAACTGTATAGGATCCAGTGTTTGGAGGTTCCCTATATCCTTGTTTATTAGGTCCATGATGATGTATTCCATAGCTTTGCATATCAGACTTATCAAGCTAATGGGGCGGTAGTTCCCAGGGTCTAGTTGCTCCTCCTTTGTGGAGATGGATGCCAGTAGCAGTGCACCATTCAGCAGGGACAAAGCCTGAGGTGAGGCTGTGATTGAACCGGGCACACAGGTGAGATGCCAGTTCACACTCTAGTTAATGTAGAACACAGCCAGGGAATATTGTCAGGTTCCATAGAAGCTGTATTCTTGGCCTTGGACAGTGCTATCTTAACTTGTGCAGCAGAAATACTTGGTGCCTGGCAATCTACTGATATTGTGATTGGTCCTTGGGGGGGGGGGGGGGGGGGGCAGGGGTAAAGTTGGCACTGAATCTGTTGGCCAGTATACTGGCAATATCTGTTGGCTCAGTATAGGACATTGGGCAGTAGCTCAGAGCAAATTTGGGTCTTGCCATGGAGATTCTTTACATAACTATAGAAGGCCTTGCAGTTGTTTTTACTATCTGCTGCAATTCTGTTTTCATACCTATCTTAAGAGGATTTGATGAGGGATCTCAACTTTTTGTTGAGGCAGATAGGAGTTTTTCCAGTCTTGGGACTTCACCTTATTCCGCATCAGTTTCCTCCTCCTGTTGTACAGTTTGTTTATGGCAGGGGACCAGCAGATTGGCTTCCTTTTTTTGGAGGAGAGTGTCTTGGTTCTATTGGGTATGGCGAGATCCATGCATTTGTGTACATGTTTGTACAGTGCATTGGTGTATGATTCTGCGGTCATGCAACTATTCTCCATTTGCATGGGTGCCGTGAAGTTAGCCACCTCTGTTTTTAGGATCCCAAAGTCAGCTTTGGAGAAGTTTGTCATGGTGGTTACCTTTGCCGGGGGGGGGGGGGGGGGGATTTCCCAGGTGATTAGTTTGTGGTCAGATCTAACCAGGGAGGAGTTGACTATTGGTGTAGAGCAGTGGTCACCCATGTAAGTAATGACCAGGTCAAGGATGTTGCTACCTCTAGTGGGGGTAAGAACGAGCTGGTCCAGGGCATTGGAATTAATGAACTCCATGAAATGTTGGGCAAGTGTATTGATACATGAGTAGTTTACCCAGTTAATGGAGGGGTAGTTGAAGTCACCTATTAAGAGACCCTAATATTCTCCAGGGTACTTAGGAACATGGACTGCGAGTCTTGGGGCGTAGTTGGGGACCTATAGCAGGTTACGACCTGAATTGCTGTCTTACCCAATTTTAGCTGCACCTGAAACATCTCTGATGCGTTATGTTGGGCTACCAGTCTGGAGATGTGTGTATCATTTATGAATTTGGAAACAACACCACCTTTGGAGCTTCGGTGCAAGTTCTGGGGCCGAAAGGTGTGGAAGGAGTTATAGCCTGGTAGTGCAGAGGTGCTTCTGCTGCCTTGAACCAGGTCTCTGTTACAGCACAAATGTCGATGTTCTCCATTTTTAAGGAGTGCCTCAAGCGAGTGTATTTTGAGATTTAGACTTCTAGCGTTGAGCAACATGACCCTCAGATTACATTTGTTTGCAGCTGTTACAGTGGTAATTTGGTCTTTGGAACACCGCCTAAAAAAAGGCACTATAGGGGTAGCAAGAGCATTGGCCAGTATCAGGAAACCCAGAGGTGACAGATGCAGGCCATCTCTGAAAAACATCTAGGTCTGTCAATCATGTCATCCCAGGCAGATACTGGATCCCCTTAGAGTGACACCAGAAACTTAGCCAATTGTTGAAATCAATCATTTTCTGCTTGTACTGTGGTATCATTCTGAGTGATGGTAGGATGCTGCTCAGGGCTAGGGTCATACCTGCCTGGGCTACATAATCGAGAGCTTCTCCAGGTCTCTCTTCATGTAGTCCAGGGAGGAACGTCGCAGGTCATTCACACCCACATGTACAATGACAGTCATATTTGTACCTGTTGAGCGACCTAAATGCGTGCATTGTGTCGGATCCTGGCACCTGACAAGCAGCTGACTTACTTTCTCGTTATTCAACCTAGTGAGTGGGACATCAGTGTGCCTCACTATCGAGTCACCTATGACTAGTGTGTTGAGCATGCTTTTTGCCGTAGGGGCTTTGGTTGAGTGGCACACTGTTTAGAAGAGTCATGTGTCTTGTGATTAGTGTTGTGGTGGTTGAGTGCGTTTCTGCCTTGGAGGTCTCTGCTGCTTGGGTAGATTTTTATTGAGAGCGTCCGCGAAGGTGGGTGTGTGGTTTGTGTTTTTATGTGAAAGCAGTGCTGGTGTGTGTTCCAGAGAGCTGTGTGTTCCATGTGGTGTGGTGCAAGTGTTGACCTTCTCCTCTTGACCAGCTATTCCAGTCTTGGCTGGAGAGTGCATGGCTTCCAATTTGGATATATACATGCATCTCTCGCAAGTCTGAGTGTTGGAAGGTAAGAGGAGAGGGTTGTCTGTGTACATGATGCAGTTGCTACATTGCCTCAGGATGCCCAAGTTCACCAGGTTAATAGGAGAAAGCACAGGGAACTGACCTTTAGACATGCCTGAAGGGGTGGGCATTGATAATAGGTTCATACTAGGCTATCTGCCCTGTGGCAATTATAAGCCTAGCCCAATTCTGTATGGCTTACGCCACCCCTTGATTTGAGTATACTGTGCCCTTTTTAAGGTTTAGTTTACTGTGCCTCTGTCTAATAGTGACACGGGAGTAATCCCTGGGACAAACCTACGATCCCCCATCCACTTATCGAGATTCTTCTTGAGATTCAGTGAGGTGCTCTGCCTCACATGAACTGGAATTCTATTCCAGAGCGAAGGGAGCCTCTGGGTTATGAACCTGTCCCTCCAGCAAGTTCTATTTATTTCTGTGTTGAGGTTCAAGTCCCTCGAGCGTGTGGCTCTAAGGGATTTAGATTTACTGAGGTGGAGCATGTCCATTAATTCTGGATTTGACATTTCTTTGTATGTCAGGCATAGATCGCCTCGAAGTAGGCAGTATGCAACTGAGTAGAGCTGGAGTTTTTTTAACCGAGCAGCATATGGCATCTGTTTGAGACCCTTGATCCTCTTGGTGAGATACTTTTGGGGTCTTTCTAATTGCTGCAGGTGTCGGGTAAGGTACATCCCAAAAGGGGCATTGTATTCTATGATGGGCTTGATGAGGGATGAATAAAGGGGCACGATTACCTCTCTTGATCTAGATGCGATACCCTTCGTGATGAGGTGGGCCATGTAGAAGGTCTTTCTAATCACTTTGGCAATGTGGTTTTCAAAGGAGAGATTGCTATCAACTTGGGTCCCCAGGTCCCTAATAACTTTCTCTGTACTTAATGGATTTCCACCTATGTGGTAATTTGTGGGCACATTGTTTTTGCCAAAGGGTATGACTATACATTTTTTGGCATTTAGCTTTAAACCATGGCGCTGGCACCAGTTATCTGTCTCTGTGAGACCTTTTTGAAGGATGTTTGTGTCAGCTGGAGAGTTGATTATGGCGCCCAGTTTGCAGTCGTCAGCGAACTTGGTGAGCCCTAGTCCTCCCACGTTTGCCTGTACCTCGGAAAAGTATATACCGAACAAGAGTGGTCCCAGGACAGAACCCTGTGGGACGCCACTTGTGACCGGTTTCGAGTCTGACATGGCTCCAGCAACTCTCACTCTGTGGGTTCTGTCTTTGAGCCAGTTTGCGACCCATCTTGTGACATAGGGGTTTATATTTAAGCTGGATAGCTTATCTATGATGCCCGAGTGGGGTATTGTGTCAAATGCCTTTGCAAGGTCCAGATAGGCTGTGTGGCCTACCTTCCCTTCATCTATGGCTTTGGTGACTGTTTCAAAGAAGTCAACCAGGTTCAAAAGGCAGGATCTGCCCTTGACAAAGCCGAACTGGGTAGGATCTAGTGTCTGTAGGTCCCCAATGTCTTTGTTTATGAGCTCCATGATGATCCTCTCCATAGCCTTGCAGACTAAGCTAGTCAGGCTTATGGGGAGATAATTTACAGGGTCCGTAGAGGCTCCACCTTTGTGGAGTGGGACCACTGTTGCTGTACGCCATTCTGTGGGCACATATCCTGTAGTGAGGCTGAGATTGTATAGCTGTTTTATTTGAGGGATTAGTTCCTCTTGGAGTTCATGTAGGATGCAACCTGGGATGCTATCTGGTCCCATGGAAGCAGTGTTTTTTGCTTTGGAGAGGGCAGCCTTCACCTGAGCATCTGAGATGTTTGGGAGGCAGCCCTCTGCCGGGATAGATACTTGCTCTTTTGGGGGGGGGTGGAGAAGTTTGCACTGAACCTGTCTGCCAGGATATTGGCGATGTCTGTGGGTTCAGTGTATTTTTTGTCGTTTAGAATCAACTCTGAACAAGTCTGGGAGTTGCATCCCAGGTTTCTAACATAACTGAAAAAAGCTTTATGATTGTCTTTGGTGTCCTGTGCAATTTTTCTCTCTAAGCTGGCCTTGGAGGATTTTATGAGGAATCGTAATTTTTTGCTAGTACTGATCAGAGATGCCTTCCCTATTAGGGATTTTGCTCCATCATGTAGTAGCTTCCTCCTTCTGTTGTACAATTTATTTATGGCAGGGGTCCACCAGACTGGACGCCTGCCTTTGGATGATTGGGTCTTGGTTTTGTTTGGGATAGCATGATCTATGCATTCCTGGAGATGTCCGTAGAATGCATTTATATAGGATTCTGCAGTTTGGGCTGTAGTTTCCACTGGCCCTGGGGCCTTGAAGGATTCCACTCGGTTTTGAGAAGTGAGAAGTTCGCTTTGAGAAGTTTTTCACTGTGGTTTTCTGGGCTGGGGTGGGGTCGGGATGTGGACATCCAGTGAAATTAATTTATGGTCTGATCTTACCAATGAGGGATATACTTCTGGTGTGGAGCATAGAGTCCCCATGTTGGTAATGATCAGGTCTAGTATGTTGTCCCCTCTTGTGGGAGTGGTGACTAGTTGTTCCATAGCATTTGAGTTTATAATTTCCAGGAATCTTTGGGCTAAGGTGCTGGGGCTTGAGTAGTGCTCCCAGTCAATGTTTGGGTAGTTGAAGTCGCCCAATATAATGGTGTTCGGAGAGATCTTCATGTTCTCCAATGTTTTCAGGAAAGCCGAATTGGATTCCTGACTTTGAGAGGGTGGTCTGTAGGATGCTATAAACTGAAAAGCAGTCTTGCCCACTGTTAGTTGCACATGGATGGTCTCCGATACTTCGTGCAATGCCACTAACCTGGAGGTGTGGATATCCTTGATAAATATGGAAACTCCCCCTCCTTTTGTGGTTCGGTCCGGGTTTTGGGGCCGAAAAGGATGATACAAGGTATAGCCTGGTAGTGCTGGGGTGCTCTCTGGAGCCTTGAACCAGGTTTCTGTCACTGCACAGATATCGATGTTCTCCATCCTGAGGAGAGCTTCGAGTGCGTGCATCTTGAGGTTAAGACTTCTGGCGTTTAGCAGCATTGCCCTTAGTTTCTTGTTCCTTGTGCTGTCTATGGGGGTGGGTTTGACTTTTGAGCCTTGCCTAAAAAAGGCACTGTAGGGGTGGCAAGAGCCTTTGCCAATATCCGAAAGCCCAGTGGTGACCGGTGCAAGCCGTCCCTAGCGAAGCAACGTGGCTTGTCATGCATGTCATCCCAGGCTGACAGACACTGGATCCCCTTTGAATGACACCAAAATTTTAGCCAATTGTTAAAATCGATCATTTTGTCTTTGTACTGTAGCATCATTCTAGGTGAGGGTAAGATGCTGTTCAAGGTCAGGGTCATACCAGCCTGGGCTACATGATCAGAGAGCTCCTCTGCCTCTTCATGTAGTCCAGGGAGGTACATCTCAGGTCATTCACACTAGCATGTACAATGACTGAGTCATATTTGTATTTGCTTTGGAGTGACCTGAGTGCTTGCGTTGTCGGATCCTAGCACCCGACAGGCAGCTCACCGTGACCTTCTCTTTATTCAGCCTGGTGAGCTGGACGTCAGTGTG
Organism: Protopterus annectens; assembly: GCF_019279795.1. NCBI lineage: Eukaryota > Metazoa > Chordata > Ceratodontiformes > Protopteridae > Protopterus > Protopterus annectens. The sequence continues at coordinate 620,782,484 of NC_056733.1, forward strand.
TCTGACAATAGAGTCACCTATAACAAGAGTATCAGGTGTGTTATTCAGCCTTAAGGGCTGTGGCTGCTTGGCACACTGACTTTGTGGGTTATGTGTTGTGTGTGTTTTGTTTTGAGGTAGCGTTTGCTTGGATGTCTGCTTTGGAGGTCCTCTTTTGCTTAGGTAGATTTTTATTTAGAGCCTCCGAGTATGTTTTTGTGTATTTATATGTTTGGTTCACTGATGTGGTGGGACTTTGTGATACTGGAATTGTGTTGTGTGAGGTTACTTCTCCTCCTGACTGGTTACACCAGTTTTGAGATGAGAGAGCTCAGCCTCCAGTTTGGACAGAGATCTGTTTCCCTGTAGAATGTTTAGTGCTGGTAGCACTTGTGTGCTACAATAATTGCTACAAGAAGTCTGGTAAAGTGCTATACTAATAAGCTAGTATAAGTGCAGGAGAGGAGAGAACTAGTAGATCTAAAGGGAAATTAAAGAGCAGACTCTGGCACCGCTCAGAAGCTTACAAACAGTCCTGGAATATAGCAAGTCTGTATTTGGACTAGACTAGTTACAGGAAAGGTGATAAACAAGAGCAAACTCAGGCTTTTAAACCGGAAAGTTGAGAAATGGAAAAACTGTCCAAATGGCTAATAAACTACAATTTCTGGGCCAGGAGCCACTCCTCTTGTGGTAGATAGGCTACCTAGTGCTTACCACTCTCACTGATAAGCTAGAAGGCTTCCCTCCAGCATAGAAAAGCTTGGGGGCTCAGAAGCTTACAGTCTTGGACACAGCAAATCTGTATCTGGACTAGAATAGTTACAGGAAAGGGGGAAACAAGCGCAAACACTGGCTTTTAAGCTAGAAAGTTAAAAGATGCAAGAAACTGCCCATAAGGCCAATAAACCACAAATCTGGGCTGGAAACCACTCCTCTTGTGGTAGATAGGCTACCTAGTGCTTACCACTCCCTCTGATCAGCTAGAAGGCTTCCCTCCAACACAGAAAGGCTTATGGGGCTCAGAAGCTTACAAGCAGTCCTGGATACGGCAAATCTGTATCTGGACTAGACTAGTTACAGGAAAGGGGGGAAACAAGTGCAAATGTGTGCTTTTAAATCAAAGTTGAGAGATATGGAAAAACTTCCCAAACAGCCAGTAAATGCAATTTCTGGGCCAGAAACCAACTCCTTATGTGGTAGATAGGGCTACCTAGTGCTTACCACTCCCACTGATAAGCTAGAAGGCTTCCCTCCAACACAGAAAGGCTTAGGGGTCTCAGGAGCTTACAAACAGTCCTGGATACAGCAAATCTGTATCTGGATTAGACTGATTACAGGAAAGGGAGGAAACAAGCTTAACATTTTTTAAATGTTTTTCTTTTTTTTTATTTATTGAAGTGGAAAAGGAGAAAGTTGAAACAGAAGATTATTCAAGGTTAAGAATCTAAGTGGGCTGGGCTTCACAAATGTTCTCTAGCTATTGGGTAGAATGAGCTAATGACACTAGACTGGGAGGAGTGTCCCAGATCAAATATACAGTATGAGTGGGCAACTGCAAAGCCGCCAAGTATAAGTCAACAATGGGGGGGTAGGAAACTATTACAGCTACTAGCTGTAGCTACTAAATGAACGTTTTAAACAGATAAAGGATCAAGGAGACTCTAGAGCAGTGGTTCCGAAGCTTTGCAAGCTGGAGAACCGCTTTTATAAAGGGAAAATTTTTGACGGACCCCTATCGGCGGTGGTACACATGCGTTACACTTAGATCAACTCCCAATCAGCCGTACCACCATGCAGCTATTTCAGTGTCCCATTACTTGGCTAATTCTCCCCAGTTGCCGTAAACTCTGTTCAAAATTCTCAGTGTGCATACTGTTTTCTGCTTTACTTCTACAATGATTACAGATGTTTGGAGTTAATTTAAAATTGGTATTTCAAATTTTATAGCACAAACACTGATGGACATTTGCTAATCTAAACAGACATTTGCTAAATCTAAACAAAGCAATATAGTCTCAATGAAAACAGACTTAACATTACAACTTCTCTGCCTTTGAAACTCGCATTCACTAAAACAGCATTGAAATTCAAAGAAAATACATCTGGCCAGTGGCAGATTGTTTACCTTTGGGCTGTTTTCAAAGCATAGGTCCCTTGCAAACATTTTTAGGAGCATGCAAAAATTCTTTGATTCACCTTCCTGATTGTATAATTAAATTTTAATACACGATTAAATTATATCCCTTGTACAATACAGCACCACTTGGTAGTACATGTTTTAAATGTGTAGTTCTGCACTTTTTTCTAGTAAGCAAAAACATATGAACCAATAATAACACCATCACCCAATTGTGAACATTTCAACCATAAAGGGCTACTCAAACTTCTCTCATTACAATCCACCAACATCAGTCAATATGCACAATCTCTACAGAAGTAAGTCATCTGAGTAATTCCACCTTAAAGAGATCTGTAACCAATGAAAAGGTTGCTGCTAGCAAACAACTTTATTTCAATGTTTCATCTACAAATTCAGTGCCTGTTGCACTTGAAGAATAAGTTGCCTACTTAAAAAATGGTAAGCTGGTAATATTGCATGGATGGCAAACTAAAAACAGGTTCATAGTTACTAGGCATCTCATCCAAAAGAGGACGTCTTCAGGACTTCGGTACCCACCCCCTAAAAATGCAAAACCGTATCAACAATCTATCAATATGCTGTAGTAGTAGAACCCCACAGCCTTCCGCATTAAAATGCAAGCATATGCTACCTGTTGTGCTACTAACACAGCTTTAAAAGGCTGCACCATAATAGTGATACTATTTGTTAACTAGCTAACAAATCTGTTGCACATTATAAACAGACTTAGCATGAGCAGCAGTAAACTTCTCTCCCTTGAAGCCCACAATTCCTTGAAAATGCACTTGAAACTAAATTTCTTGAAAAATGCACCTGCCATAATGGGAGGACAGAGAGCCAAAACTTAGAACACATTTTAATATTTGGTTTTGTAAAGTTAGAAAGTTAATAGAACAAGTTTTGCATTAGTACAGATTTTGTAAAGGCTATGAAGTCTGATGCTCAAATGTCTGCCATTATTTTTTGAATTCAGTTATCAATGATTTTCCAGGGATTTTCCAGAAAAACACAATTTGATTAGAAACAGACTGAAAATATGAGGCAAAGATATGGACATTCTGCAAAAACCTGGAGAGCTGAAGGGTATGCTGCCTACCTCTTACGCACACACCTACCTCCCTCCCTCTCTCTTACACACACACACACACACACACACACACACACACACACACACACACACACACACACACACACACCTTCCTCCTCCTCCTTACACACGTAAACTTTCCTGCCTCCCTTTCTCTTACACACGTATACACCTACCTGTCTCCCTTCCTCTTAAACACGTATACACCTGCCTCCCTTCCTGTTACACACATATATACCGGTCTCCCTCCCTCTTATACACACACACACACCTACCTACCTGCCTCCCTCCCTCTTATACACACACACCTACCTGCCTCTCCCTCCCTCTTATACACATACACACCTACCTGTCTCTCTCCCTCTTCTACATGCACACACCTACCTGTCTCCCTCCTTCTTATACACACACACACACACCTACCTGTCTCCCTTCCTCTTATACACACAAACCTACCTGTCTCCCTCCCTTACACAGACATACCTACCTGTCTCCCTCCCTCTTACAGGCACACACTCCCCTAGCTACCTGCCTCCCTCCCTCTGACACGCACCTACTTACCTGCGTCCCTCTTACACACACACACACACACACACACACACACAAAATCGCTCTCAACCTTCTCAGCGCAAGAAATGTGGACCAACCCTGTCATAATGTGGGGAACAAAGGGCCAAATCTAAGGATACATTTTTAAATATTACTCTTATAAACTTAGAAAGTTGATAGAACAACAAGTTTTGAATTAATACGAATTTTCTGAAAAGTATGAAATCTAAAGCTCAAAGGTATGCCATTATTTTCTTTGGTCCTCAATGATTTGCCAGAGAAACCCCATTTTATGCGAAACAGACCAAATAAGGGAAAAATCTGTCACACACTGTGAATATCTGGTCAATTGACAGCAGCACTCAGGCACTGCTTCTTATTAAAGCCTTGATTAAATAAAAAAAAGAAAATACCTTCAAGTTCTGGCAACAAGATTGCCCTGATCGAGCATCAGCTCTGCATTAATTTCTATTTGATGGCAAAAGGGTGAGAGCAGACCCATACCCATACAGCGACCAACATAAAAACGGGACCTGTCTTACTTGGAGGGAATAGAGCAGTTGTTTAAATTTCCCTCCAAGTTCTAACTGCTGGCAGAAAACAAAGGGCAAGTGAGCAGCTGCTCAGCGTCAGCCGCAAACACTGAAGTTGTTTCTTTTTCTCCTCTAAAAACTAAGGGCAAGCAGCTGTTTAGCCACTGCTCAGCTGCAAACAGGGAAGTTTTTCTTTTTTTCTTTTTCTTTTTTAAATAAGGTGTGGATGAGCGGCGCAACTTTTCTTTCTCCATTTACAGGGTCAGGTCACGGGTGATGCCCGAAAGCCAGGTGGGTGCAAGCGAGCTCGCCGAACCCTTGAGTTTATCGTATAGACCCCAGTTTTTGAAACACTGCTCTAGAGAATGCTTTTAACTGCAAACAAATCAGTTATATCATAACCTGACTAGAACACAGAAACCTCACAGAAAAACACAAACCGAAAATACAACTCTCAGTATGAATCATCATGTCATCATGGACCTAATAAACAGTTAAGTAATTCAGTAAACATGCAACTGGAGTAATGAAACGGTGTTTAGCAATGAAAAATACAGTTAAAACAGTATAAAACAGTACATAAATGCAGTGAAACAGGAAAAAAAGCTTTATAATAGTGCAAAATGTAGTAGAGTAACTGTATAGCACAATTATAAGCATTACAGAAATGCAATTCAGTGAAATAAGTGTAAGAAATAACTTATCCTGCTCTTGGAATCTTAAGGAATTTCTGCTTAGTCTCAGTAATGAGTCACCATCCACAGCCTGGTAAATACAAGCACAGCCTTTTGCAGACACACAGTTTATATACCAAAAAGGATGGAAGAATCAAGATAATCGAATTACTACTCAGTCCTACTAGCCCCCTGCTATTACCCAATCACTTGTGCTACAGAAGGTCAGGAAACCCTGTTACTCTAAATAATAATGAAGACAACAGACTGTTAGCAGAAAATGGCTGCCAGAAACGCAGGAAACTCAACAAACAAAGCTACCAGGCCTGGGCAACAGCAGGCCTCTATCAAGATTATGCCACCTGAGCAGTACACAGAAACCTCACGATAAATGCATGGAAAGAGCACTCACAAAGAGAAAATACAAGTCTCAGTGTGAAAAATCACTTTACAGTTTAGTAATTAAATAAAAATGCAGTTATAGTAATGCACACTATTACAGCTTCTAGCTTTAGCCACTAAATGAAAGTTTTAAACAGATAAAGGAGCAAGGAGACGCTAGAGAATGCTTTTAACTGCAGACAAATAAGTTATCTGATACTTGACTAGAACACAGAAACCTCCAAAAAAGCACACTCAAACAGAAAATACAACTCTCAGTATGAAAAAGCAGTTTACAGTTAAGCAATTCAGTAAACATGCAATTAGAGTAATGAAACCATATCTAGCAATGAAAAATACAGTTAGAACAGTATAAAACCATACATAAATGCAGTGAAACAATAAAAAAAGCTTTATAACAGTGCAAAATGTAGTAGATCAACTGTATAGCACAATTATAAGCATTACAGTAGTGCCATTCAATGAAATAAATGTAAGAAATAACTTGTGCTGCTCTTGGAATCTTAAGGGATTTCTCCTTAGTCTAATGAATCACCGTCTTATACCCAGGTATGAGCCTGCTCCCTTCTGGGATCTGAATTATTTGCTGGAAGAAACTACTGCTACCACCTTTAGAGTCAGCAGCCTTAGAACCCCCTAAAATTGCCTACGTGAAAAATAGCCCTGCTGCTGGTGTTCATTTCATCTAGGTGCAAGTCTGAGCTTCAAATTCTGTTGTGCAAACACTACTTCCTAATTTTCCATCGGGACAAGGACTTTACCCTTCCTTCTTACCAAACGTGGTGTCAGAGGTTTATTTAAACAACGCTGTTCATCTCCCTGATTTCTTCCCTGATCCATGGAAGAAGGGTGAAAGATTTCTTCAGTCTATATATGTACACAGGCAGGTAAGATTTTGCTTATGCAAGACAAAAATATCCCAGTAGATCTGACCATCTAGCTAGAGCTTTTGCAGAAGGTAAACAGGGAAAAACAGTGGTGGAAAATATAATTTCAAAATGGATTGCTAACTATATTTCCTTTTGCTACTCTCAACATGGCAAACATGCCTTTGGCAGAGTCAGGACCCTTTCAGAAAAAGCAAAAGCCACCACCACTTTATTTTTTGAAAAGGGCCCCTACTCAGGCCATTTTAGAAGTGGCCACTTGGTTCGTCATACACACCTTCACCAAACTAACATCTTGGTGTCATATCAAGAGGTAGAGACAGGTTTGCTTCTGCCATCCTGCAGGGTCTGTGTCCTTGGACAAGGACTCTACCTAAACTCCCATATTAAAAAATAAATAAATACACTTTGGGAACCTTCCTAAAGACTCCACACTACAGTATTGACTATGGTGAACATAGTACAGTTGTGTATGTAACTTAACATAATTGTAAATGTTCAAGTTGTTCTGTGTTTCAGTAGCATTTCCTCCTCCTCATTTGCCCTAGGGGGTGGGTATTCTGCTTTTACTCATCCCCCTCAACTCCCTACTCTCTCAGATCAGGGCTGTTAGTTGAATAAGTTGGGCAGGTTGTGCCGAGACTGAGGAACATCAGACTCAAGTACCTCAAACACGAAAGACTTTGAGATGCCATTGGCTAACATACCTTTATAGCATTGAAATTCTGTAAATAAGGCAAAGGATGTCTGCCAGCTGGGGATGGTGAAAGGCACTGGTATTCTGGCCAACCACAGGCTTCTGCATGGCAAGAAGTCCCAAGACTCTGCAAGTTACCTACATAATTGTACTGTCTTCCTCTTATGACTTCTGTCTTCACCTGCTGTTAATTTTGAATCCATGTAGGTCTTGGGACCGAAAAGACTGAAGACTATGAACACTGCAGGATATTGTAGTTTAAACTGGAGGTTTATTTCTTTGCATTTCTTAATAGCTAGATTAAGGCATTCCTTCATGCTAGTTTCCTGCAAGTAAACGTCTGCAAATATCTTGGTGTCCCCAGTTTATAAATGGTATCCTTTATACACAGTAATGTTGGGATTCTTTCCTGTAGAGTATGTTTGGAATTTTACTCCTGTGGGTCTGTGTGGCTTTTTTTGGCAACAAGGGGAGACACTCTAGGGATTCTTATCAGTCAAGATTTCATCAGTTGGGATTCCAGTTTGTTCCTAGAGATACTTTCTACTAAGTGATATATAGTTGGAATAGCCATAAACTTATTTTTTCTTTCATGGATCAGCCTACTAGTTTTTTATGTTTGTGTTTTACTGTATCCTGTTTCATTTCATTTTCCACCATTTTTCTCTAGTTTCTTTGTCTAGTTGTGAGCGTTCGTCTATGTGGGGTGATGAAACCTCTTCTGAAGTATGTGAAGTCCAAAATTCAGCCACTAATTTTAAATGTTTTTTGTAAATCTGACCAGTCTTACTTTCCAGAGTGGAAGGGATCCTCACTTCTGCTTCTTTCATGGTTTTTAGGTTTGTGCTGATCCACCACAAATGTCCGTACTTGCAAAGATGCCAACATATTTTATGTAATTTCTCATTGCATAGCTTTGTTCTTCATTGCTCTTTTGGGGACCATATATGCTGTTTGAGGAGGACTTTGATCAGATTTTTGATAATTCTGCCAGCTTTGTGTGATAGTTAATGATACTTCAGCCCAGCTAACAAACTCCTGATTTTTACCCATGAAGCAGAAATCTTGACATAAAAAACACAATGCTCTTCACAGACTTGTCCATCCTTCATTTGTACTCTTTCCAGTATGTCTGATATGCTTTTTGTGTTACTTTTTTTCTGCCGGTAAGAACTGTGACAGGCGTCCATTGTCTTGTCTTGTGCTAGTTCTAGGCTTTTTCAAGAAAGAACTTCAGTGGTGGGTAAATCAGATGCAGTTAAATCCAGGTCTTCCTCTTTTCTTTCCCACTCCAAGTCAGCCGGTAGCAACAGATGCATCATTCTTTGCCTAGTGAGTGGTGTCCAAAGGAATCAGTTCTGGGTATTTGAGATCCGTATTTCAGGAAGAAATGTAGCAACATCTAAGAAGTGATGCCCTTTTAAATGCATTAAAAATACTGAATGAGCTGTGGACTCCAGGACCTTTGTTAGTGATTACTGATACCACCTCAATGATTTAGTACGTAGATGAGGAATCAGATCATATCCCCTGAACAGACTAGCCATGATTTTCTGGTAGATTGCATCTCAGCACAGTCTCTCCCTTTAGGCAGCTTACATACTGTTAGAACAGAACACTGTAGCAGACTGATTAAGCAGGTCCAGGATAGACCCTCATGGATGTTACACCCAGAGGTCTTCAGAGAGATGGTCTACTTGTGGGGAACTCCCCAAGTAGTTCTGCTGGTCTCCAGACAGTTACATAAGTTCCGTTTATTGCAGACAGGCCTGGAGAACAGGTGTATTTTCTTTCCCATAGATGAGAATGTTCTTATAAGCCTTCTGCTCCCCACTCCACCCCCACCCTTTCTCCTGTATACTAGAGTTCTTCTAAAGGTCAAGAAGTTCTTACAGTAGATTAACCTGATAACTCCCATTTTGGCCCAGGCAGCATTGATTCTCCTTTCTCATGCACATGGCCAGGCAATTAACCAAAACGTCCTCAGGGTGGACCTACTCACAAAAGATAAGAGTCCTTCATCCACACCAACATTTTGAGGATAAAACAGTGACTGACTGGCTGATTGGCATCTTCAGTCATGACCATCTTCTATAATAGTGCAAAAGTACATGTACTGCATAATGGTAAAATTACATAAGGAAGAGCAATTAGTACTTAATACCACTCAAAAAAAGTGTACCACACCATTGAGTGTTGTCTTGCAGGAGGTAAAAGAACAAGAAACTGGTGAAGGATTGAGAAAATTACTTGGTGACTGTGCCTCTGCCTATTTGTGTTTTGTGTGTGTGTAGCTGTAATCCAGCTTTATTGGTGAAGGTGTTAATGTTGGGTAGCTGACTGAATGCTGGAATGTGCTTACTAGCATAACCTGAGAAGCTAGTATGAGAGGGCAGGAGTAATAGCGACTGCAGAATAAGGAACCTACAGTATTTGATAGAAATGAGTCATAAGGGCTTTTATAGGTTCTTGTTAGAGTTTGTATAGTAATATACTAACCAGTAGGGTGACTGTTTGTTTGCTAGTCAGTGGTGAAGCACTGTGGCAGTTCATGCTTGCTTAATGAAGCAAATATGAGATGTGAAGTTGTTAAATCTCACCGTTTATTCTCACTGATGGCTTCGGAGCCCATCCTTGGCTCCGACACGACCGATAGCAAAACTTAAGGTTTGCCAGTAGCTCGAGACCAAGCCGCTTATCCCACAACGCACTGCTGGAATTACCTCAGATCTAGTTTGCCGCAGCAAGAGAGATCTCTGATCCAGCTAGCTCGGACCATTTGTGAGAAAAAAAACAGCAAGTTTTGATAAAAGTTTTATTTGTCTTAGATATTTTCATATAGATAGTTGTGTGTTAGTGTTTAAAATTTTAATAGAATCTATAGTTTGGGATACTTAGTGCCCTGTTGGCTTAGTTGTTTTGTGTGGGCCTTTTAGCCCTATTTAGAGTTATTAATCTCTTTTCTAATAGTCAGGGTTTTTCTCTGTGGGCCTCTTTAGCCCTGTATTTGTAAAATATAGTTAATTGTTATAGATAGTGCCCAGGTTGGGCTTGGTTGTTTCGCGGGTCTTTACAAGGAAAGTAAGGACTTTACTGTATTAGTTTTTTTGCAGTATACTGGTTTGTTTTACCTTTACTATGTCGGATGACAAGGAAAAGTCCCATCCTAAATCGGGATTCAAGAAATGCCCAGATTGTGGGCAGGAAATGTCTGTTACTGACGGACACATTCAATGTGTCTACTGTCTGGGGGCTAAACACGACCAAGACACTTGCAGCATTTGCCATTCTTTTTCTTCAAGAGTCCTCTTGGAGAGAAGGAGGATGCTAATAGGAGATTACTACAGCATTCCTTTTCTGAGGTGTTGAGTAGCCATGAGGGTACTAGCACGTCCTCCAAATCCACAAAGTCTTCAGACCCCAAAGTGGCAAAAAAGGCAGAAACTTCAGAGGGGGAGGGTCATCGGTTCCACAGACCTCGGAATCGAGTGTACCTTTGATTCGGAGCCAGCTCTCCGTATTGGAGCCAGTCTCTGAGGTTCCCTCTTCTCCTCTGCTCCAGTCAGCACCTTCGGTGCATTCTTCTAAGTCCTCAGTCAGCCTTTCAGATTTGGACATGGATCGGCTAGTGCAGGAGCTTTTAAAGGCACTAGGACTTGTCGAATTGTTGTCGGCCCCAACCAGCTCGTCGGTGCCAAAGACCATGGAACTGGATTTGCCTACTCCTCCGAGCCGTACTGGACACTCTGAGCCGAAGGAGACCGAACCGATGATTGTCGAACCCTTGGAGCCGATACCCGCACCGATGTTATCGGCTCCATCTACTCGGATGTCCTCTGTGCCGACCGAGGACACTAGGAGCCGACGTGCTCCCATCAGGGTCCGGGGAGGATAGTCGGACCGATTTGTCGGTGCCGACTCTTCCTCTCGGGGCTTCAGCTCGGATGAGCTCTGCTCCTGCCTCAGGCTTCGGAGCCCATGGTTTCAGTGCGGGAGAATCGGACGGTACTTTTGGGTCCGTCTACTCCTTGTCAGAGCCATGGTGCCTTCGATGCTATGAGGAGAGTTTTGTCTCCAAGGACGTCAGCATCGGTTCGGCCTTCCCTCTCCCCTCAAGCTCCTGTGTCTGTTTCTTCATCTACCGGTCCCCCTGAGTGTAGAGACCCTGAGCCTCAAGTACCCCCACAGGGCATCCCCTGCTCTTCTGAGACCTCCCCAGATCCCCCCACTGAGGAGGTGCCCAGGAAGAGACTGTGTAAGAGGAGGCACTTAGACTCCCCACAGGAGTCTTTGACATCGGACACAGAGTTGGATGAGTCAGAAGGGTTCCCCTCGATCCCCCTCTGAGGATATCGCCTTTGCAGCGATACTAGAGTTCCTTAGTCAGAGGGGCGATTGGCAGTCCAAGACCCCTACTGTGGACGAGTCCGTGCTGTTGAAGGCTTTTGGGTCTCAACCTTCCACTTCTTGGGTGTCTCCGCCTTACGACAAGCTCATGGAACTTCTCTCGTATGGTGTGGGAGTCACCGGAGGCCATGGAACCTGTTCCTCGCAAGCCAAATAAATTCATGTCTGCCCCAGTGGACAAGCCATTTTTGACAAAGGGAGTGCCTGTTGATGCCATGGTGGTAGCTGCAGCCACCAAAAAGGAAGTGTCTGAGACATCCACATCTATCCATCCTCCTAACAGAGATTCTAGGGTCATGGATAGATATGGGAAATGCATGTTTAGTTCAGTGACTAACTCACATGGAACGTTATGGTAAGTACATAACTTTTTTTTTGTGTTGTTTAGACTGTCTTAGAGAGGTAGAACTTTTGATAAGAAGGAAGTATTCCAGAGTGGAAAAAAACTACTTTGCCATTTGAGAACCAGCCTTGCTTTGTTTAAATGTTGCTTATGCTATTGTGCGAGTATGTAGCAGAACTGTTACTTTATTTACCATGTTGTGCATGTGGGTAGAAGGTGTATGAGCAAGGTCAGGCTAAATTCCAAAGTATTAAAAAGGTTGCACCACTTTGAAGGGACAGCTGTCTGGACCTGTAATGTTCCATTCATCATTACATAAAGTTCAAGTACTTGTGTGCCAGTGACTGTTGCTTATTTTACTGAATTTAACTTTGTTTTCTTAGTTCACAAGCCTGATAGACTTTGAGTGAGAGTCTAGTTTAGTAAGTTACAGAATGATTTATGTGAACTACCTATTTCCCAGGCAGACAGTTGTTTTTCAGGCAAATTATGAGGTATTTAATGCAAATGGTATATAACTCTGGTCCAGGGACTAAGGGTTGATGAAGACTTGATAGAAGTAGATGGGAAAAAGGTCAGCTGTCTGGAGTAGAGAGGAACCCAGCCTGCAACCCAGGTGACTGGGGTTTGATTAGTGGTCCTGGAACTTGAGAAGTAACAAGGTGGGGAGGAAGGAGTAAAAAGGGTCTGTGCCTGCTCACCTCTCACGGAGGGGTATTGTGTGCCAGAGAGAGGTGTAGCAATTGTGCTGCCAGTGTCCAGGAAACCACAATGGAGTGCATGCTAGCTCAGAAGGATCAAGCAGACTGAGGAGGTGATGTACTAAGACCACAGAGGCAGGACAAGACTCTGTTTCTCACTGTATGCTGCTTTTTAGGGTGGGGTTTCAGAAAGACATGTCATCAAAGAGGTGGGGACATTCCCCAGAGAGGTAATTTCCTTAAGGAACCTGAAACCGAGATAGGGAGTTAGGGCATGGAGGGTGTGTTTACCCCGTCAACCTGACCCTCACCCTAGAAGGAAGAAATGAGCCAGTTGGGTGACTATAGAGGTGAACCAATAGGTAAAGGAAGGCAGCACGAAAGACCAAAAAAAAAAACTGGATCGAAAGGTGTGTTTATGCTTTTAGAATTCTTAAAACAAGAGTCCATGCTTTAGACTGGTTTTCTGAGCTGAAATTTTAATTATTGCTGTACTTGCATTACAAACCAGTGTTTTATTGGTGCAGTGTGTGCTACATTGCTGAAGCATTTGATTTTCTTTAGTTTTGTTAAAATTTGCTTTGCTAAGTAATAAGCTTCATCCTTATCTGTAGGAAGAACACATCGGTCCAATCAAGTAACCGCTCCTGAATATGTTTTCTTAATATCTGAATTGGCCGGTGAACAGAGATTTGCATCAATAGTTGCAAAAAGGCTGGAGAGTTTGGTACGTTTTTCTCCTGTTTTAAGTCTATGCTTTTTATTCTGTTGTGAAGATGTTCTTTAGAGGGTAATATTTCATCTGTTTTTCTTTGTACTGTTAATAATTTAGTTTAATACACTGAGAAACAATTTGAGATGGGAATTGAGATTTTCATTATCGGTAGTTGTGCCATAATTTTGACAGCAGCACTGATTTTGTAGGTAGTAACCTGTTTGTCTACCGCCAGTAACCCCCTGGACATTTTCTCCCTGTATTTGCTGTTTTAAGTGCAAAAAAATGGGATCTTGTTAGTTGGGCGTCTGCTCTGTTTTTGAGGTGAATGTTTCATGGCTTGATCTTTTTGCTCCTGCTTAGAATCTACCTGAGGAACAGTGTGCACTAGAATCATATTTAATATTTCTGTAATTATGACAGATCCAATGGTGAGGTGTACTTTGATGAGAGGAAAGCAGTGTATATGCAGAAATAGCATGATGCAATGTATTTGTCTTTAAATATAAAAACTTACCAAGTTTAAAATTGAAGTACTTGAATGTTACATTTTTTTTTTTTTTTTTTTTTTTTTTTTTTTTTACAGGGTGCCCTTACTCATGGTGACAGGCGAGCAACTGAAACAAGAGACTTGAGCAGATTTAACTTTGACAATAAGGTGTCTTTTTAATAACAAATATTATAATTTGTGAAGCATGCCAGTTTTTTGCTACTGTGAGATGAATGTATATTTGACAGTAGGCTGTTACATTATCATAGTGAGCGGACTCCAAAAATACATTTTGCTGAAAATTAAGTCATTCAAGAAAGTATTTTAAGTTTACTCTGGAACCTATCCCCTTTAAAAAGATCTAATGTTGCCTTTCCTGACAGTGTTCAACCTGTGGGTTATCGGATTTGAAACCGGCCATTCCCAAACAGTTCAGTCCCCAAAATCTCCACCTGTTCTACACATAGTGTCTTGCTCTCTCTACAGCTACATCAGATTGAGTTTGCCGTCTTCCAGGACAGCACCTTCATTGACTTCCAGTTAACATTGACCACTCCATATAATGTTAATTAAATCTAAGTACACCATATGTATTTATAAACAGCAAGATTAAACTGAATGCTGCTATAGCCTTCAGCTTTAAACCTGATCATTATTAAAGAAGTAATGAATGTACTGTAGTGCTACACTTCAGTCTGTTCATTCCATTAACCAGACTTTGTCACTTGCATACCAGACTCCCGTCACTTGCATAACATTTCTATACCTCATCAATTTTGGTGCTAGAAATTATAGCACAATTAGTTATTGATTACTGAAGGCAGATTCACAATTAACACAATGGCTAAGGTCTTTGCCTCCCATACACAAGATACAAGGTTTGATTTTGACCTCTGGACAATGTCTGCATAGAGTTTGCATGCTCTCCCTGCATCTCTATGGAGTTTCTCTGCACTCCCAAAAACAAGCTTGGAGTTTCACCACAAGCTCACCCAAAGCTGAGTGGAGTCTTCCGTAGCAGCATCAACTGTAAATGGTACTTCTTGGGGGAAGACTAGTATACATCAACTGTAATATGTAAAAGAATTTCCTGCAGGGGATTTGGTCATATTAATGAATAATGCCAAAATTGGTCATGGGTATTTGCTGATTTTAACTGGGTTGAGGACCTGGCCTGCTCTGACCTATGCTGGGGACCCATGTTAATGGTGAGAGGGGTCTGTGTGCCCCAGTGGGTCAGTGTGTGCCTGCCATAAAACTCGGCAATCTTTTGTCAATAAGCTACTGGCCAAACTGTGTCCAGCTACCCAGCTTGGGTTACCTGGGATTATTCTGTTGAACAAGAGCGGGATAAAAAACAGGATATAAAACCAATCAACTTGTCAGATGTGAACTAAGGAATCCTACAGTCATTATAAATTCACTAGCAAAACTTCAAAGTGGATAACAAGATAGTAAGGAGGAGGCTGGAAATCCTATTGTGTCCAGGAGACAAGGTGGAAGGGCAGTGGAGCAAAGCCACTTGGCTTAGGATACAGAGCATACTACCCAGGGGGAGATCAGACTAGGAATGGTGTGAGAATTGTGGTGAGGGAGAGTGACTGTGGGGGATGTCATCAAAATTGATGATACAATAGAATCCAATTAACATGAGTCTAAGGATAGGTTACTGTTCATAATCTTAGCCCATGACCCATAGCAGGGCTGTGATAGCATGGAAGAAAATGCATTCAGGCAGCAGTTTCAGGGCCTACTTGGTAAAGCAGGCAGCCTGATTTAATGTTGAAAATGGGAGGGAACTGAATGCACAAATCTGGACAGAAAGAACAAGATAATGAGGACTGACTGGTCCACTTGGGTGGGGCAACAGGAGTAGAGGAAGAGAGGCCATTCTAGACTTCTGTCTGGCAAATGGCTTGATAGTGACTGAGGTGTGGTTTAGAATGCGTGCAGAAGAAAGTGGCAGATAGGATGGACCAGGCAAGATCACATACAAGAGTGGCAAACATGCGACTCAGGTAGACTTCCTCCTAGTAAGGGAAGGGCATTGGGTTACAGTCATATATTGCAAAGTCATCCCCAGTAAAACGTCTGGCCCACAACATAAACCAGTAGTTGCCATGATCAGTTGCAGCAGGTTAGCAAAGATTAGGCTGAAGACTTGGAAGTTGGAGAGAAAACAAGAGAGTTCAAAGAAATCCTCTAGGCTCTAACACCCCAAGAAGATGATAAAGTAGGTGGAATTGAAGCAGAAAGGCAGCACCGCAAAACAGTGTGTTTGAGGGCAGGAACAGATATGTGGCTGAGCCAGGTATGGAAATAAGGTACATAAGGAAAGCTGATGGTGTAATGCAGAAGTCCAGGAAGTCATCAAAAGAAAGGAGTGCAGGAGAAAGTGGCAGATAGGATGGACCAGGCTAAGGAGACTGCTGGTAAGCTAACAAAGTGGCTAACAGAACAGTTGCAGTAGCAAAGAGCAAAGGAATCACTGGCACTCCATTAGCTTCCAGCAAGTGACTCAGTAGATAGCACAAAGAAACAATCATTTTACAAGGCAAAGACTGAAAGATGAAGATAGTCAGACCCCTTTCATAAGGGATGCCAGCAACATTCTGCTCACCAGTTCATAGGACATCAGAGTCAAGGTGGAAAGAGTGCATCTGATGTTGTAAATCTTCATTCATTCCTTACCGATAGGACTTCAGTTCCGTCCTCTGAACCGACATGGCCAGTACCAAATTCGCACCAGCCAAAAACTCTCAGCTAAAACCTACTCACAACGCCCCTCTCATAGTCTCTTCAGATCTCATTTGCCGCGTTCCTAGTCAGATGTGCCAAGCCTTCTCTCAAGCTAAGTTTATATTTTTTGTGATTATTTCTAGTGTTTAGCGTTTTTAGCCAGTTTTTCTTGCTAAGGTTATTTCTCATTTATATATTCTCTTTTTCTGACTAAACCCTACCCACTACTTTGGTAGATGTTCTTCATGTTTCACTGTTGCAGTCATCACACTTGGGTTATCTGCCTGCAAGTAGCCCTCAGTCGGCCTGAATAACCAGAGACTTAGTATTTCTGCGTCGGTTGCTGTCGCTCCAGGTCTGATGTTAGGTAGTCAGGGGTATAAAAACAAGCAGCCAGCGCTATTATATCAGTCTTTCTTGCCGAGGAGCGTGAAGCAGAAGCAGTTCGCATGAGTGCCGGTCGGCCGCTACCTGAGTTTTCGTTATCGAATTGAATTATCCTGAAGTCTTCTAAAGCTAATTACCCCATTGGGGATCCTTTTTTCTTGCTCTAACCGATGTCAGAAAGTCAACAATTGTCTTGCCTGTGGAAAGCAAATACCACACAGAGATTTTCATTCCTACTGCATCACCTGTTTAGGCCCAGACCACAACGTCCCTTGCTGTTGGTTTTGTGCCTTGTTCTACTCCCGAACTATTCGTCGTTGGGCCCTTATTGTCGCTAAATACTTTCGTTCTTGATCTCCGTATTCCGAAATGGCTTCGGTAAGCCATCCGACTACCGATCTACCGAAAAAAAGTTAGGATAAAGACAGAGACAGACCGCACAGGTCCAAAACTGCCAACGATGCCTTCGTTAAGCTATTTGCCAGTTCATCGGTACTCAATGAGGTGCTTTATCAGCCCTTGATGCCCGCTTCAGTGGATTCGATGGCCTTAATCAAGACCCGTTCGGAGTCCGGTATGCTGCGAGACTCTTGCTGACAGAGCCTGCGGATGTCTCTACCTCGGATGGGTTTGGAGCTGCTGAGCAGGCACCGGCTTCTGAGGGAGTTCTTCACACTACCGATATTCGACACAAACCAACGACTTCTTTCACATCTTAAGTTCTGTCTAAACTGCCGAGTTTCTAAGGCCAAGAGTGTGCGCTACGCCTAAAAAACTGACGACCTGAACATATGCAGCTGCTTCTTTGTCACAATATCAAATGCTTAAAATGGCAGAAGACCTTATGTTGATTAGGGGAAGTCAGCCTTCCCCTCCTAAGAGAAAGAGAAACCTGTCCCCAGCAGCTTTAACAGACCAAGAGTCCGACGACTCTGAGGTATCTGATTATGAAGACATGCCTTTATCTGCTTATGAAGATTCAGATGCAGAGGAATCTATTCCCTCTGCTTCTCCTCCAGAGGATTTTTCTTTTAGTGAAACCTTTCATACTTTGAGAGCATTTCCCCTGGGAATGCCAGGACTATCCTCAGTCCAAAAAGAGACTCGGAGAATTTCTAGACTTGCCACAGCATAGGCCTTTAGCAATACCCCAGTCCTGGATGTTGTGGATGATGTTTTTATGGAATCCACTTTAACTCCTGATACTTTACCCCATTCTCCTAGGAAACCAGACAGAGTTCCTGACTCACAAATTCCTTTTCAGAAATCCTACTGTTGACCCAGAGGTCCTCTCCCAGGGGCTTAAATGTATCAAAGCGACTACAGCTAAGAATCCCACTCCTTCAGACAGGAATTCCAGAGCTTTAGACAGATTGGGTAAGAAAGTATACACCTCTGCAACTCTCGCCATTAGGGCTTTGAATTGCCAGTTTCACGTGCTGAAGTGCCAACAACTTATTATGGAACTTAAGCAAAAAATAGCTACCTTTACGGACTGTGCAGAAAATAAAGAATTACAAGAGCTTATGCATTCTGCAAGCCAAGTCAGCAAGCATACATTGCAGTGTGGCTTTGACGCCCTAGAAGCATTTTGCAGGGCAACAGTCACTGGTTCTGTACTGAGAAGGCATACTTGGCTTAAGGAGCAGACTTTGCCAGACCATGTCAAATCAAAACTACTAGATGATCCTTTGAATAAGGACAATCTGTTTGGCACCAAAGCAAAAGAGGTTCTTAAAAAGATGGAAGAAAAAGCTAAATCTATGCAGACAAAGACTTTTTTCAAGTACCGCCTCCTAGATTCAGTAGGCATTGCCCCTCGAAACATTGGTCCTTTCCAGCCCCCTCAAGGCCATCTCAAACTTAGACCCAGGGGAAACAGACCTCCCAGACTACAGTCTCAGGGTATGTAGAGATCCAAGCAATGGAATGCCTCCACTTCAAGAACAGGGAGTGCCTTACGAGAAGAATTCCCAATGACTTCTCAACTCCACTCCCCACCTCTGCCCAACTGCTTGTGACCCTATGAGGAAAACTTGCCTATCATGCAAAAAACTGGGCTTCCATCACCAAAGACCGATGGGTCTTCAGCGTTGTATCCCAGGGGTACAAATTTTACTTCCACTCACTGCCAACCCCAAAAGGGTTCCCAGACCTTCCTCCAAGCCAGTGGGCAGAGGCACAAAACCAAGTTCAATCCCTGCTCTCCATAAAGGCAAATCAGCCTGTTCCTGTGGAACAGATAGGTCAAGGGTTCTATTCCAGACTTTCCTGTTGCCCAGAAAAGAGACCACTTGGCATTCAATCTTAGATCTTTCCATTCTAAACACCTTCCTGGTTTACCAAAATTCAAAATACTCACCCTGCAGCAGCTTCTTTCTCTGCTGGCCAAAGATTCCTGGTTAGCTACCCGAGACTTAAAAGAAGCCTATCTGCACATCCCTATAAGGGACACATGCAGGAAGTGCCTTCACTTCAGGGCAGGATCTATGCATTATCTGTTTTCTGCACTTCCCTTTGGCTTATCCACTGCTCCCAAAGTATTCACAAAATGCCTGGCTCCAGCAATTGCCTAATGCAGACACAGGAAAATTCAAATTTACCCGTACTTGGACTGCCTGATAGTCAGGAAATGCTGTTGCAGCACTTGACATTTGTAAAAAAACTTCTAACCTCCCTGGGGTACACCATCAATGAAAAGAAATCAAAACTAGTCTCCAGCCAAAATATTGTATTCCTGTGAGCAAGCTTGGACACAGCATCCCAGATGGCATTCCTTACACCAGAAAAATAAGCCTGACCGACTACTTCAGTCAAATGGCCACCAGAACCCAGCTATCTGCAAGGAAAATCCTTCAGGCTCTAGGGTTCATGGCCTCATGCATCCTACTAATTCCGTATGCCAGACTGCATATGAGGAAACTTCAGTGGTACTTAAGTCTTTGGTACCAACATTCTCAGGACCTGGAAACAGTCATTCCTATCATTCCTTGTCTAAGGACAGTTTCTTTGGTGGGCAGTAGCATGCAAACACAACAAGGAACTACCCTTAATTCAACCCCACGCCACCCTGACCCTAACCACAGACGCATCAGCTTATGGCTGGGGGGCACACCTGGATGACAAGTGCATTTAGGGCCACTGGAGCCCAAGTCAAATTCATCTGCACATAAACCAAATAGAGTGTGCTGCACAGCTAGCATCTCTAACAGCTTTCAGATCCCTACTCTCACCAGGACCCCTGCTAATAAAAACAGACACCACTGTTGTGGTACATCAACAAGCAGGGGGTAACCCACTCAACAGGCTTGCCATGGCCCTGTGGAACACGAAACATGGCCTTGGACATGCAGGTCCTTCTGCAAGCTCAATTTCTGCCAGGCAAACAAAACACACTAGCAGACCTACTTAAGCAGAAATCTCCTAGACCCAGACGAGTGGCAATTAGAACCCAGCACCTTCAGCCTTCTGATTCAGAAATGTTGGACCCCGGAGGTGGATCTCTTTGCCTCCCCCTGCAATCACCAGCTCAGCAAATTCTGCACCAGGACACCTCACAGCAGGCATTGGAAAGTGGATGCCCTATCCTTCCAGTGGGTAAACCTCTCAATCTATGCATTTCCCCCTCTTCCTCTTCTCTCAAGAATATTGCTCAAGGTAAGACAGGACAGACCAAGGATAATTGATTGCCCCGGACTGGCCACGCCAGCATTGGTACCCACTCCTGTGCAGCCTGTCACCAGTGCCACCCTGGCACCTACCCCAGAGCCCCACCCTACTCACTCAGCAGGGGGGACAGATCTTGCATCCACAACTGCAAACCCTAAATCTTGCAGCCTGGCTTATTCCTAGAACTCTCCCCCAGTGACCAGCCTAAGCAGGCAGGTACTGGACGTCATTCTTGTAGCCAGAAGACCCAATACATGGAAATCCTATGCTGATAAGTGGAAAAGGTATTGCTCTTGGATTCAATCTAAAGGAGTGGACACAACTCTGCCCTCCCTACCTCTAATTTTGGATTACGTAGCAGATCTACTCCACAGAGGCCTATCCTTTACCTCCATTAAAATCCATGCCTCAGCCATCTCTGCTCATTACAACTTTGAGCCGCCCCTATTCTCTCACCCTCTCGTCAAACAGTTCCTGAGTGGGGCAAACAACTTAAGGCCACAAAGGAGAGCACCCACCCCTGCTTGAGATCTTAACATTGTACTGGAAAAGCTCACACTACCCCCTTTTGAGCCTGCAGACTTAGAATTCCTCTCTTGGAAAACAGCATTACTCCTGGCCATCACTTCAGCGAGAAGAGTGTCTGAGCTTACAAGCACTTATGGCCATGGAACCCTTCATTATTTTTCATGCTGACAGTGTCTCCCTCAAGATTAATCCTTCCTTTATGCCCAAAGTGGTGTTCAGTGTGTTTCTCAACCAATCTATCCATTTGCCAACCTTCTTCCCTAATCCTCAAAATAAAGGGGAAAGGATCCTGCACTCCTTGCATGTGCGCAGATGTCTCAGATTCTACCCGAATAGGACTAAGCCCTTCAGGAAATCTAACCAGTTGCTACTCAGTTTTGCACCAGGTGCAGAGGGCAAGGCCATTTCAAAACTGACAATTTCCAAATGGGATAACACACTGTATCCATTTCTGCTACAAACACCATGGGAAACCACCCCCTCAGGGGGTCAGAACATATTCCACTAGGGCAACTTCTACCTCTACAGCATTTCTCAGGGGAGTCCTTACCAGGGACATTCTGGAGGCTGCTACCTGTAGCTCTGTACACACATTCAGTAAGCATTACCACCTGCCTATATTTTCCAAATCCAGGGCAGGTTTTGCAACTGCAGTCCTGCAGGGCATACTAGCCGTCCCAAACACTTCTTGACTGCCTCCACCTTTTTTACTGCTTTGGGAATCAACCCAAGTGTGATGACTGCAACAGTGAAACACGAAGAACATAGTAAAGTTGTGTACACTTAACATAAATGTTGATGTTGGAGTGTATTCATTGTTGCAGTACTAGTTTCCCTCCCTCCAGTCCCCTTCTCATTCTCTCTCTCCTCTCTGTGATACTACTCACCCCTTGCAGGGGTATTGGTATTTACTTTTTATTGGTGGAGATTTTTCCACCGTAGCTTAGCTCCCTGCTGGGGGTTCCTGATATTCGGGGACTTCAGGATAATTCAGTTCGATAACGAAAACTTTGGTAGCGACCGACCGGCACTTGTGCAAACTGCTTCTACTTTGGGCTTCTTGGCAAGAAGGACTGATGGAATGACGTCTGCTGCCTGTTTTTATACCCCTGACATCAGACCTGGAGCCACAGCAACCGACGCAGAAATACCAAGTCTCTGGTATTCGGGCCGACTGAGGGCTACCTAACCCAAGTGTGATGACTACAACAGTGAATTCACTCTTAACATCTACATTTATGGTAAGTGTACATAACTGTACTTTCTTTCATACCATCATTGGTACTTCTCCCTCTTCCCTACCTTAGTAAGCCCTTCTCTTACCTTTTGGTATTTCTTAGTACCATTGTTGGTACCCTTCCTAACTTTCTGTACAAAAAAAAGGGGGGGGGGGGTTCACTATCCCTTTATTTCCTTCTTTAGTAGATATAGTTTTCCTTTTGTAATAAATTTTTTTCTTGTGCGGTTAGTACTAGTTTGTGATATTGTCTGATGAGGCCAAGCTTGGGTTCAAGCAATGTGATAAGTGCGGGCGTAAGATGCCAAACTCTTGACAGTCATGCCTGGTGTTTTTATTGTTTGGGTGTTGACCATCTTAACGTTTCTTGTGACATTTGTTCTAGCTTCAGCAACCATATGTTGGCTGAACGCAAGAACAAACTTAGGCTGAAGGGTATGCTGAAGTCAACCTTCGCAGAGGCTTTTTCTGGGGCGGAGGTCTCACCACCTCCTAAGCATAAGGATGTTAAAAAGCATAAGGAGAAATGGAGTCATTTGGTTCTGACATGCCCATCCTCCTTGGAACTGAGTCTACACCGGGCTTCTCCCTCGGCGATGGCGCAGACAGCTTTGGCACCAGGGTCCCTATCTTCTCCCTCGGTGCCGTCCTTGATTCTGACTCAGACTCCTATCACTGTACCAGCTTCGGCACCATCCACCTCGGTGCCGACCTTGTTTATGACACAGGCTCTGACCACTGTACCTGCATCGGCACCATCCCCGGCCACGGTACCAATGTGTCTCACGGCTCCACTGATAATGACATCTTTGGTTCCGAAAATCGAGCACTTTCCCAGAACCAGGTATTCTCCCTCTTATGACCCTTTTATGGGACAACAATATAGTCCTTTTCTTGAGAGCCCAGAATCTCCATTGGCAGCTTCCTTCAGATCCACCAGGAGTCTTTCGGAACAAGATGTAGTGAGGGTTGTGGACCAGCGTTTAGCAGCTAGGGGATTACCCACCTGACTAGTTCTTCCCTCCCTCTTGGAATGGAAGCTCTCACGACATTTTCTCCTGTCTATCCTCCGACCTCCTCCCACGTCTCTGAGACTTTGGTACCGATGGCCATCCCGGTGCATTCTGTCTCAGCTCCGACAGCGGAGGCTTCCTTGTCAGCACTGATTACGCTTTGTGCAACGGCTCCTGCGGAACTGGTGCTCTGTTGGAGCAGTGTTTGGGCTGTCGGCACCGTGGCACCTAGTTCAGTGCCGTTTTTTTTCTGGTGTGCCGTCTACGACCACGACTCTCCTGACAACTTCCGGTCCTTTCGGAACTCCTCACCTGAAGGCAGGCTCCTCAGGGCGAGGTGTGACCCTGGTTCCAAGGTAGTCATTCTCTGTTCTGGGCTCCCATCCCTCCACAGTTAGGCCTGCTTTCCACGTGATGGAGAGGGTTCTTACTTTCAACAGCCTCTCAGTTGACACCATTTGCATTGGCACCCGAACCCCCCTCTAGCATGCAGCTGTCCCAACCTCCTACTCTGGGATCTCGAGCACAGGAGCCACAAGACCTTTCCTTGAAAGGAATCCTTTCTCCAGAGTCGTCCTCAGAAGACCCCACTAGGGAACCACCCAGAAGAAACTTTGCAAGAGGAAGCATCTTGATTCCCCTGAGGAATCCATCACCAAAGACACCTATTGCGATGAGGGAGAAGGGTCCCCATGGCTTCCCTCTGAAGACATCTCTTTTGGAGACATTCTCAAAATCCTCAAGCAGAGGGCAGACTGGAAGCAATCCAACCCTTTTTCGAAGGAATCTGTGTTCTTGCAGGCTTTCCGTGCTCGACCATCTACTTCCTGGGTGGCCTCCACCTGCGGATGAGCTCATTAGACTTGTTGTGCAGCATGCCTGGAAGGCCCCGGATAACATAGAACCTGTCCCCCAGAGGCCAGATAAAAGTTTGTCCACCCCTGAAGACCAACCCAACTTGTCCAAACAGCTGGTAGTTGATTCCATGGTCGTGGCGATGGCCACCAAAAGGAAACTGGTAGAAGGTAGTTCCACTGTTCATCCCCCAAACAGGGAGTCTCTGGCTATGGACAGACTGGGGAAGTGGACCTACACTTCAGCGACCTTTGCCATTCTGTCGCTGAATTACCTGGTACAGTTTACTCGCCTCCAAAGAGACCTAATTTCTGAAATGTCTGCCTCTTAAATGGGGGTACTGCCTGAGGAGGTGTGTGATACTTGTTGCCTCTCAGCTAGCTATACTGGAATCCATCTCGAACTCCTCGATGCGCTTGATTTCCCACACTACCGAGGGGGCAGCTCGAGCAGCTGCTTCGAGTATCGTCATGAGACTGCATGCTTGGATGCGTTTGTGTGACTTCGCGGACCTCTTAAATCTTCCTTTGTCAATGTGCCTGTTGACGAATCTTCCCTTTTTGGCCCCAAAGTAAGAGAGACACTGTCACGTAGTGAGGAGGACAGAAAGACTTTGTCTGCTGTGGGCATACGTTTTTTCCACCCCTCAGAGATCCTACTCCAGTATTCAGAGGGGAGGAAAATTGTGGTTCAAGAAGTCAAGGATCTTTTTGTGACACTCGTGATGAGCAAATCCCCCCGGGGCAGAGGGGGACACTCATCCAGAAGACGTCCCTTTTGGTGCAGAGGGGGTCAGCGCAACCAGGGCGCTAGAGATTCGTTATCTGGCTTGACCTTCCAACACTCCTTAACAGTGGCCTGATTGCTTCCCTCTGGAAGCAGTCATTGGTCGATTTTGTCTGCACCTACAGGCCTGGCAGCTCATAATGGATACGTGGGTGCAGAAAATAATATCTAGAGGCTATCATGCCCCATTCGATCTTACTCACAGACCCGTAAAATGAATCCCCAATGTTCCACCCGGTCAGAGGGAGGCTGCAGCCTTAGAAATCAAGAAAGCTGCTAAGAAGAGAGTCATCCAACCAGTCCCACCAGACCAAAAAGTATCCGGGTTTTACTCTAGGTTCTTTTTAGTGCCAAAAAAGACGGGACTGGAGACCAATCCTGGATCTCAGCTTACTAAACAAATACATCAAACCTCAAAAATTCCGGATGATCACAGTACAGTCCATTCTCCCCTTTCTGAGGAAGGACAAGTGGATGTATATGCTCTATAGCCCTCCACGACGCGTGTTACCACATAAAGATGGACAAACGCTCCTGGGGATTTTCCCACTTCTGGCTGGGAACCAGTCATGATCAGTTCAGGGTACTGCCCTTTGGTCTCTTGACAGACCCCAGTGTGCTCACCAAATGTATGGCAGTTGTAGTAGCTCATCTCCGACTACAAGGATTCCACGTGTTTCCATATCTAGACAATTAGCTCCTTATCGCCAAGACCAGGAATCTTCTCATTCTCAGTCTGTCTTACACTGAAGGCCTTGCTCTTCGCCTAGGTATCACGATCAACATGGACAAATCACACGTCTCCAAAAAGAGCACTGGAATTCATTGGAGCAATCTTCGACACAATGTCCTGGTAAGCTTCCCCTTCCTCTTCATAGGCTTTCAAAAATAAGAAACCAAATAAAAGTCCTCCTCCCACAGACATTTGTACCAGCACACCTTGTACTACAACTATTGGGCTCTGTGGTAGCAACCATTACCTTAGTACCACTGGCGAGGTTGCACATGAGACTATTACATGGGCTCCTTTCATCACAGTGGTCGATCTTAACCCACCCACTCAACCACATGATATGCCTTGCAAACCTTTGCAAGAAAGAAATGTTATGGTGGATGAAGCCAGAAACAAATATTTGGCGTCGACCATTCTGTCTTCCTCAGCCGAGGGTCATGGTGACCACAGACGCTTCCCTGTTAGGGTGGGGGGGCATTTCCAGGGAAAGATGGTCCCCCATGGATGCCAATTTGCACGTAAATGTCCTGGAATTGAGGTCAGTTCTCTTAGCGTTGCAAGCATTCCACATGCAACCCTTCCTTCCGGGACCATTGCAATTAGTCTTCTGGTACATCAACAAACAAGGCGGAACCAGGTCTTACCCCCTGTGTCGGGAAGCCATGAGAATTTGGCATTGGGCAATGGCTTCCAACCTCTTTCTCATAGCAACCCACATTCCCGGGAGTTCCAATCTTATTGCAGACAATCTCAGCAGGAACATTTTGATGCCTCACGAGTGGTCCCTCAGTCTGATAATAGCGGATCAGATTTTCCACTGCTGGGGCAGGCCTTGCTGCAACCTGTTTGCTTTACCCCTAAACAACAAATGCAGAAGATATTTTGCCCTGATCCCCCCTCGGGGAGTCACCGAGGGTGCTCTGACACACGATTGGACCCCAGGTGTATTGTATGCTTTTTCCCCCTATGTTCTTCTTGTTTTACTGTTGCAGTCATCACATTTGGGTTATCTGCCTGCAGGTAGCCTTCAGTCGGCCCGAATACCAGAATCTTGGGATTTCAGCATCGGATGCGGTCACCTACGTCAGGTCGTCAGGGGTATAAAACATGCAGCTGATGCCATTACATCAGTCTTTCTTGCCGAGAAGGAGCCCGAAGCAGTTCGCAAGTGCCAGTCGGCCTCTACCTGATATTTTCGTTTTTCGAGTTTCAGACCTGAAGTCTTCTAAACCTAAGTACCCTGTTGGGGATTCTTGTTTCTTGCTCTAACCGATATCAGAAAAAATTAACAGTTGTCTTGTCTGTGGAAAGCAAAATACCTCACAGAGATTTTCATTCTTACTGTGTCACCTGTTTAGGCCCAGACCATGACGCCTCTAGCTGTCGGTTTTGTGCCTTAACGCCCGAACCATTTGTCTGGCTATTTTTGTAGCTAAATTCTTTCGCCTCCTGTTCACCGTATTCCGAAATGGCTTCGGTAAGCCATCCAACTACCGATCTTCCGAAAAAGCACAGAGACAGACTGCATAGGTCAAAAACTGCCAACGATGCTTCCGATAAGCTTGTCGCCAGTACTCAGTGAGTTACCTTTGCAGCCCCTGATGCCCACTTCTCCAGATTCGCAGACCTCTGCTGAAATCCATTTGGAGTCCGGTATGCCGAGAGAAGCTTCTTCGACTATGGAACCTGCGGATGTCTCTACCTTGGATGGGTCCGGAGCCGCTGTGCAGGCACCGGCTTCTGAGGGCGTATTCTGACCTACCGATATTCATATTAAACCGACAACTTCATTTCCTGTGAAAACTACCAAGTTTCTCAGGCCCAGAGTTTGCACTACTCCTAGAAAACCAAAGTCCAACGCGCATGCTCATCCTCCCATGCCACAAAAACAAATGCTTAGAATGACTGAAGACCTTATTACTCTAATTAAGGTGAGCCAGCCTTCCCTTGCCGAAAGACAAATAATTGAATTTTCTTCTGATTCTACAGACCAGGAGTCTGATGACTCTGACCCTTCTGATTACCAGGACATACCCTTATCTACCTATGAGGATTCAGATGAAGAGGAATCCATTCCCTCTGCCTCTCCTCCGGAGGATTTCTCTTTTGGTGAAACCTTGCATACCTTAAGAGAGCATTTCCTCTGGGAATGCCAGGACTATCCTCAGTCCAAAAAAGGGACTCAGGGAATTTTTAGATTTGCCTCAGCATAGGCCTCTAGCTATACCCCCTGACCTGGATATTGACTGTCTTCTTGGAGTCCAGTCTTACTCTGGACACCTTAACAACAGCTCCTAGAAAACCTGACGGGTACTACAGAGTACTTGATTCTCATAAATTTATCTCTAAGAATCCTGCTGCGGATCCAGAGACCATTTCCCAGGGACCTAAAGGCATTAAGGCTACTACAGCCAAAAACCCTACCCCTTCAGACAGGGATTCTAGAGCTTTAGATAGATGGCATAAGAATCCATATACCTCTGCAACTCCTGCCATCAGGGCTTTGAATTGCCAGTTTCACATGTTAAAATGCCAGCAACATATTATGGAACTAATTAAACAAAAAATGGTGTTACTTCCAGATTGTGCAGAAAATAAAGATTTACAAGAGTTAATGCATTCTGCAAACCAAGTTAGTAAACCTACTTTGCAATGTGGGTTTGATGCCTTGGAAGCATCTTGCAGGACTGCTGTGACTGGGTTTGTACTGTGAAGGCATGCTTGGCTAAAAGAACAAGTCTTGCCTGACCATGTCAAAGCAAAATTGCTAGATGCTCCATTAAATCAGGAGAGTTTGTTTGGCACAAAGCAGAAGTTCTTAAAAAGATGGAAGAAAAAGCTAAATCTGTGCAAACAGATTTCTTACAGGTGCAGCCACCTAGATTCAGTAGGCATTGGCCTTCAAAAAACTGTTTTTTTCCTGTCCCTCAGGCCTTCTCGGTCCAAACCCAGGGGAAACAGACCACCAAGACTACAGTCTCAGGGTATGGAGATCTAAACATTGGAGTGTTTCTACCTCAAAACCAGGGAGTGGTAAGCCACCCCCTTATGGAAAAAGTTCACAATGACTTTCCAATTGTCCTTCCCAGCCATGCCAAAGTACTTGCACCCCAGGAGGAAAACTTGCCCTTCATGCAAAAAGCTGGATGTCCATTTCACAGGACCGATTGGTTCTAAACATCTTATCCCAGTGATACAGATTCTACTTCCACTCACTGCCAACACCAAGTGGGTTGCCAGACATTCCTCCAAACCAGTGGGCTGAGGCTCAAAAGCAAGTACTTTCCCTTCTCCATATCAGGGCTATTCAACCTATTCCAGTAGAACAAAGGGGACAAGGTTTCTACTCCAGACTGTTCTGGTGCCCAGAAAAGAGGGCTCTTGATGCCTTATCCTGGATCTATCAATTCTCAACACCTTTCTTGTGATACCAAAATTCAAAATGCTTACACTGCAACAGCGTCTTCCTATGCTAGCCAAGGATGCCTGGTTAGCCACCATATACTTAAATAAAAAAAAAAAAAGCTCATCTGCACATCCCCATAAGGGAGTCTTGCAGGAAATATCTACGCTTCAGGGCAAGCTCTATGCACGATCAGTTCTCTGCACTTCCCTTTGGCTTATCCACTGTGCCCAGAGTATTCACAAAATGCCTGGCTCCAGCCATTGCATACAGTAGGCAGAGAAATATTTAAATCTACCCATACTTGGACGATTGCCTAATTCAGGCGGACAATCAGGAATTGCCACTTCAGCAGCTAGCATTTGTAAAAAGACTTATAACTTCAGTGGGATACACCTTCAACGAAAAGAAATCACAACTGGTGCCCAGCCAACAAATTGTATTCCTGGGAGCAAGCTTGAACATCACTTCCCAGATGGCATTCCTCTCCCCAGAAAAGCAGGTCCATCTGACACACTCTTTCAAACTAATGGCCAACAAAACCCAGCTTTCTGCAAGGAAAATACTGCAAGCCGTAGGGTTCATGGCCTCATGCATTCTGCTAATTCCATATGCAAGCCTGCATATGAGGAAACCTCAGTTGTACTTAAAAAGTCTCTGGTGTCAACATTCTCAGGGCCCAGAAACAGTGATTCCTATCATACCTTGACTAAGGGTTAGAGTTCCTTTGGTGGGCAAAAGCATGCAACCACAGCAAGGGACTTAATTTCACTCAACCCCTCACTGCCCAAAACCCTGACAGCAGACGCATCAGACTATGCATGGGGTGCTCACATAGCAGGCAAATGCATTCAAGGCAAATGGAGCCCAAAACAAATTCCCCTGCATATCAGTCAAAAAGAGATGCTAGCTGTGCAGAATGCTCTGACAGTCTTCAAATACCTTATCCTTACAGGACAGCTCCTGATAGTCAGACAACACCACAGTTATGTGGTACATAAATAAGCAGGACAGGACTCATTCTTACCCACTCTGCAGGTTAGCCATGGCTATGTGGAACAGTCTTGAACATCCAAGTGCACCTACAATTCCTGCCAGGCAAGCAAAGTTCACTGGCAGACTACTTAAGCAGAAATCTACTAGACCCTTATGAATGGAAACTGGAACCCAGCTCATTCAAACTTCTGACCCAGACGTGGAGAACTCCGGAGGTGGGACCTTTTTGCCTCCCCCCAAAACCACCAATTGAACAAATTTTGCACCAGGAATCCTCACAGCAAAGCCTGGAAGGTGGACGCCCTATCCTTTACATGGGAAAACCTCTCAATTTATGACTTTCCTCCTCTGACCCTCCTCTCAAAAGTACTACTCAAGATCAAGCAGGACAGACCAAGGGCAATCATTATTGCATCAGACTGGCCATGCCAACACTGGTACCTACTCCTACGTAGTCTGACAGCAGTGCCACCCTGGCACCTACATCAGACACCTTCCCTGATGTCTCAGCAGAAGGGACATATTTTGCATCCACAGCTGCAAACCCTAACCCTTGCAGCCTGGCTTATAGCTTGAATACCCCACCAGCAACCCTCAGCAAACAGGTGCTGGATGTCATTCTTGAAGCCAGAAGGCCTAGTACTAGGAAATCCTATACTGAAAAGTGGAAAAGCTATTGTTCTTGGAATCAGACTCAAGGGAAGGACACAACAGTGCCATCCTTACCTCTAATCCTGGATTACCTAGCAGAGCTACTCTACAGAGGCCTATCCTTCTTAGGTTCATAGGTTCATACTAGGCTATCTGCCCTAGGGCATTTATAAGCCTAGCCAGAGTGTGTTTGGCTTTCGCCACCCATTTTAAATTAATTTTGCTATGCCCTTTTTCGAGGTTAGTATACTGTGCCTATGTCTAACAGTGACACAGAAGTGATACCCGGGGTATGCCTCTGCCATCTTAGCTCATTATAATACTGAGCCACCTCTATTTTCTCACCCTGTCATCAAACAGTTCCTGAGAGGGGCTAACAACTTAAGGCCCCCCTAGGAGAGCACCCATCCCTGACTGGGATCTTAACTTTGTACTGGACAAGATCAAGCTTCCTCCTTTTGAACCTGCTGCCTCAGAAGAGTTAAAATTCCTCTCTTAGAAGGCAGCCTTGCTTTTAGCCATAACTTCAGCAAGAAGAATGTCTGAGTTACAGGCACTAATGGCTGTGGAACCCTTCATTATTTTCCATGCTGACGGGGTTTCCCTCAGGACTAACATGTCCTTGTGCCCAAGGTGGTGTCCAGTGTGGCTTTAAACCAATCCATCCATTTGCCAACCTTTTTACTAACCCTCAGAATAAAGGGGAAGAGATCCTGCACTCCTTGGATGTGCACAGACAGCTCAGTTTCTATTTTGACAGGACTAAGTCTTTCAGAAAATATGACTAGCTGCTAGTCAGCTTTGCTGTAGGGGCAGAGGGTAATGCCATTTCAAAACAAACCATTTCCAAATGGATAGAACACTGCATCCATTTTTGCTACAAGCACCATGGAAAACCTACCCCACAGGGAATCGGACCACATTTCACTAGGGCTACTTCCACCTCTACAGCATTTCTCAGGGGAGTCCCTACTTAGGGACATTCTGGAAGCTGCAACCTGGAGTTCTGTACACACCGTCAGCAAGCATTACCACCTACCTATCTTTTCTAAATCCATGGCTGGATTTGCTACAGCAGTCTTGCAAGGCCTACTATCCAGCCATAACCCTTCTTGACTGCCTCCACCCTCCCTCAGCTTTGGGAATCAACTCGTGTGTGATGACTGCAACACTGAAACACGAAGAACATGGTACAGTTGTGTACACTTAACATAAATGTAGATGTTTGAGTGTATTCACTGTTGCAGTCCTGGTTTCCTTCCCTCCAGCCCCTTGGTTTTCTTTCTTTCTACCTCTCCTCTATATGGCCATTCCTAATGGCATTGGTATTACTTTTTACTGGTGGTGTTCCCCACCATATACTAGCTTCCTATTTGGGGGCTCCTGACATTTGGGGCAAGAAAAGCTGATGTAATGGTGTCGGCTGCCTGTTTTATAGCCCTGACGTCATGGAAGAAGCGACAGCATCCGACGCAGAAATACTAAGACTCTGGTATTCGGGCCGACTGAGGGCTACCTGCAGGCAGATAACCCAAGTGCGATGACTGCAACAGTGAGTATACTCTTAACATCTACATTTATGGTAAGTGTACACAACTGTACTTTCTGTGAGGGGTGTATGATGGTAAGATGTTTGTTAGTGCTGGGCATTTAGTTGGTTTAAAAATTAGTTTGTGGGCTGTAGTGAGTTGGAGGTAATTGGGAAGTTTTAGCCAGTTTAGACTAAAATTCATCTTGTGTAGAAACTCTGTAATTAAGGCAGTCTATGTAAAACATTTTGAACACTTAATCTTAAAAACAGTGCCATAAACACACAGTTAAAATTTATAATTTTATCAAATACGTAAAGTTGCAATATATGTTGCCTCTTTCAAATGTGTTAGAGCTCCATCTGGTGGACATTTTGAAAGTTACAATGTATCTATCCAATAAATGTAGGTATCTTAAATGCTGTAAGAAGTCAAACAAAATCTACAATATTAATTACATCTTCTTAATAGAAACATTCCGGAACTTTCTTTAAGTTCTCCTATTATAACTTGGCAGCACTCATTTTCAATATGGGTGTGATGGAATTGCTTTCGTTTTGACCTGGGAATTTGTTTGCTTCTAAAGTGATTTGTCACTATAATTCTTTATATTCTATTCGTGTTTCCCATGGTCTACCCCTTTGATTTTTTGTCTATCCTCTAAAACAAAGAGTAGAAACTTTGCTTTTGTACATTTTTTAGTGTGCTTGTACAAAGAATTGTTTTCATTCTTAGTTTGGATATCATAATTATCCTTGTATATTCTTCTCCTGAGCTGTCTTTCAGGTTTTCCTGTATAAAAAGAATCACAGGCTTCACATAGTGCTAAGTATACTAAACATGCCTTGTTACAGTTACGATATTGTTTTCCTTCCATACTTTTGTTTCTACTTTTTATGTGGACTGATTCTCTATGTAGAATAAATGGACATTGGGAACATGTTCCGCATTTAAATGTTCCTTTTCTTTTTACTTGGTGGGTGCTATTTCTACTCTTGTCACCTTCTAACATCACTTTTAAATTATATGCTTTTTATACAGTTTTTGGTTTACCGATAGTAAGATGCACACTGTGGGACAGATGAAAGTAGGACATCAGAGCATAAGCCAGAGTTAGCTTAATTTGCAGAGAAGGTCAAAGAGAACAGACCGTGGTAGTTTGGGCATGTGTGCAGGAAGGCAGAAGAAAGTGTGAAGAGTTGTGAGACATGAAAAAAGCAAGAAGAAACAAGGGTTATTTGTTCACTAGTTAGATGGGTTGTGTGTGAGAAGACCTACAACAGTCACGCATGACCATTGAAGAAGGTAGGGCCGTGGCACTGAATCGGTATTGGGGACACAACAGTTGATATGACACCCAGATCTCATGTAGAAAATCAGTAAAACAGGGTTAAAAAGGGTGTTGATGACTCGGGTCAGATTTGTAAACAAACACGTGTGTGCGCTGGTTTAATACCACTCAACTGCTATGATTCAGGCGTAGCAGTATGATTTTCTGCCTCATATTTTATCTTGCTTGTCGTGTGGATACTTTTCTTGAATTTCCATAAGGATTGACCTCTCCATGGCTATATAAATTGTGTTATAATATGTATTATGTATACTAGTCTATATTGGTGTATATTACTATATATTAATATAACTGAACAATTCTATTAAAAGGTTACTTATAAGGGGTACAATATTCAAAAGCCTTCTATTCCAAAACATAAGAACATTTTCCTCTTTTGTGACATCTGATATGATTTTTAATATTTAGAAGTATGGGTGGATGCATTCCACTTTATATTCAATAGTCTTACCTTATTAAATAACAAATATTTCTTTATCATTCTTGAAGCTCTGATATATCCCTTTAGTTGCCTTACCCAGTCTTCGTAAATGTTCATCAGTACATCACTGTTGCAGTAGCTTCACTTATATGGGATGTATGACCAGCCAGCTTCCAAAGCCCTTAGGGCACCTTCCATGTGCCCTAACCACTGAAGATCTGTATTTCCAGAGCTATTACTGGAAACCTGTATTTTTAAGAAGGTAAAGAAGCTGTTGAGGTGATTTATTGGGATGGAGGTAAGCCAAGTGTGGCATGGCAAGAATTGACTGACCTAGCGGAGAAAATGGCAGTTGGTGCATTGGATCTTAAAATCGAGCTGCAGGTGTGCATGGTAGAAAACCTATTAAGATTAGTTGATGTGTAGTGTAAGGCAGACTGGAAGGACATGATATGGGGAGAAGATGAGACATAATAGTAATGCTATTGATGTAGCTCCAGAGAGGAGTTTAAGATTAGGTTGAATAAGGGGAGCCCAAAAATGTTTTAATGCTCAATGACAAAAAGCTGAGTGGAAAATGACACCAGTAGAATGGGTGAAAGGAGATGGAGAGAGAGACAGTGGTCTGGGGGGGTGGAAAAGAAACCAAAATAAGGTAAAGTAATTGGTCCCATATCTTGAAGAAGAGCAGAGTAATTGGATGGGAGGACCTACAAGAAGAGCATCAACTAGATGACAGATTGGAGTGAGATTACCAAGGAGTAATTGCAGTATTGGGGAAGATGAATAAAAGGATAGGAAGCAAGACAGAGTACCCAGAAATGGTGCAACTGATTCAGGCCCGAAGGACAGAGGAGAGATCAACAAAAGGGCTGACAGAAGCAGGGAAGAACTGGCTAAAGGACACTTGAGAGAGAGACATAGAAACAGACCCTTAAAGCTGCCACGGTATGTAACCAGAGCATATAAGTTTAGGATATTTGCATGGAAGTGCCTGCATAAGTATTTTTATACACTAAGACTTTCTCTGTACCACTGAGACATGTTGAGATATGCTGGAAGTGTCAAGATCAGAGGAACATGGAAGCCCATTTTCTGGAGCTGTGATAAGTTTAATACAGTTTAAGAGAAAATTGCAGGACATAGTAGAGAAATGTTTAAACAAGTAGGAAAAGATATGCAGTTACTTCTCTTGAGATAAGGTAAAGTGGGGAAGAAGGAAAAGAGCTGTGGGGCTTAATGACAACAGGGGAAAAGACATCACCAAGAGATGGAAGGAGTCGCCGCCTACTGGTGAGAAATCGTGTAGTATGTTAGAGCACATATACCAAGAAGAGCAAAAAGTATTAAAAGGAAGGAGGGAGGCTGTTTTGGAACAAGTAGGATAGCTGGAAGAAGATGAAGAGGAATTCAGATGAGAGGGAAGAGGGCAAACAGGATTAATGGCACAGCAATACTCTGAGAAAGGTGGATGTATACAGGGAAAAGAGGAATGAGAGAGGGTGAGCTGATAAAAGTAGTGTCAGGGAAATCGGAAATAAGAATAGAAGTTGGCAAGAAAAGAGGAAATGCAATGTGATATCAGCAGTACATCTCTGGCCATCGCAGATTGAAGGTAAATTTACTTTGCACGCAAGCAGCATTGTTATTAGATGATGTCAATAAAGAGTTAAAAAAAATAATCTAAATGACCTACCATGAGTAGGTCTTACATCTCCAAATGTAGAAAGATTTTTTTCTGGTGCCAGGAAAGAGGACATGACCCCTGGAAAGCAGGGTACCCCTAATCCTATAAAATACCTGAGTGACCTGATTAATTTTGGGCTAATGTACACATTTCAGCTATTTGTATGTCTGCCTTGGGAACTCATTGTTATCTAGCCTTTCTCAGGCTAAACATTTTTTCAAGAAGGTCTTGCACATACTGAGACCAACAAAAATAATTGATAAAAAATAATTGATCTGATGATGTCAGTCTTCACTTAATCCTTGACTGTGGGCTCCGTTCTGAGCCTCGGAACCGACTCTGCTGTTATTCCACCTCACGCCTCCCAAAAACTCTCCAGCTAAGCTCTACCCATAATGCTCCTCAAAAAAATCACCTCAGATCTTGTTTGCCACTTCATTCTGTCAGACACTTTCTCCTCCTCTGAGCTGTCGGGTGACAGCAGTAACCTTGTTAAACTGTAAATTAGATTTTTTATTTTCTAAATTTACCTTTCTCTTATATTTCTTCTACCTTTTTTTCTATTATATAGTTTATCTTGTGCGTGTGATCTTTCTGTTCTACCATTTAGATAATCTCTCATACCATCATTGGTACTTTTACCCTCTTATCCTACCAGTATTTCTGAAAGTACCATTGTTGGTGCTACCTTCCTGCCTTTAATTACTTTATCTAAAAAAAAAAACAAAACCTTTTTATCATTTTTATTCTCCTTCCTTGCTCTGTGTGTGGTTTTTTCTTTAGTCATGGCGGACAAGCCTGTTGAAGGCACTTGTGGCTTTAAAAAGTGCCAAAAATGTGATAGAAAGCTTCCTAATTCAGACGGACACACTTTTTGTGTCTATTGTTTAGGAGTGGTTCACTTGCAAGAAGACTGTTTAATTTGCAGTAGTTTTAGCCATAATAGAGCTTTTATTGACCGCAGAAATAAACTTGTTCTGAAGGGTCGTCTTAAATCAGACTTTGAGGCCTTATCTGGTCACAAAACAGAGACAAGTTCACCTTCTTCCTCCTCTTCTTCCTCAAATAACACAAAGAAAAGAAGTCATTCGGTTCCGCCACGGTCTTGGGAACCTCCATGTAAAATGGCCAAGGCTCCCACAGTTCCTACAACTTCTATGGAACCAGTGGGTCAAGTAACTCATTCCTCTGTACCTGTTTCTAAAGTGACTTCATCGGCGCAATTGGTGCCTGTTTCTGCACCAACTACTTCGGCACCGATGTCAGTTGCAGTTTCACCTTCTCCTTCAGAACCAAAGGAGTTTTTAAACTTTGCTTCTTCTTCTTCTTTTGGCTTTTCCCGGTTAGGGGTCGCCACAGCGGATCACCTGTCCGCTCATGATTGGCAGTGGAGTTTTACAGTGTCGAGTTGCCAGCCTGGCGCCCAACCTTCCACAGAAGGCACATGCATGCACACACTCACACCTAGGGCCAATTTAGAGTGTGCAATCCACCTACTGCATGTCTTTGGGATGTGGGAGGAAACCGGAGCACCCGGAGGAAACTCACGCGACCACAGGGAGGACATGCAGACTCCGCACAGAAGGCACCCCAGCCGAGTATCGAACTGGAGAACCTCTTGCTGTGAGGCGACAATGCTAACCACTGCACCAAGTTTTTAAACTTTGCTACACCAGATATTCACCTTCAGTGGATCCTTTTGTGGACCGTCCTCCCAGTCCTTTTTTTGAGAAATGTCCACCCAGATCTCCTTCAGTCTCTTCGGTCCAGTCCACTAAGAGTCTAACCAGATCCGATGATATGAGACTGGCAGATCAGCTCCTTGAGGTGAGTGGATTGATTGCCTCCTCCTATGGTTCCTAGCACTGTCTGCTCTAGAACCCTGCCTTCTTCCACTCCAGCCTTTATTCTTTTTTCGACTCCAGTGGAGCTTTTGGAATCCCTGGTACTGACCTTCCCGACTTTGACTGTTTCGGTGCCAGTCAGACCTCCTCCTCTGCCACCGATAGCTTACTCTGAGCTCTTCAGTTTTGTCGTTTCCAGAGACCTCCTGAAGTCTGGGATTCGTTGCCGGGTTCGAGGGGCAGGGTTTGACTTTGATCCTTATGGAGCCCTCCATGCCTCTCGGCACTTTGACATATGTAGTTGCGACTCTGCCTTCTGCTTCAGAGGTGGCATGAGTTTCGGTTGTGGGCTCCCATCGCTTTATGGGGGGGGGGGGCCTGCCTTCCAGGCTATGGAGAGGGTCTTGTCTGTTGTGGACAAATATTCTCTGCCTCCCATGTTGGACCAAATATCTTGCCTTTCCCCCCGACTGGAGCTTCCACCAGTCTCTTCCCTGGGATAGAGGGTACAGAAGACTCAGGATCAAATCAGTCATTACGACTTTGATACCTGTTCCCCTAAGTCACCCCCTGAAGATGTTTCCTTCGGGGGCATCCGGGAGTTTCTTAAACAGGGGGGTGGCTGGACTTCCAATCTTCCTCGGAGTCTGTTTAGCTAGAGGCTTTTCATGCCCATGCCTCTACCTCTTGGATCTCTCCTCCCACTGATGATCTCATTAAGTTAATTGCTCAGCAGGCCTGGAAAATACCTGACTGTATCAAGCCAATTCCAGAGAGACAAGACAGTATCCTTTCAGCCCGTCAAGATCAGCAACACTGGGCCACGGAAATTCCTGTGAACACCATGGTGGTAGCACGGCAGCCACTAAGAGGAAACTTGCTAACAGAAGTCCCACTAGCCATTCTCCTAACAGAGTCTAGGACTGTGGATAGCTTTGGAAAGTGTGTGAACACCTCATCAACCTTTTCTTTCAGGTCCTTGAATTACATGGCACATTTTACCAGACTTCAGAGAGATCTGTTTAAAGCACTATCAGACAGTCTTGTAGGAGCAGTAGCTGATGGAGTTCGAGACAAAGTAGCTTCTCAGCTCGCCACCCTAGAATCCATTTCTAACTAGTCCATGAGGCTAATTGCACATGCTGCCAAAGGGATGACAAGGGCAGCGGGTTCAGGCATAGCATTCAGGAGACGCACCTGGATGCACTTATGTAATTTTGTGGAGCCATTGAAGTCTTCTTTCATTAAAGCTGTGTTTGACGGAACATCCCTCTTTGGACCCAAAGTTAAGGACATTGTGGCCAGATGTGAGAAAGATGGGAAGACCCTTTCTGCCACAGACGTATGCTTTTCCACACCTCAAAAGCCCTATTCTAGGAACCAAAGGAGTGGGAGGTTGAAGAAATCCCAAGGGCCTTTCCAGAACGCACATGGCAACAACTTTCCCTGGGGCAGAGGAGGGAGT
This sequence comes from Protopterus annectens, assembly GCF_019279795.1. Taxonomy (NCBI): domain Eukaryota; kingdom Metazoa; phylum Chordata; order Ceratodontiformes; family Protopteridae; genus Protopterus; species Protopterus annectens. The sequence goes on from NC_056733.1 coordinate 620,821,385, forward strand.
AACAATGAAAGAGGCAGAAGTGGCCTGCAGAATCAGGGTTCCAGGGATACCTTCCCTGGCATTTCCTATCAGCGATCATGAAAGGAGGCCCAATAGCCTTCCTATGGAGGCAGTCGGGGGGGGGGGGGGGGTCTTAATCTCTGCACCAGTCTGCCTGGCTAAGGATAATAACACACACATTGGGTGCAGAGAATTATAACCAGAGGTTACAATATCCCCTTTTTAAGAGACCCAGAAAGATCAGGAAAGATCCTGGACACTCCACCCAGTCACAGGGATGCCAGCAGTCTTAGAAATTCAGAAACTGCCTGACAAAAGAGTAATCCAGACAGTGTCACCAGACCAGAAAGGATCCAGGATTTACTCAAGATTCGTTTTAGTGCCAAAGAAAACAGGAGACTGGAAACCAAATTTGGATCTCAGTCAGTTGAACAAATCAGTTCAGCAAACCAAATTCCGGATGGTCTCTGTTCAGTCTCTACTTCCATTCCTGGAAAAAGACAATTGCATGTGTTCAGTAGATTTTCAGATGCATATTACCATATAAAAATGGGCAAGCGGTCCAGAAGATTTCTGCACTTCCAGCTGGGAGCCAGTCATTATCAATTCAGGGCACTGCCCTTTAGTCTCACCACAGCCCCCCCCAAGGTGTTCACCAAATGCATGGCAGTTGTAGCAGGTCGCCTCAGACTGCTAGGATTCTTGAGTGTTTTCATATGTAGATGACTGGCTCCTTACCGCTGTCACCAGATGTCAACTCGTAAAAGCATGAGATTTATACTCTCTTCCTTTGTTTGGACTTAGGGATCACTATAAACTGCGAAAAGTCCTGTTTAGAACTATCTCAACAGTTGGAATTCATTGCAGCTATGCTCAATACATTCACCGGAATTGCATCTCTTCCCTTAGAAAGACTACAAAGGATAAGATCACAAGTCGGGCAGATCTTTTGCAGCAAGAAAGTATCAACGAGGCTTCTTTTACAAACTCTAGGGTCAGTAGCAGCCTCTATCACTTGTAGTCTCTCTGGTGAGATACCACATGCAAATTTTTTAATGGTTCCTAGCGTCTCAATGGTCTCTGCCTCTTTTTAATTTCTCCAAGTGTTTTGTGTTTCTAATGCCATGACGGGAATGGACCCCATTCCTAAGTCAGAGTATGATTAAAGTTCATGTAATTAGTATTGTTTCACTCTTTGATGTCAGCCGAAAGTGCTCTTCGCAGCACCCGTAATGTGCCCAGTAATGACTCCTCCTGCAATGTGCATGGGGTTACATGAATTGATAACATATCTAAATAAGATTGTAAATTATTTTTTTATAACACCCATTGCTCCTACTACTATTGCAACCGTCTAGGTATCTTTCCTCCACATGGCTGTCATTTCTGCCTGCAGATCCAGGTATTTTATGACTTTGTGTCTCTGTATGCAAGACACTAGTCACTGGGTGTGGTGATTTCAGTGAACAATGCTATTTTTGTCTTCTTTTCTTGGACCACTATATCTGGTTTTCTAGCCATCTATCTTTTGAACTTTTGGTAATTGGTGATTCCTTGTGATGTAAACCATCATTTTCTATGACTCTTGGTGGCTCATGTTTCCAGTGTTTTTCAGCCACTTCGATGCCATAATGTTTGCACAATATCCAGTGTAACAGTCTCGTCACATTATTATGTCTTTCAGTATACAGTCCCTCTGCCATTAGTGCGTCGCAACCAGCAACAAGGTCTGTGACAGTTTCCAATTCGGTTTTACAAAACCTACATTTGTCTTTCTCCTACATGTTCAATGGATTTTGTAAACTAGCGTGTACATAGCCCACTATCTTGGGTGGCCAGTATTAACCTTTCATTTCTTAGTTTGAATTTGCCTCTCCTTAACCATTCTGTGTTTGTTCTTGATCAACACAAGGCTCTTCCAGAAGATGTCCTTCAAGGATGCATCTGCAGTCCTTACAAATGGGTTGTCCTGTCGTCAGACAGCCCTTAGGTCGGCCGGATTCCAAAGTCTGGGTCTGGCCTCGGCTGGTGTCACACTTCACCCGACGTCATAGCTGCAGTTCTTTGGGTATAAAGGCATCAGCCGACGCCATTTTCCTCTGTCTTTCTTGCCGCGTGGCGCCCGAAGCAGAAGCTGTTCGCAAGTGCCGGTCGGTCAGAACCAGAGATTACTACTACCGAAGACTTCTAAAAAGCTAAGTACCCCGTTGGGGACTCTTTCTTGCCTCAGCCGATGTCAGAAAAAGTGAATAACTGTTTAACTTGTGGAAAACAAATACCTCATAAAGATTTCCACTCTTACTGCTTACCTTGCTTAGGCCCAGTCCACGAAGTAGCAGCTTGTCTAGCCTGTGCTTCTTTCAACCGACGGACGCTTAGACGTCGGTCGGAATTTGCTGAAGAGTTTTTTGGCTCCGCTTTTGCTTACATTATGCCATCGGATACTCCGACTATGCAAATTTCTAAAAAGCGCAAGGAAAAGGACCGACACTCGCGGTCCGCGGTTTCGGCCGAAACCGCGGTTAAGCCAACCTCGAGTGTCTCTGTTTCGGCCGAAACAGAGTCCACGGTTCTTCCTTCGGCCGAAAACTTACCTCTTACTGAGGCCTCATCTAGCTTGGCTGAATCTGCTACTGAAATCCCACCTGCTCTTGCAGGTTCACAGGATTTGTCTGACACTATCCCTTTGGATATATCCACCCCTGCACGTGGAGCTGCTAGGCCTCCTGCATCCATGTCGATTAAGGCCTTTGCCAGGGCTAAAGCAGCAAAAACTACCAAAACTGTGCCTGCTAAGACCCTCTCTCTCAGGCCTAGCTCTAGTTCACAAATGCTTAGTCTAGCAGAGGATCTCATTTCTTTGATCCGGGGATCCCAACCACATCCAGACAGGGCCTCTCACCCACCTCCAGAGAAGAGGACTAGAGTAGAGCCCCCTGAGCCAGTTTCTTCAGATGACCCCTCTGATGATTCAGATAATTCAAACCCTCCAGAGGGCCCCTTTTCTCCTTATGAGGATTCTGATGCAGAAGAGTCCATTCCTTCTGCCTCTCCGCCTGAGGAATTTTCTTTTGGGGAAACCTTGCATGCTGTGAGGGAACAATTTCAATGGCAGGGCCAGGATTTTTCAGACTCTAGGAAAAGGCTTAGAACCTTTTTGCATTTGCCACAGCATAGGCCTTTAGCCATTCCTCCAGTACTTACTGTTGTGGATGATGCATTTAATGATGCTTGTACTGCTCCTGACTCTCTACCTCCGGCCCCGGCTAAGCCCGATAGGTACTACAGGGTTCCGGACACACATTATCATTTGTATAAGGCCCCTTTTGCAGATCCCGAAACTATCTCCCAGGGACCCAAGGCTGTAGCAGCTACCTCTGCCAAAAACCCCCTCCCCTCTGAAAGGGAATCTAGGGCCTTAGAGAGATGGGGTAAAAAAGTTTACACTTCTGCTACTCTTTCAGCTAGGGCCTTGAACTGCCAATTCCACATGATTCAGTATCAGGAATTTATGTTAGACCAGTTAACTAAAAACTAACCTCTGATGAACCATTAGATAAAAAATCTGTACAGGAAATGGTACATAACATTCAGCAGGTCAGTAATCATTCCTTAAAATGCGGCTATGATGCACTGGAGGCTTCCTTTAGATCAGCCATGACTGGCACAGTGATCAGAAGACATGCATGGTTAAAAGAGCAGTCCTTACCAGACCATGTTAAATCAAAGCTCCTAGATGCTCCCATGGATAAGTTCAATTTGTTTGGCTCCCCTGCACAGCAGGTGCTGAAGAAGGTGGAAGAGAAAGCAAAATCTGCCCAGACAGTCAAGGATTTCTTGCAGGTCCAGCCTCCAAGGTTTAGCAGGAACTGGCCTTCCAAGAATTGGTCCTTTCCAGACACCTCCAGAGCTCCGAGAGGCAGGAATAGACGCACAAGAGGAAGGAAGGGGTCAATCCAGAGGTGCCTACAGGGGACGTCAGTGGCAAAATAACAACCAGCGAGGTGCAGCCACAGATCCAGCCACCACCACTTCCACAGGACAATCACAGTGACTTGGCTCTGGCACCGCCTGCCAGTGAACAAGAAGCAGCACCCTTAGGCGGGAAGCTAGCCTTATTTTCAGTAAACTGGCATTACATCACAGGAGACAAATGGATTTTACAGACAATAGACCAAGGTTACAGGTTTCACTTCCATACTCTACCAAGGAAGAGAGGAATGCCAAACCTACCTCCAAATCAGAAGACAGAAGCTCTAGAACAAATAACTCACTTACTAAGGATGAGAGCTGTAGAAAGGGTACCATCTATGGAACAAGGGCAAGGATTTTACTCCAGACTCTTCCTGGTACCAAGAAAAGAAAACCAATGGAGACCCATTCTCGACCTGTCCGCTTTAAACACATACCTCATTGTTCCAAAATTCAAAATGCTTACCCTACAGCAGCTTCTTCCCATGCTGGGCAAGGAGTCTTGGCTGGTAACTCGATCTCAAGGAGGCATACCTGCACGTCCCCATACGACCAAATTGCAGAAGATACCTCAGATTTCTTGCAGGATCAGAGCATTATCAATTCTCAGCATTGCCCTTTGGCTTATCTACTGCGCCCAGAGTATTCACGAAATGCCTGGCATCAGTAATTGCTCATTGCAGGCTTCAGGGAATTCAAATTTACCCTTACCTGGACGACTGCCTGTTACAAGCGGACAACAAAAACAAATTAACAAAAGATTTGGAAAGGGTCATCCATCTACTACAAGCCCTGGGATACACAGTCAATATAAAAAAGTCAAGGCTGATACCATCCCAAAGGATAACCTTCTTGGGTGCAGATCTGGACACATCAAAACAAATGGCATTCCCGACAGTAGAAAAACAGGAGCAACTCCCTCTCTACTTCATGGCTTTAACAAAGCAGAACCAGCTAACAGCAAGAAAAGTCCTGTAAGCCCTCGGTTACATGGCATCCTGCATAATATTGGTTCCAAATGCCAGACTACATATGAGAAAGTTACAGCGGTACCTAAGGAATTTATGGTCTCAGCACAAGCACAGCCTAGAAACCCAAATTCCAATAATTCCATGCCTGAAGCAAGAATTCCAATGGTGGGCTCAGGCCTGTCAATTAAACAAGGGACTGCCCTTCCACAACACTCAGCCAAGCCAGGCCATCACAACAGACGCCTCAGACCTCGGATGGGGGGCACACATGCTGGACAAGTGCATACAAGGCTTATAGACTCAAGACCAGCTGCACCTACACATAAATCAAAAGGAAATGCTGGCAGTAAAACTGGCAATTCAGGCATTCAGACCATTTCTTCAATAGGGTCAACTGCTGATAAGGACGGACAACACCACAGTTATGTGGTACATCAACAAACAGGGAGGCACACATTCATACCCTCTATGCCGGATGGCAATGGACCTGTGGAATGTGGCCCTGAGCTTCAACATTCAGTTACAAGCAATTTTTGTGCCAGGAAAAGAAAATATACTAGCAGACATCCTAAGCAGAACTACCACGGATGCTCACGAATGGATGCTGCATCCGGACATCTTCAAAATCATAACAGGGAAATGGAGACTACCAGAAATAGACTTATTTGCATCCCCACACAACCACCAACTCAAAAAATTCTGCACAAGGACGTACCACCCACTTGCTTGGAAAGTGGACTCCCTATCCTTCAGTTGGAAAAACCTGACAGCATATGCATTCCCACCTCTTCCTTTGATGCACAAGGTGCTATTGAAGATCAAAGAAGACCGTCCAAGGATCATTCTGATAGCTCCAGAATGGCCAAGGCAACATTGGTACCCATTACTGAGGAGCATGTCTCGAGAACAAATATGGCCTCTGCCCCTTGTTCCCCTGCTGTTAACACAGAACAACTTCAAAACCCTACATCCAAACCTGAAAACACTGCAGCTGGCTGCCTGGAGCATTGCATAAGACCAAATAACCCAGATTTATCTCAAAGGGTTAAAGACATTCTCTTGGAGGCTCGCAGACCCTCAACAAGAAAAAATTATTCAGCAAAATGGAAAAGATATCTCATTTGGAGTACTGCAAAAGGAAAAAATGTGGCACTGGTAAACATAGCTAACATCCTGGAATACTTGGCAGAGCTCTTCCACAACGGCCTGTCCTATTCTTCCATTAAGATTCATGCATCAGCTGTTTCAGCAGAATACAACTTGGATCCTCCAGTCTTCTCACATCCTCTACTCGGGCAGTTTCTGAGAGGAATTAAAAACGTAAAACCACCTAGGAAACCACCATTGCCAGCATGGGACTTGAACTTTGTGCTAGAAAAGTTGACACTCCCTCCTTTCGAACCAGCAGCAACAGCAGAATTACAGTACTTATCATGGAAAACTGCTTTCCTGCTTGCAATCACTTCAGCAAGAAGGGTATCCGAGCTACAGGCATTAATGGCAGTACAGCCCTTCCTGATCTTCCATCAAGATAGAGTGTCCATGAGAACTAATCCTACTTTTATGCCAAAGGTGGTCTCCAGGGTATCTTTAAATCAAGCTATCCACCTACCTACATTCTTCCCCAACCCACAGAACAGGGGAGAAAGACTGTTGCATACCTTGGATGTACATAGACAATTACGTTACTACCTGGACAGGACCAAGACCAATAGAAAAACTGACCAGCTACTGGTAGCATATGCAACAGGAATGGAAGGAAAAGCAATTTCAAACAGACAATCTCTAAGTGGATAGGAAATTGCATTAGATTTTGTTATTCCTACCATGGGAAGAAAACTCCAGAAAACATCAGGCCTCACTCTACAAGGGCTACAGCCACTACCACAGCTTTTTTACGAGGAGTGGCTACCAAAGACATTTTAGAGGCTGCTACTTGGAGCTCCGTGCATACATTTGCCAAGCATTATAATTTACCTTTATACTCCAGATCCCGAGCAGGCTTTGCCACTGCTGTTTTGCAAGGGATCTTAACTACACCATAATCTTATTTCTCCTCCTCCCCCAGTTTGGCTATGGTATTCTACCCATTTGTAAGGACTGCAGATGCATCCTTGAAGGACATAGTACAGTTTTGTACCTACCATAAATGTAGATGTCCGATAGGCATGCATCTGCAGTCAGGATTACCCACCCTCCTTCCTCTCTGTGGTACTCCTAGGGTATTTGCCCATCTTGTAGCTAGCTGGGGGAATCTATTATGGTGTATTTGTTTGTATTTATGTACATACATGCTTATTTTTTGTTTGCTCTCTACTATTTGGAACCATTTGCATTTATCCAAATTTAGCCTTCCTAGAGGGCACCTGGCATCTGGGGCAAGAAACACTGAGGAAAATGGCGTCGGCTGATGCCTTTATACCCGAAGAACTGCAGCTATGACGTCGGGTGAAGTGTGACACCAGCCGAGGCCAGACCCAGACTTTGGAATCCGGCCGACCGAAGGGCTGCCTGAGGCCAGGACAACCCATTTGTAAGGACTGCAGATGCATGCCTATCGGACATCTACATTTATGGTAGGTACAAAACTGTACTTTTTCTATACTTGCAACTATATTTTTCCATATTTCTTGCCTTCTCATCTGGTCCTTCACCTTATATTCTTTCTTTTGTTTTTTGGCACATTCATTTGCTTCTTGGTTTTTATCCACTTCTAGTTTTATATCCTTTACTGCTTGACGTTGATATGCTTCTGCTAAATTAAGCAGAGAAGTCATCTTAGATTTATTCTCCTCATGTTTCAAAACTTTGACTACATTTGGATCTTGTGAGGTCAGTAGATGTGTGGAGTCCCACGATTGCAGATCTGTACATGTAATCAATTTCAAGGTGGCCCACACCTCCTTTGGAAAGGGGAATGTATAATCTTTGTATACGCTGGCTTTTATAAATCATTTGGTGAGCATGAAGCATCCTTCTTGTTTTAATATCCAATCTATCCAACACTTATTGGGGCCAGTCACTCCAGAACTATAAGTTAGGACAGGAAGAGCAAATTGATTTATAGCTTGGATCCTGTTCGTAGATTTCAGTGCTGTTCTCAGGATTAATTTAAGTTTTCTAAAGTACTCCTTACTGAGTTTTATTCACATTTGTACATGTTTCTTTGCTGATCCTTCAATTCCCAAGTATTTATAGACTCTCTCTTGCTCGAGTTCTTTTATATCACATTCTTGTCCCAAACTGATGTTTTCCTGGTGCTGCAGTTTTCCTTTTTTAAAGGTTGCTTTTGCACATTTATCAAGACCAAATTAAATTCCAGTATCATCTGAAAAAGTTTTGACAACCTGCAGCTGTGCTTTTCACTTCCTCATCTGATGAGCTAATACAGTTTTAAATCATCAACAAAGAGAAGATGAGAAGTCATTCGGCTTTGTTGTTTTCTAGGAGCCAAATTCTAGCCATGGCCTAAGCTGTTAAGTAAACAGATTAATGGATTAATGGCAGGGCAGAATAGCAACAGTGATGGTCACCCTGGAATATCTCCCTTTGAATTTTTATCCCTGGGCTAATAATCTGTCCTCTGTCATGCACTTAATTGCAAAGTGGTCTGCCGTTGTTTCATTGTTACTGTAATGTAGTCAAACAGTGTAGGGTGTATCTTATATATTTTTAAGCACTCTTTTATCCATGAATGTGGGATACTATCAAATGCTTTTTTGTAGTCAGTCCATGCCATACTTAGATTCTTTCCCTTCTTACAGTTCTCCACTGTAACTGTGTTTAACAATAAATTATCCTTTGTTCCATATGACTTTCTTTTATTGCCCTTTTGTTCTACTACCGTAATTGAGTTTTCTTCTAAGTGACTATAAACTCTGTCGCTGTCAATTCCCATGTATAGTTTATACGTTGTTGGAAGGCAAGTTATTGGTCTGTAATTTTTAGGGTAGCTTGCAGGTTCACTCATAAGTAAGAGCATTGTTTTTCCTGTTAACCAGTGCAGTGTCTGTCTGGGGTGCACATATAAATAGTTCTTACTCTATTTATTTACATTTGTTGACCGGGAGTGTCCGACTGGACGTAGGTCCATTTTCAGCAGAGGCCCGGGGAGAAAAGCTCCACAGGTAAAATGTATAGACAGTAGTTACATTGGATTTACATAGCAATTAACATAGCAATTAATTACAAACATAGTTATAGATGAAGAACATAGTACATCAGTAGACAACTAGAATCTTTGTCTGCTAAGTACATAACAGACATTAACAATTGTTACAATAAGAAGTTCTTGCTGTATAATTAGTAGGCTTATGAGCATCCGAGCTTGCTATAATCAAGGTAGTTAGTGGGGCGGACAAAAAGGTAGTGGTTGGATGGGGTGGGTGACATTAGAGTGGGAGTTGCAAGGGCATAGCCAGCATGTTTTTAGGTGTGCTTTTAGTAAAGTTGTGAAGTGGGTGCATGATGGTACGGAGGTAATTGTGGGTGGGAGGGAGTTCCATAATATGGCTATGGTGCAAGAGAATAGTGCTTCACCAGCAGTTATTGGCTTTAGTGATCTGCAAGTGATTTTTGTTGCTGGATCTTAGTGGTCTGGTGGTGCGATAGGTTTGGAGTAGATTCTGGAGGGATGGGACATTTAGTGGATGATTTAGTAGTTTGTGGACGAGTGTGAGTTGATACCATTGAAGGAGGTGAGGGAGTTCAAGCCAGCCCAGTTCAGCAAGTGAGAGACAGTGGTGAATACGGTAGGATGAACCTGTGGCGAGTTTGGCGATTTTGTTGTAGCAGGCCTTTAGCTTGTTTAGATCGCATTGCCTTCGGTTGGAGATAAGGTGGGAATTTGCTAATGAAATCTTTGCTGCTTTGGTGAGAAGTTGCTTATTTATGTATAATGCTTCTAGTTTTTTGTGGACTTTTTTTATGGTCATGGATAATGTGAATGTCAAATTTTTATTTGTTTATTTCCACTCCTAGCAATTTGCTATGTTCTGTTGGGTGTATTAGAGGTGTTGTCTTTTGCTGTGATGTTAAAGTGAGAGTTGTTTTGAGTATGTTTGATGGTTTGGAAGATGAGTAGTTTGGTTTTGTTTGGGTTGAGTGTTAATTGTGCATCGGATAGCCAAGTTTCAACAGAGGAAAAGGCTTCCTGTGTGACTTTTTGCAGTTTGGGTACGGACTGGGCTGAGTAGATGGTTGAGTCATCTGCGTATTGTATGAGTGTGCCATGTTTGGTGGCAGAGGCTAGATTATTGGTGAAAATAGAGAAGAGTAGAGGTCCAAGGATGGATCCTTGGGGATCCCCTATAAAGACAGGTAGTTGGGAAGATGTCATTCTGCCATACAACGGATTGTTGGCAGTCAGACAGGTAACGCTGAAACCAGTTGGTGATTGAGAGGTTATTGAGGACAGAGATGAGTTTGTGTGGGACCATGTCAAATGCTTTAGATAGGTCTAGGAAGGTAGCAGAGGAGAGATAGCCATTGTTTTTATGCTGAAGGATGGTGTTCGTAAAGGAGAGTAAGACCGTGGTGGTTCTATGGTTTGGTCGGAAACCATGCTGAGTATTGGAAAGGAGGTTGTTAGTAAGGAGGTAGTCTGAGACCTGAGAGTGAATGCATCTCTCTAGTATTTTGGAGAGTGGAGAGAGAATAGCTATGGGGCAGTAATTTGGTTAGTTCTGTGGAGGGTCCGCCTTTGTGGATGGGAATTATATGTGATACTTTCCATAGTGTGGGAACTTAACTTTCTGACAGAGATCGGTTAATCAAGATGGATACTTGGTAGGCCAGAGCATCAGCTGTGATTTGTAGGTATTCACTTGGGAGGTTGTCTTCTGCTAATTTGGTGAGCTTAAGTTTAGTTAAGAGTTTTTTTTTGTTGGAGGTAGGTACAGGAGAAAGAGAAGGCAGTGGGGAGATTACTAGTTGAAGGTGTGGGTTGGAGGGGAGGGGGGGTTGTGTTGTTTAGCTAGTGATAGTATGGTTTGTGTGAAGTGTGTGTTGAATGAGGTAGGGATGTTAGGAGGAGGGGTACTGACTTTACCTGGGTGGAGGAATGGAGTTTATGGAGGACCAGAATTATTTGGGGCTGTGTTGGGAGGATTCTAGGGCAGACTGGTAGTATTGGAATTTGTCCTGTTTTATTAGTTTTTTGACTGTCTTGCGTAGTTCTAGGAATTTCCGTCTAGTTGAGGGGGTTTTGGTTTTGCGCCATTGCTCCCAGGCTTTATCCCTGTTTTTCATTTCTGACTTAGTGGTTTTCTGTAGCCATGAGGAGGGTTGTGCTTTGGTTCTGGAAAGTCTTATGGGATGCTCAGGAAGGTAGTATTAAAAAATGTAACTGTGTCATCATGACTGAGGTACTTTAGAGGATGCCAGTTACATTCTTTGAGGGATGAGATGAATGTGAGTGGGTTAAAGTTTAGTTTTTTACATATTTGACGGTAGATGACAGATTTAACTTGGTATGGGTGTTTTTTGAGTAGGAATGTTAGGGAGTGATCACTGAGGCTATCTGATAAGCAGCTTGTTATATATGGGGGCTGTTACTGAGTAGTATCCAATCCAGGGTAGTGTACTTGTTGGAGTTTTTATTTATCCTGGTTGGCGACTGGACTAGTTGACTGAAGCCATGAAGGTTTACATGATGGGGGTGGGATGGTTGCCAGAATAGGATTGCCAGTCAAAATTGAAATCACCTAAAATTATAGTTTCTTGGGGGAGATGATGGGTAGACCAGCTGAGGAGGTTTTCTAGTGGAGGAATGTTTTGGCCAGGTGGGAAGTAGCATCCAGTTACATTGATGGTTTTGTTTTGGTTTATTTTGAGGTTGGTATATATTATTTCTTCATTGCCATTTTGTGGAGCTGAAGATTTTAAGATCTGGATGTTTAGATGCTGTTTAAATATTATAGCAATGGCTAAATTTTCATGCATAGAAGTTAATACTTTAAGCCAAAAGTTAGGTACTGCATCTGAACCTGGGGTTTCAATCTCTCTGGCTGTTATTTCATCCCATTTTATATCCTGTACCTTTAAACTTCTTATTTCCTTTACTTTTCTATCCATTTAGCATCTTAATGTTCTACAGGATCTTCATAGATACTTCTCCAAAATGTATCCATTTCTTCATTTTTGGCAGTCTTTCGATTCCTTTTACCTTATTTCCCAATTTTCTATAAAAAAATTTTTTGTATAGTCAATAAATTGCTTATTTTGTACTTTTCCTGTATATTTATCTTTGTATCTTTTTAAGTCGTTCTGCCTGTGCTGAAATTTTTAGTTGGTTATATACGATAGTACATAATAGATCCTGATCTGTTCTAATACTGCGCATTGCTTTTATCACATCTATCTTAGTATTTCTGTTGCTCTGTTCCCTCTTCTATAATCTTCTAACAGTGACACTTCTTGTCTTAGCTGTTTTATAGTTTTCTCTGTTCGATATTTCCATGATGGTATTTGCTTTCGCCCCTTCCTTTCCCTCACTACCCTGTATTCCTGTGGTAATACTTTATCAGTTATTAATTTAGCAGCACAGTAATATATTCTGTTTACTTTTGTTATATCACATGGATCTCTATGAACAGTCCTAATTACTGCGTTAATTTGTTTTATCAAACTTCTGACTTTTGGGGTTTTATTAACCTTCTGCCGTCTATTTGTTTAATTGATCTTGATATGTTGTCTGTTGGCTTTTCCCGGTTAGGGGTCGCCGCAGCGGAACTCCGGTCCGCTAATGATTGGCAGTAGATTTTCACGGTGCCAAGTTGCCAGCTCGACACCCACCTTCAACGAAGGCATGCCCATTCACACATGTCTTTCAGAACGCCACTCGACCCCCGGGGAGGACATGCAGACTCCACACAGAAGGCACTCCCCGCACACTAGCTGAGAATCGAGCGGGAGAACCTCTTGCTGTGAGGCAACAACGCTACCGCTGCACCACCACGGATTACATGTCTATATCTATTAAATCAAGCAACTCTTAACTCATTTTCTTCTAAACTGATTGCACATCCCTTAGTTTGTTTCCTGTGCGCATTCTATAGCATCTTCCTGTGGCACATTCTCCAACTTCATCCTGCTCCATCCGTTGCTTTATCATATGGGAACTCACTGGCCTATCACTCCTCAACATTAACTGTATCAGATTTTCCACAGTTTCCTCTTCCTTCCTTTGCTGTCTAGCTTCAAATGAATGTTTATACTGGTTTCTTGTGGAAGGCTCCAAAATATCTTGATATGGCACCTGACCAACTGCTTTCTGTTAAATTGGTTTCCCCTTAATTTGGGTATCCATTGCTCTGTCCTGTTGTGATGCTTTCTGCATTCGATCTTCTACACTAAATCTTTCTCTTTGCAGCTGCTCCATAACTTCAATTTCTATTTCTTTGACTTTTCCATTACTAATCTCTTTTTCTACTTTTCCCCTTAATCTCCTTATTTTTTGTATTGTGAAGTTTTCCATATCCAGATTCCTTTGCCTGTATTTCTTTTCAAGTATCTTTGATGCTGCTCTTTTTTGTATTGGTTAGTTTTGCTTTCTCCTTTCCATAAATATTACACCATATTAAATCTCTTTTCCTTTCCCATGTCCATATTTCTTCACGTCTCCTCATCTTCTTGCTTTTCCTTATTCTGGGAACTCACTCCATCATGCTGTGATTTAGTCTGTGTTAGAGTTTCCTTCACTTCGCAAGCAATCCATAACTTCAGCTTCTGTTTCCTTAACTTCTGCTTTACTAGTCTTCTTTTCCACATTACATCTTTGTGCTATTCATTTTTTTTTATTATGAAATTTTCCATATCTGGATGCTTTTGCCTGTATTTCTCTTCGAATGTCTTTGAGACTGCCTTCTCTATATAGGTTAAATTTCTCCTTTGCATAAATATTGCACCATATCAAATCTTTTTCCCATGTTCATATTTCTTTTTTATATGTTTCAAATATCTCTAGGTTTTGTTTATATTTTCGCACTTCCTCAGATGCTTCTTTTTCCAAACGGATCAAAGTTTCTTGATCTGTATACTGTTTTCAAAAATCTGTTGTGTTAATGAACGCAAATTTGTATTTGAAGTTTGACAGTTTTTCTTGCAGAAGTATTTTTCTTTCCTCTAATTTTTGTCTTCATCGTTTTGTATATCTTGTGTATGGAAATTCTGGGCTTTTTACATAGTAACAATACATAATTTCTTTCTTATCCTTAATAGTCCACTCTATCGTCTTTATGGCTCTTCTTTGGCCAATGAATTTTTGGAATTTTTGTGGACTACTTCCTTGTGCAACAGGGTGGCCATCTCAGTGGTCCTTTCTGAATCAACCAATGTCCTCCCATCTGGTTATGATCAGTCGATGCAAAGACTACCTGAATTGGTGACTTCACTCCAAGGAAATATTGTCGGGCCGCCCCTTTGTACTTCAACCCCTGAATGTAGTGACCATGGATGCATCCTAGATAGGGTGGGGGGGCATTATCTGGTAAAGACCATCCAAGGCACTTCATCCCAGCTGGAGGTCAATTTTCATATCAGCTTTCTAGAGATGAGGACAGTGCTCTTCGCGTTGCAGGCATTTTAAGATACCCTCCCCTTGGGAATGATAGAAATTCAGACAATGTGTCAGTAGTCTGGTACATTAGCAAGCAAGGGGGAACCACATCTTTCCCTCTGGGCGGTATCGTCCAGCCACTTTCTAGTAGCAACGCACATTCTGGGGAGCTCCAATGTAATCGTGGACAAATTGAGCAGAACTGTCCTCTTGCCTCACGAGTGGTGTGTCAATCCAGCGGTGGCAGTAAAGATATTCAACTGCTGGGGCCAACCTTGCTGTGACCTCTTAGTGTCCCCTCTGGACAAGTGCAGCAGTTACTTTGCCCTACCCCCCCCCGGGGGGGGGGTCACCCAGAGAAGCTCTTCCACGCTATTGGCCCTCCAGTCTATTGTAAGCCTTTCTTCCAATCTCCCTAATATGCCACTTTCTGAGGAAAGCCAGCAAGTCGAAGAACAGAATCATCCTCGTTGCCCCATTCTGGCCTCGACAGATCTGGTTTCCCTTCCTGTGGCCTCATTTTCTTTGGAAACCCTGGATACTGGACCCAGCTCCAGACCTATTGTCCCACCCTCCGTGACTGGTTCAGCTGTATCTCCAGCATCTCAAGCTCTTTGAGTGTCATTCCAGTTTCCATGATTGCCAGGTACCCCCCCCCCCCAGTCCAAAGCATTATTCTAGCCCACCACAAACCTTCAACAAGAAAATTGTACCTCAGCAAGTGGCTAAAGTTTTCTAAGTGGTCATCGGACCTTAGTTTTGACCCATATTCTGCACTTATTGATAGAAGTCTGGAGTTTTTGAATATCCTCTTTGAAACAGGAGCATCAGCTTCTACTATTAGAGTACATCTTGCTGCGACCTCTTAATTTTCATATTGGTTTAAATGGTTCATCTCTTATGTCCCACAAGTTTTGCAAAGCCTTTTTCAAAGCAACCTTGATGCTCAGACCCCCCTTATAAAGATCCCTCCGTACCTTGGGACTTGAATCTGGTACTTCAGTCTCTTATTTATGATCCTTTTGAACCAGCTGGTACTTGTGATTTGAAGTTTTTCCTCATAGAAAACTTTATTCTTGATAGCTATCACTTATGCTAGATAAATATCTGAAATTGCGGCCTTAACCTGCAAATCTTCCTATCTAATCTTTCTTAAGGACAGGATCTCTCTACTATCCCTCCTTCCTACCAAAGGTTGTATGAGTCAAATATCAGTCGGACTATTCAACTCCCAGTCTTTTTTCCTAACTTCTCCAATAAAGGGGGGAGTACTGTCTGCACTTATTAGATGTGGCTAGGCAACTACGTTTCTGTCTTCATAGAACAAGGGAAATCAGAAAATCTGATCAGCTATTTCCTTTTCTTCAGTCAGTTTGGGAAGCCCAGTCTTTTGTTACTCTGGCTAAATGGCTTGGAGACTGCATTTCTGTTGCCTATAACAAAAAGGGGGTATACTACCAGGACCTGTAAAAGCCCATTCAACTAGAACAATAGCAGCTTCTGCGGTCTTTCATGGCAGAGCTTCTTTAGATATTTGTGCAGCGGCATCATGGACATCTCATACATTTATTACGCATTACAAGCTGGACCTAGTCTCTAGGGGACGTGCATCATTCGGCTCAATGGTGCTCCGGAATATTCTTTCTTGAGACCTCCCAAGACTCTGGTAGCTAGTGCCTCTGTCCCACAGTCAAGTATTACGTGAAGATTGACAACATCAGATAAAGAAGTTATGTCGTACCATAACTTTCAGTCTGTTTCATCGATCTTCACTAATCCTTGACATCCCCCCCATCCCACTGCCTTGGATATCTTGGTGTACTGGATCTCCCCAAAGATTGGCTTCTTGATAGAGACACAGATATGGCCTCTGGTCTATTTCTTGTCTGTCACTAATTGTTTACAAACTCGATCTGAGGTGATTTTTCTGAGGAGCATTATGGATAGAGCTTAGCTTGGGAGTTTTTAGAAGGCGCAACCTGGAGTAATAGCAGAGTTGGTTCCGAGTCTTGGAACCAAGGCCACAGTCGGGGATTAGTGAAGATCGACAACACAGATGGAACATTATGGTAAGACGCAACTTATTTTTTTCTACCTAGTGACCTGGGACTGTGCACTTGGAAAACAAACTGCATCTTTTTGAGCCAGCAAGCTAACATGCTGTTGAAATTTCTTTCCTGCAAGACAGCCCTTCAAAAGGCCATAACCCTCAGCTAAGGAGGGTTTCTGAGCTGCCGGTACTAATGTGTACACTACCCTTTCTGGTTTTATGTAGCAACAGGTTAATCCTCAACTAACCTGTTCTTTATGCTGAAAGTTTGCCCTCAGCCAGACAATCCAGTTTCAAACTACCTTTCCAAACCACAGAACAACAGGGAAAGACTTCTGTATTCTTTGTACATATAGAGGCAGCTGTATATGGACAGGGAAAATATTAAAAAAAAAAAAAATAGGGCAGTTGAGAATAAAGGGCTATCAGATGACCAAAAAAACAGTATCTAGATCGGTCTGCCATTGCATTAGTTAATTCTGCAGCAAGAGTTGCAACCTGTATGGTCCAGTGAACGTTCACTCCATCAGTGGCCTTTATGCAAAGAATTTGTTAAAACCATCCTAGAAGTAGACACTTGGTCCACAGTCCACACTTGCACAAAACATTAAAAGTTTAGCACACTGTCCAGTGTTAGAGCAGACTGTGCCAAGTATCAACAAACTCCTTTCACTGCCCTACTTATCTAATCTTTGAGAGTCATCCCAGAAGTAATGAATAAGACAGCTCAGTTGAATAGGTGATATAATTAATACACTGTAACAGTGGCATTAACAACATTATCAAATGATAACCATGACCGTCTGTATATTTTTTTGTACAGTCAGACTTTTTTCCAACAGTCTGGAGATGCTTTGGCACAGGAGAGGAGAAGACACCTTTTTCATTATTTGGGAAGAAATGGAATGCCCAAGCTTCCTGTGTTTTTTCCTGGTAGGCCTGATGTTCGCTGTTCGGGTGTCTGGCTTCTAATGCCATTCTTCACCTCAACGGTTTGACTTCAGGTGCTTTTTTTCTGATAATGTGATGCTGTGACACTGCCACATCTACCTCAGCACCTCCTGCCAGGAAGAGAACAATCTGCATGGGCATTCTACTAAATATGACCTCAGAGATGAGGAACATCTTGCTTACTTGGCCTAAATGTGTTAATGTGTTCCAACCCCCCCTCCCAAAAAAAAAAATTCATCTGGTTAAAAACTTCAAGACAAGATCCCTTAACCTGTCCTTTTGCCAAATGCAGTGTTGGACATGCTGGACACGAATGATGCTAAAGAGATGCTTAAGACATCCACAACTTGATAGAGCACAGCAAATAAGTTTTATGGCAGCTTTAGATCACTTCCAGTGTTCATTTGTATCACTGCTGTAGTATCCTAAACTTATATGGGTTATATCCTGATAAGGATTTAACAGCTGGATGTCTTCCAGAGCTTTCAGGCTACTTTTCATGCACCCACACAGTTGGGCATTTTTGAGCAGAGCTGACTAAAAGTCCGTTGTGGGCACCAAGCCCTTCAGAGGTTTAATGCTACTGAAGAGAGCTCTCCTCTGCAGGCTTGGAAGGATATGCAGTCTGATAATGCTGTTCATTGCTGAGCAGATAAGTTCCCTTCAGTGGAAAAATATCATCCACTTTACTTTTTAAAGCAAAAAAAATTGTGTGTACAACTTAATACTTTAATCCAGGAAAACATGTATTTAGTGATGGTCACATGACACTTGAACACTTAACATAATTTTTTTTCCTTTTGTGGTAAAAAGTTGTTAAAACTTAATTTAACCTATTTGTGTGGTAAAATAGGGGCTGGAGTAAGTGCTTAAAGTGATTTTTTTTACATGTATTTTGTTATTTTCCTTTACAATTTAACCTGTTTTACCAACTATTGGTGCCATTCCTCACAAAAAGAAGAAAATTGTCAAACAGCCTTTGCCACCAAAGCAAACTGCTAATGGGCCTCAGCTGCAGGTGGGTGACTGCTGTGGCCAAAACTGGTTCTTTGGACTACTCATCTTTATTCTTGGGTCCTGCTGTTGTAGTCCTTCCCCCACCATAGACTTGTAGGACTGACACGTCCTCTGCAGTTTTAGGTGTGCCACTGATAGGCAAGGTAGAGGCACTCTTGTCTGTCGGGGGGAGACGTTAGAGAATGACATTCCGCCTAGCCAAAAAACTCTTCATCCTGAGGGAGGGTTTTGCTGACAAAAGTGGGTGCATTTCTACAGAAGTTCCTGTTAGAATGAATCAAAATCTTAAACATATATCCTCAAATATGCGTCTCTTTCCTGTCTCAGTTACTCTGGACAGTTGTAATCTATTTGGCTTAGGTCAGGGTTTAGTGAGGATCTTAGCCCTTCCTTTGTGGCAGTTTCTGGTTTAAAAAAAATATTTTTTTCATTTTCTGAACAGGTTCAAAAGTTTAAACCTCAGCATGATTCTTAAAGCACATTACTGTCTCTACAGATTTCTGATTCAGATTCTGAGGGGAGCATCGCTTTGACCACTACTTTTGAAGGATTCGCTTTATGTGAAACCATCTTCAGAATAAGTTAGTTTTCTTAGTGAGTAAACAATGCAAGAAAGCATGCTACTAGAAAATCATATGTTAGTAAATGGAAAATGTTTACTAGTTAGTGCATGAACCAGGAACCTTTACAGGGCTAGTGTTTTTCTGGTTCATCAGGGTTCATTTGGCAGTCATTTCAGCACATCTCCCAGTGGATTTTCCTCTTAAAAATTTAATCTTTTGTGAAAATGGTTTTGAAAGGGATATTGCATAAGAAGCCCGCTAAGAAACAAGTAGCTCCTCCTTGGAATCTTAATTTTGTGTTGGAAAACTAACTTGTGCTCCATTTGAGCCAGCTCATCAAGCTGACGTGAGGTTTTTGCCTTGGAAAACAGTATTACCAATTGCTATGGCCTTTGTAAGATGAGTATACGAGTTGAAAGCTCTCATGGTGGATCAACTTTTTTCATTTTTCACAGTGATAGGGTTTCCTTAAGAACTAAGCCTTCATTTATGCCTAAAGTGGTATCTGAGTTTACTTTAATTCAAGCTATTTTGTTGTCTTTTTTCTAGAACCTAAAAATGAAGAAAGGATATTTTGTACCTTTGATATCCAGAGACAGCTCTGGTACTGTTTTAGCAAAATAAAATCTCTCAGAACTTTAGTTCTTTCCTCATGAAGGTAAGAAAAAAAGACAATCTGTGTTAAAGGAGACTATTTCAGAAAGGTCTTCTCATGCTTTTTATCTTTAGTTATCCACCACAACAAAACAATTCTAGGTAGAGTCAAGGCTCATCCTACTGGAGTCTTAGCTTCATCTGTGGCTTTTTGGAAAAGCTGGATTCTGGCAGTAGTAACTTGGTCCTATGTGCACACTTTTACAAGCACTATAAAATGGATTCCTTCTCTAGGTCTAGGACCATTCTTAAGAGGTTCCTGGATCTCTCATCTTTCCTCCTCCCAGCCGTGTTAAACTATGGTAATCTACCCATATAGCTTTGACTACGGCAGCAGTGATGCATATGAAGAACATAATATTGTCATGTAAGTAAACTTAATATAGCAGTAGACATTCAAATTTTCACTGCTGCAGTAGCCACTCCCTTCCTCCATTCTCCCTTATTTTTATGTCCCATGATGTGTACTTTTACAGTTATTTTTCTAGCTTTGTCCTTTCAGGGCTGTAGCCTCCCTTTCTATTGGCATTAAAGCTCTGAAGTGCTTGGTGTTCAATCCTGACTTTGTCAGCTCAACTCAAGTTGACTAATGGTTTGGTTGTGTGATAGATGACTTGAAAACTTTAGAAGATGGCTGGCTGTTATATTTTTAGCAGGATATAATGTGTAGCTTTGGCTATTGCAGCAGTGATCATTTAAAAATCTACTATTATGGTAAGTGTACTTGCATAAATGTACTGCATGTTTCTTTGTCATTTGAGCAGTCTTTTGCTGCCACAGTGTTCACAAAATGTTTAGCTTTAGGATGTTCATGTTTCACTGCTGCAGTCCTAACCAAGGGTTATCCGGCTCTCGGTAGCCCTCAGTCAGCCAGAATACCAAAGGTAAGTAAAAATGACTGTTGCCATCGGTTGTAAAGGACGTCAGGGCGTCCAATACAGAAGAAGGCAGCTGAAGTCACTTCCTCAGTCTTCCTTGCCGTGAAGCCCGAAGCAGAAGCTTTTCATGCACGAGTGCCGGTCGGCAGTTTACCTTTGGTTTCAGAGTACAAGAGTTGAAGGTCTACTACAGCTAAGTACCCCGTTGGGGATCCTCTTTTCTTGCCTTAACGAATGTCAGAAAGTTAATAATTGCCTTACCTGTGGAAAGCAGATTCCCCATAGAGATTTTCATTCCTATTGCATTATTTGTTTAGGCCTTCACCACGACGTTCCCAAGTGTGATCTCTGTGCCTCCTTCAATCCGTGTACTGTCTCTGTTGTCGGGCTAAGATTTTGGCTAGGGATTTTGGAGTTTGGCCTAAGTTCATTGGTATGGCGTCTGCCGGTCTTCAGGTTTCGGATGTTCCGAGGAAGCGTAAGGATAAGGACCGCGACAGGCCTCAGAAAGCTAAGTCCTCGGATGAGGTTAAGTTGATCTTCAGTCAGGCGGTAGCCAGTGAGATGCCTTTGCAATCCCTGCAGTCCGCTGATGTACAACCGCAGGCCTTGATTGAGTCAGAGTCCCATGGGCCTTCATCCTCCGTTTTGCCTTCCGACCGGTCTCCGGTTGCCTCTTCTGCCAAAGCCGCTAAGCTGACTCCAGTGTCCGAGGCCTCCATTTTGTGTTCTGACAGCAGACTTCTTCCTTCAACCTCTGCTCCAACTTTAGTGGTTGCCAGGCCTCCCGAATCCTTCAGGCTTGCAGGTAAATCTTCCATTCGTATGCCTGTGAAAAGGCAGGCTCCAGCTTCTCTTTCCCCTCAGTCCCAAATGGTTAAAATGGCTAATGATTTGTTGACTCTTATTAGGGGTTCTCAGCCTCCTCCTCCTCCTAAAAGGAGAAGGGATGCTTCCCCCGAGGCTTTTTCCTGCTCAGGTTATGATTCTTCCAGCATTTTTGCTGATGAGGAATTTTCTCAGGCTTTTTCTCCTTTTGAGGATTCAGATGCAGATGAGTCCATCCTTTCGGCATCTCCTCCAGAGGATTTCTCTTTTTGGTGATACTTTAAGTATTCCCCAAGAACATTTTAAATGGGAAAGTCAGGATTATCCCCAATCCAAGAAACGGATTAGGGAGTTTCTGGATTTACCTCAGCATAGGCCTCTTGCTATTCCCCCTGTGTTGGAAGTTGTTGATTGTTTTTCTGGAAAATTTCTTGTCTCCCAGTTCGGTTCCTCCTGCTCCCAGGAAACCTGACAGGTACTATAGAGTCTCTGATTCTCATCTGTTTCTTTTCAGGAATCCGTTGGTGGATCCAGAGGTTATTTCTCAGGGCCCCGAAGGAGGTAATGCCACTGTTACCAAGAATCCTGTTCCCTCTGACAGGGAGTCTAGGAATCTAGATAGGTGGGGCAAGAAGGTTTATACCTCTGCCACCCTTGCTATTAGGGCTACCAATTGTCTGTTTCATGTGCTGAAGTACCAGCAGCACACCTTGGAGGCTATTAAGTCTATTATAGCGAGTGTGCTTCTTTTGGCAGAGAGTAAAGCCATGCAGGATTTACTGAATTCAGTCAGTCTGGTTAATAAAGCATTCTTTGCATTGTGGTTTTGACATCCTTGAGGCCTCCATCAGGGCTCCAGCTACTGGATCTGTTTTTAGAAGGCATGCTTGGCTCAGAGAACAGCCTCTTCCAGAACCTGTCAATGCTAAGCTTTTGGATGTACCTTTGCATAAAGACAGTCTTTTTGGCAGCAAAGCAGAGGAGGTACTGAAGAAGATGGAGGATAAGGCCAGGTCCATACAAACTGTTAAGGATTTTCTGCAGGTTCAGCCCTCTTGCTTTAGCAGGAATTACCCTTCCAAGAGTTGGACCTTTCCTGATATCAGCAGACAGAACCGTTCCGGGACTAGAGGTTACAAACCTTCTAGGGGGCAGGGGGCTACCTCTCAAAGGTCTAGGCATTGTCAGGCTTCCACTTCTAAAGGGAGAAGCTCCAAGCTTGCATCTCAATCAAAACACACTGACCTTTTACATCTGCCTCCTCTTGCTTGCCGGGAGAGTCCTTTAGGGGGAAGGTTGGCCCTTTTTGCAGATGTCTGGGCCACTATCACATACGACAAATGGGGGTACTAAGAACGGTGTCCCTAGGGCACAAGTTTTCTTTCCGCACCTTTCCAGCTCCCAAAGGATTCCCGGACGTTCCTCAAAACCAGAGGGTAAAAGTAGTAAAACAAATATGTCTCTCATTTGGGAGCAATAGAATCAGCCCTGCTCTGCAGGTAGGCCAGGGCTTTTATTCCAGGCTTTTCCTAGTTCCAAAAAAAGAAGACACCTGGCATCCTATCCCGGATCTTTCCATTCTGAACTCTTTTCTAATAATTCCAAAGTTCAAAATGCTCACTCTACATCAGTTGCTACCACTTCTAGAAAAGGATTCCTGACTGGTAACCTTGGATCTCAGAGGCTTATCTGCACATTACTATCAGGGAAAGTTTCAGGCAGTACTTTTGCTTCAGAGTGGGCGAGCAACATTACCAGTTCTCTGCGCTGCCCTTTGGCTTATCTACTGCTCCTAGAGCCTTCGCAAATTGCCTGGCCCCAGTCATTGCTTTTTTTCAGGTAGAGGAAAATTCAGATTTACCCATACTTGGACAACTGTCTGATTCAAGCAAGTTCTCAGGAATAACTATTAAAGGATCTGGAATTTGTAAAGACTCTTCTCTCTTCCGTGGGTTACACTCTGTGTGGAAAAATCGAAAATGGTAGAAGGAGCTAACATTCCTGGGAGTGAGTCTGAACACAGCCGCCCAGATGACGTCTCACCCAGGAGAAGCAGACAAATCTTTCAGTTTACTTCAAGGACTTGGCAAGCCTGTCCCAGCTCCCTGCAAGGAAGTACCTGCAAGCTCTGGGATTCATGGCATCTTGTATCCTCATGATTCCATATGCAAGACTGCATATGAGGAAATTGCAATGGTACCTCAAGAACATTTGGTGTCAACATTCAAAGGACCTGGATATGATGATTCCTCTGCTTCCATCTCTGCAAACGGAGTTTCTATGGTGGGCAACAGCCTGTCTACAAAACAAAGGCATGCCTTTTCGTACACCTCTTGCCACTCAAGTTCTGACTACAGATGCATTGGACTACACCTGGAGAGCACACCTGGATGGCAGATGCATACAGGGACGTTGGAACGCCCAGCAGATGCACCTGCACTTACATCTAAGCGTTGATTGCAGTTCAGCAGGCCTTACTGGCTTTTAAGCATTTTCTTTCTCCAGAGACCCTGCTTGTCAGGACTGACAACACTACGGTCATGTAGTACATCAACAAACAGGGAGGGATTCACCCCCTGTGCAGACAAAGCACAAATCTTTGGTCCATGGCAGCATCCCTGGATCTGCATCTCCTAGCTCAGTTTCTTCCAGGAAGGCTTAATGTTTTGGCAGACCAGTTGAGCAGGCAAACCCTGGATCCTCACAAGTGGCAGCTGAACAGAGCAGTCTTTTACAACATCATTCAACGATGAGGCACACCTCAGGTGGATCTCTTCTCCTCCCCAGGCAACCATCTGCTACCTCTCTTGCACCAAACAGCAGCACAGCAGAGCCTGGAAAGTGGATGCTCTGTCCTTCCCTTGGACGTTGCTATCAGTGTACACCTTCCCTCCTCTTCCTCCTCTTCCCAGAGTATTAGTGAAGATCTGGGATGAACGTCCAAGGACTATTCTCATAGCTCCGGACTGGCCTAGACAGCATTGGTATCTGCTGCTTCGCAGTCTCTCCCATCTTCTTCCTTGGCATCTTCCTCTGAAGCCATATCTTTTGGTTCAGGAAAGGGGGAACATTCTACATCCTCATCTTCAGTCTCTCCATTTGGCAGCATGGCTCATTGTATGACTTCTTCCCTAACAGGTGGTTGACGTGCTGAGGGAGGCCAGGAGGCCTAGCACTAGGAAATCCTATGCTGGCAAATGGGAAAGGTTCTCTCAGTGGATGCAGGCTAGAGGAGAATCTGCTTCTCAACCTACCCTTCCTCTGATCCTGGAATACCTGGCTGATTTGCTTCAGGGTGGTCCTTTCTTTTTCCTTTATCATGAACAGCCCATTTTCTCTCATCCACAGATGAACGTGTTTCTCAGAGGTGCTTGCTATTTAATACCTCCCAGAAGAGCACCTACTCCAGCCTGGGATCTTAATTTTGTTAGGAGAAACTCTCTCTTCCTCCTTTTCAGCCAGCTGCCTCTACAGATTTAAAGTTTCTCTCATGGAAGACCGCCTTCCTCTTGGCTATAACTTCAGCAAGGAGAGTTTTGGAGCTGCAAGCTTTGATGGCCGGTGGAGCCTTTTCTTATTTTCCATGCAGATAGTCTCTCTCTGAGGACTTAATCCCTCCTTTATGCCCAAGGTGGTTTCCAGCCTGACTCTTAATTAGTCCATACACCTTCCTACCTTCTTTCCTAATCCTCGCAATTGAGATGAAAGGATCCTACATTCTGTTGATGTGCACAGACAGCTCAGGTTTTACCTGGACAGGACTAAGGACCTTCAGAAGTCAGCACAGTTATTGGTCAGTTTTGCCCTGGAGCCCAGAGCAAGGCTATATCTAAGTAGACCATTTCTAAATGGATTGCACATTGCATTACTTTTTGTTATTCCTTTAATGGCGAAGCTATGCCTCAAGGGGTTAGGACCCACTCTACTAGGGTGGCTTCCAATTCGGCAGCCTTTCTAAGGGGTGTCCCTACTAAAGACATTTTGGAGGCTGCCACATGGTCTTCTCTTCACACTTTCACAAAGCATTATAATTTGCCTCTGTTTTCTAGAGCCAGGGCAGGATTTGCCACTGCAGTGTTGCAGGGCATTATCTCCAACCCTTGATGCTGTTGGTTCCTCCCCCTTTTTTCTCTGGGCTTTGGTAATCAACCCATTTGTTAGAACTGTGACAGGGAAACACGATGAACATAGTACAGTTGTGTACACTTACCATAAATGTAGATGTTAGAGTGTATTCACTGTTGCAGTCAGTCCTGGATGATGTTCTTGTTTTACTGTTGCAGTCATTACATTTGGGTTATCTGCCTGCAGGTAGCCCTCAGCCAGCCTGAATGCCAGAGTCTTGGATTCCTGCATTGGATGCTGTCTCTTCTTCCATGACGTCAGGTCGTCAGGGGTATAAAACATTAAGCTGATGCCATTACATCAGTCTTTCTTGCCACACGGTTCCCGAAGCAGAAGCACTTCACAAGTGCCAGTTGGCCGACTCTTGAAATTTTCGTTTGAGTTTCAGAACTGAAGTCTTCGAAAAAGTCTAAGTACCCCATTGGGGATCCTTTTTCTTGCTCTTAACCGATGTCAGTAAAAGTTAACAATTGTCTTACCTGTGGAAAGTAAATACCTCTTAAAGATTTTAATTCGTATTGCATTCCTTGCTTTGGGCTAGACCATAACGTTCCTCGCTTTTGGTTTTGTGCCTTATTCAACCCCAGAACTATCCGTCGTCAGTCTAGTTTCGCTGCAAATTATTTTGGTACTCTGTTTAACTATCAAGAAATGGCTTCAGTAAGCCATCCAACTACCCATATTCCAAAAAAAGTAAAGATGTTGACAGAGACAGATCGCAAAGGTCCAAAACTGCCGATGTCGCCTCCGTTAAGCTAGTCGTCAGTTCGCCGGTACTCAGGCACTTTCGCAGCCCCTGATACCCGCTACTTCAAATTCGCAGGCCTCTACTGAGGCCCATTCGGAGTCTGGTATGCTGTGAGCTGCATCTTTGACTATGGAACCTGCGGATGTCTCTATCTTGGATGGGTTCGAAGCCGTTGTGCAGGCACTGGCTTCTGAGGGTGTATTCAGGCTTACAGATTTGCATTTTAAACCGACTCAATCTTCTTTATCAAGGCCTAAAACTCAACCCATGCCTAGAAAACAGACGACCAAACCACATGTTCAGGCCCATATGCCTAAAAATCAAATGCTTAGAATGACTGAAGACCTTATTACTTTAATTAGGGGAAGCCAGCCTTGCCCCTCTAAGAGACCTAGAACTGATTTTCCTTCTAATTCATGTGATCAGGATCCTGAAATTTCTATTTCTTTTGATTACCAGGATTTGCCCTTATCTACCTATGAGGATTCTGATGCAGAGGATTCCATTCCCTCTGCTTCCCCTCCAGAAGATTTTTCTTTTGGTGAAACCTTGCACACACTTGGGGAGCATTTCCGCTGGTAAAGCCAGGATTACTCTGACTCCAAAAAGAGGCTTAGGGAATTCTTGCTTCTCCCTCAACACAGACCTTTAGTTATTTCTCCTGTTCTGAACATTGTAGTTGATGCCTTCTTGGAATCTAGCCTGGCCCCAGACACTTTATCTTCAGCTCCCAGAAAACCTGACTGGTATTAGAGTACCTGACTCTCACAAGTTCCTCTTCAAGAATCCTACTGCGGATCCAGAGACCATTTCCCAAGGACCAAAAGGCATTAAGGCTACTGCTGCCAAAAACCCTACCCCCTCTGTTAGAGGTTTCAGGGCCTTGGACAGATCGGGTAAGAAGGTATACACTTCTGCTACTTTGGCCATTAGGGCCTTAAATTGCCAGTTTCATATGTTAAAGTATCAGCAGCATATTATGGGACTACTTAAACAAAAAATGATGTTGATTCCTGACTCTGCTGAACATAAAGAATTACAGGATTTAATGCATTCTGCTGAACAAGTTGGTAAACATACTTTGCAATGTGGATGTTCGTAATCTGCTAGCAGGTTGCCCTCAGTCGGCCTGAATAACAAAGTCTTGGGTCCTGTGTCGGTTGCTGTCTCCTCTTCCATGACGTCAAGTTGTCAGGGGTATAAAACATGCAGCCGACACCATTTTATTCAGTCTTTCTTGCTGTGCGGTGCCCGAAGCAGAAGCAGTTCGCAAGTGCCGGTAGGCCGACTCCTGAAATTTTCGTATTCGAGTTTCAGAACCAAAGTCTTCAAACTAAAGCATCCAACGACCGGAGTTCACAAAAAACGCAAAGAAACCGACAGAGACCGACTGTCGAGGTCCAAAGCCGACAAAGCTTCTCCTAAGCCAGTCGCTGCTTCGCTGGTACTCAGTGAGGCGCTTTCGCAGCCCCTGATACCCACTACTTTTGAGTCGCAGGCCTCTACCGAGACCCATTTGGAGTACAGTATGCCGTGAGATTCTCAGAGTATTGAACCCGCGGATGTCTCTCCCTTGGATGGATTCGGAGCCACTGAGCAGGCACCGGCTTCTGAGGGTGTTTTCAGGCCTCGACATTTTTATATTAAACTGACGCCAGCAACAAAAACAAGGTAAAAAAACTAACGCATGAGCCACATGCTCAGTCCCCTGTGTCTAAAAAACAGATGATCAAAATGGCTGAGGATTTAATTACCTTGATCAGGGGTTCCCAACCCCTTCCTGCTAATAGGCCTAGGCAAGGCACTGATTATGAATCTTCAGATCAGGTTTCCATTTCTTCTGATTCCTCTTCTGATCAGGAATTTTCCATTCCACCCTATGAGGATTCTGATGCAGAGGAATCCATCCTATCTGCATCTCCTCCTGAGGATTACTCTTTTGGAGAGACTTTGCATACTTTAAGGGAACATTTTCACTGGGATAGACAGGACTTCTCTGAATCAAAAAAGAGGCTTAGGGATTTCCTTCTTCCTCAGCATAGGCTTTTGGCAATACCTCCTGTATTAGACATTGTTGATGTGTTCTCAGATTCAAGCATAGCTCCTGATTCCCTGCCTCTGGCTCCTAGTAAGCCAAACAGATATTGCAGGGTTCCTGACTCCCACTCCCACAAATTTATTTTCAAAAATTCTGCCGCTGATCCTGAGACTATTTCTCAGGGACCCAAGGGTGTAAAGGCTTCTACAGCCAAAAATCCTACCCCTTCTGATAGAGATTCCAGGGCGGAGGATAGATGGGGTAAGAAGGTTTATATGTCTGCAACCTTGGCAATCAGGGCTTTAAACTGCCAGTTTCATATGCTTAAATATCAACAGCATATTATGGGCTTACTGAAACAGAAAATGATGTTGATTTCTGATTGTGTGGAAAATAGTTACAGGATTTATTGCTTTCAGCAGAGCAGGTTGGAAAGCATACTTTGCAATGTGGATGTTCTTCATCTCACATTGCTGCAGTCCTAACACTTGGGTAGTCCGCTGTCCCTCGGTCGGCCCGAATATCAGAGTATAAGGCTGACGTCGGTCAGGGCGCATTTGACTGACATCAGAACGTCAGGGTACAAATGCGCATGACCGACGTCATATCCTCAGTCTTTTTTGCCGCATGGTCCGATGCAGAAGCAGTGTTGCAAGTGCCATTCGGCGTTCTGAAATTTTTCAATTGAGTTTCAGACCAAGTCAGAGTTGGTTAAGTACCCGTTAGAATATTTTGGTTTTTCTTGCCTCAGTGGTTTACCGGATGTCAGAAAAAGTGAATAACTGTATTTCTTGTGGGAAACAGATACCGCATAGGGATTACCATAATTTGTGTATACCTTGTTTGGGACCTGAGCACGACGTTGTTGGGTGCCGCTTTTGTGCTAGGTTCAATAAACGCACTATAAAGCGGAGGTTGGATTGTGCCAGGTTGGTCTTTGGGAAGCGGTGCAATTACAAAATGCCGCCGGATGCTCCGGCCGCTTCCTCAAAGAAGCGCAAGGACAAGGCAGTTAAACCTAGGTTAGAGGAGTCGTCCGAACCGGACGCCGGTTCTTTAGAGGCGTCAGTGGAACCGGTGGTTCCGACGGAGGCCTCTCTGGAGTCTCAGGGGGAAACTTTGATTTTACAGGATGTGGCCTCCCAGGAGGCAGGTCAGGCTGTAGGGGCTTCTCAGATTACTGTACTCCCCTCCCTTCCTAAGGGGTCTAGGCCCTCTTTCTGCTTCCAAGGCTTCTCCTAGAGGCAGGTCTAGTTTAGCTTCTGTGGGTGTCACTCCTAGTTCTTCAGGTTCTGTGCCCAAGAAGCACATGCTTAAAATGGCAGAAGATTTAATTACTTTAATTAGAGGCTCTATGCCCCCTCTTGATAAAAGGCCTAGGATGGAACCAGTGTTGGGGATTGGGAGCAGGCTTGGATGTGTCTGAGTCTTGGCTGAAGACTTACAGGAGTATGCTCATTATTCTGATTCTGATGTGGATGATTCTACTCCTTCAGCTTCTCCTCCTGAGGATTTTTCTTTTTCAGAGACCCTTCACTCCATGAGAGAGCATTTTAAATGGGAAGGTCAGGACTTCTCTGATTCCAGGAAAAGGCTTAGGGAATTTTGTTTTACCCCAGCATAGGCCTTTGGCTATACCTCCTGTTCTTAATGTGGTGGAAGATGTATTTGCAGAGGCTTCTCTTAATCCTGATTCTTTGCCTCCTGCTCCTGTTAAACCTGATAGGTATTACAGGGTACCTGAAGCTCATAAGTATCTTTTTAAAAGTCCTAGGGCAGACCCTGAAACTGTTAGCCAGGGGCCTAAGGGTGTTAAGGCTTCTGTTGTCAAGAATCCGGTTCCTGCAGATAAAGAGGCTAGGGCCTTGGATAGATGGGGAAAGAAAGTTTATACTTCTTCCACTCTAGCCATGAGAGCTTTGAATTGCCAGTTTCACATGTTGAAATATCAAAATTATCTCCTTTCACAGTTGAAATCTAAGGTTGATGCTCTGGCGGAAGGTATTGATTGTAAAGAGTTACAAGATTTAGTGCATGTTTCTGAACAGGTGGGTAAGCACTCTTTGCAATGTGGTTTTGATGCTGTACAGGCCTCGTCCAGGTTGGCTGCCACTGGGTCAGTTCTTCGCAGGCATGCCTGGCTGCAGGATCAAAATTTATCTGACCAGGTTAAAACTAGGATTTTGGATGCCCCTTTGCAATCTGATGTCTTGTTTGGTTCTCCTGTTGAGGCAGTTTTAAAGAAAATGGAAGACAAGGCTAAGTCTATGCAGACTGTTAAAGAATTTTTACAGGTTCAGCCTCCAGTTTAGTAGAAATTGGCCTACTAAGGGGTGGACGTATCCTTCTTATGATTCCCAGTCTAGGGGTAGATCTAGACGTGGCAGGGGCAGAGGTCAGGGCTCTTTCAGGCCTAGGACAGGAGTTCTCCTGCACAGTCTTCAGGTGAGGGCAGGGGTCAGTCCTTTCGTAAACAAACCCAATGACCTACCTTTTCAGCTGCCAGAACCTTCTCGCCTGGCAGCACCTTTGGGAGGAAGGTTGGCACTTTTCAAAGAAAATTGGAGGTTGATTACCCAAGACAGATGGGTATTGGACATCATACATCACGGTTACAGGTTTTATTTCCATACCTTGCCTCCTTTCAAGGGCATGCCAGACATTCCTCCTCAACAAAGAATAGAGGCTCACAAGCAAATTTCTCTGTTACTCCAAATAGGGGCCATACAGCCGGTTCCTATGCCAGAAAGAGGCCTAGGATTTTATTCTCGCCTGTTCCTTGTACCAAAAAAGGGGAACACGTGGAGACCAATTTTGGATTTATCTATCCTCAACACTTATGTGGACATTCCCAAGTTCAAGATGTTGACGTTACAACAACTTTTACCTCTGCTGGGCAAGGATCACTGGATGGTAACTTTGGATCTCAAAGAGGCATATCTTCATGTTCCTATCAGACTAAGTTGCAGGAAGTATCTGCTGGACTGGGACTTCTCACTATCAGTTCTCTGCATTGCCCTTTGGCTTATCTACTGCACCCAGAGTATTTACGAAAGTTCTGGCTCCAGTGATAGCTTTCTCCAGGCTGAAAGGAATACAAATCTATCCTTATTTGGACGATTGCCTGATTCTGGCTCAAGGAAGGGAAGAGCTTCTTCGTCATTTGGAATATGTGATAGCAGTGCTAAGATGCCTGGGGTATTCTGTGAACGAAATAAAGTCCAGTCTAGTACCCTCTCAAGACATGTGCTTTCTGGGTGTAAGACTGAATACAGCATCCCAGATGGCCTTTCTAACCCCGGACAAACAAAAGAATCTTTCCCTTTACTTCCATCATCTATCTCTTCAGTCCGGGCTGACTGCAAGGACAGTCCTTCAAGCCTTAGGGTTCATGGCATCTTGTATTCTGGTGCTTCCCAATGCCAAACTGCATATGAGGAAGTTGCAATGGTATCTCAAGAATGTATGGACACAGCACTGCCAGGATCTGGACACTGTCATTCCAATAATACCTTGCATTCAAAAGGAATTTTTGTGGTGGGCTCAGGAATGTCACCTAAACAAGGGACTCTCTGTGACCCGCCAGAGGCGAGTCAAATTTTAACGACAGATGCCTCGGACAAAGCTTGGGAGCTCATCTAAACGGAAAGTGGATACAAGACAAGTGGCCTGTCAGACTACAGCATCTACATATCAACTTGAAGGAGATGTTAGCAGTCCAGTTTGCATTAATAGCTTTCAAGGATTTACTTCTTCCAGGGCAGGTGTTGATTCTAACAGACAACACAACTGTCATGTGGTACATCAACAAGCAAGGGGGAACATATTCTTATCCTCTATGCAGGCAAGCAATGATTTTGTGGGAGACTGCTCTCAGGTTACAACTAAGTCTTCAGGCAAGGTTTCTGCCAGGAGCACAGAACTCCTTAGCAGATGTGTTAAGCAGACAAATCATGGATCCCCACGAGTGGAAACTGGATCTTCATGTATTTCAGAAATTGACAGTGTCCTGGGGAACTCCAGACATAGATCTGTTCGCTTCTCCACTAAACCATCAGCTGCCAAAGTTTTGCACAAAGAGGTTTCATCCCACAGCCTGGAAAGTGGATGCTCTTTCTATCAGTTGGAAAAATCTTCATGTGTATGCCTTTCCACCTCTGCCTCTCCTCCCAAAGGTACTTCTGAAGGTCAGACAGGACAAGCCAAGGATGATTTTGATAGCTCCAGATTGGCCTCTGCAGCACTGGTACCCATTACTGAGAAGTCTAGTGCGGAAGCCTCCATGGCCTTTGCCTTTGATTCCACATCTGTTGTCCCAGGAGGACAGTCATTTGCTCAATGTCAAACTTCACTCTCTTCATCTAACAGCCTGGCATATTCTGTTTTAAACCATAGAGGGTCTCAACTTCCACAACAAGTTTTGAATGTGATTTTGGAAGCTAGAAGGCCTAGTACAAGGAAAGTGTACGCAGATAAATGGAAGAGATTTTTGTTTTGGAGTGCAGCTAAGGATTTGGATGTTTCTGAGCGTGATTTAAGTGTGGCTCTTCAATATCTTACTGAGTTATTAGACAAAGGTTTGTCCTTCTCTTCTATTAAGATTCATGCTGCAGCAATTTCAGCTCACTACGACTGTGACCCACCATTGTTTTCTCATCCTTTGTTCAAGCAATTTCTTAGAGGGGCAAAGAATATAAGACCCCACGAAGGGCTCCTACTCCTGCTTGGGATCTCAATTTTGTGTTGGAGAAACTCACTCTACAACCTTTTGAGCCTGCAGCTACTGCTGAGTTGAAATATTTGTCATGGAAGACTGCTTTTTGTTGGCCATTACCTCTGCAAGAAGGGTTTCTGAATTGCAGGCCCTTATGGCAGTTGAGCCTTTCTTAATTTTCCATAAGGATAGGGTATCTTTACGTACTAATCCTTCCTTTATGCCTAAAGTGGTTTCTAGTGTGGCTTTAAACCAAACTATTCATTTGCCTACTTTTTATGCAAATCCCCAAAATAAAGGGGAAAAGATTTTGCACACTTTAGATGTACACAGGCAGTTGTGATATTATTTGGACAGAACTAAAGGGTTCAGGCAATCTCAGCAGTTATTAGTTTCTTTTGCTTTGTGCTCTCAGGGCAAGCCCGTGTCAAAACAAACTATTTCTAAGTGGATTGGATTTTGCATCGCTTTCTGTTATTCCCATCATGGCAAAGGGATTCCAGCTGGGATTAGGCCTCATTCCACTAGGGCTACTGCCACTTCAACAGCTTTTTTGAGGGGGGTGGCAACTAAGGATATTTTGGAGGCAGCCACTTGGAGTTCAGTGCATACCTTCTCTAGGCATTACCACCTTCCATTGTACTCTAAATCCAGGGCTGGGTTTGCCACTGCTGTGTTGCAGGGCATTCTGGCAGCTCCCGCTTCATTATAGTTTAGCCATCCTCCCTTACGTCTGCTTTGGGATTCTACCCAAGTGTTAGGACTGCAGCAATGTGAG
Organism: Protopterus annectens; assembly: GCF_019279795.1. Lineage (NCBI taxonomy): Eukaryota > Metazoa > Chordata > Ceratodontiformes > Protopteridae > Protopterus > Protopterus annectens. The sequence goes on from NC_056733.1 coordinate 620,855,228, forward strand.
ATGAAGAACATAGTACAGTTTTGTACCTACCATAAATGTAGATGTTCGAAGATCCACATTGCTGCAGTCCAATTTACCCTCCCTCCTTCCCCTCTGTAGTTTGAGGTGGTTGTGTGGGTTGGGTTATCCATCTGAGGTATTTTGTGTATATTGTATATATTATATATATTGTACTTATTCTTGGTGTTAGGCTGGTTGGTTGTTTAGCTGTTGCCTATGGGTTTTGACCTTTTTCTTTAGGGTCTTCTGACATCTGGGGCAAGAAAAGACTGAGGATATGACGTCGGTCATGCGCATTTGTACCCTGACGTTCTGATGTCAGTCAAATGCGCCCTGACCGACGTCAGCCTTATACTCTGATATTCGGGCCGACCGAGGGACAGCGGACTACCCAAGTGTTAGGACTGCAGCAATGTGGATCTTCGAACATCTACATTTATGGTAGGTACAAAACTGTACTTTTTGATTCCTTGGAGGCCTCTTGTAAGGCCACTGTTACTGGATCTGTGATTAGAAGGCATGCCTGGCTCAAGGAGCAAAATCTGCCTGATCATGTTAAAGCTAAATTGTTGGATGCCCCTTTGCAGCATGATACTCTGGTAATAAGGCAGAAGAGGTTTTAAAGAAAATGGAAGACAAAGCTAAATCTATGCAAACTGTAAAAGATTTCTTGCAAGTGCAGCCCCCAGGTTCAGTAGGCACTGGCCTACTAAAAATTGGTCCTTTCTTGTGTCCAACAGAGCCACTCAGAGCGAATCCAGATGCTCAAAACGCTCCAGATGTCGATCACAAGGTTCTTAAAGGTAAGAGCAATGGGTTGCCTCCACCTCCAAATCTGGAGGAAACAAAGCACAACCCTACAGTAAGCAGTCTCAATGACTTTCCCCTACCATCACGAAGCACTTATCTTTTGGCAGCCCCCTTGGGGGGAAAACTAGCACTTCATGCTCAAAATTGGCATTTAATTACCCATGACAAGTAGGTATTAAACATAGTATCCCGGGGGTGCAGATTTCATTTCTATACTTTGCCAATTCCAAATGGATGGCCGGATCTGCCACAAAACCAGTGGACAGAGGCCCAGAAACAAGTCATGTCCCTCATGGATATCCGGGCTATTCAACCGGTACCAGAAAAGGAAAAAGGACAAGGTTTTAATTCAAGATTTCTCCTGGTACCCAGGAAAGACAATTCGTCCAATACTGGACTTATCGATTCTAAACACGTTCCTGGACATTCCAAATTCAAAATGCTGATTTTACAACAGCTACTGCCTATGCTAGGCAAGAATGCTTGGTTAGTAACTCTAGACATAGAGACATAACTGCATATCCCAATAAGGGAATCATGCAGAAGATGCCTCCGCTTCAAAGCAGGTTTTTTGTATTACCAATTCTCTGCACTGCCCTTTGGCTTACCAGCTGCGCCCAGGGTCATTACGAAGTGCCTGGTACCAACAGTTGCATTCTGCAGACAAAGAAGCATTCAAATTTATCCTTATCTGGACGATTGTCTCATTCAAGCAGAGGACAAGGACACCCTTCTTCAACATCTGGCATTTGTAAAAAGGCTTCTAGCTTGCCTAGGGTACACCATAAACAAAAGTAAATCACAGCTGGTACCCTCTCAAATAATTACATTCCTTGGTGCAAGCTTGAATACAACTGCCCATATGGCTTACCTCACGCCAGACAAACAAAGGCAACTGACATACTTCAAACAAATGGCAACAAAAAGCCAGTTATCTGCAAGACAAAGTCTGCAGACTTTGGGGTTCATGGCATCCTGAATTCTACTAATTCCATATGCGAGACTGCATATGAGGAAACTTCAATGGTACCTAAAAAGTTTATGGAGTCAGCATTGTCACAGCCTAGAAACGATTCCTCTCATTCCCTGCCTACATCAGGAGTTTCTTTGGTGGGCAGAGACATGTCACCAAAACAAGGGACTGTCATTCACTCTAACCCCTGCCACCCAAACCCTAACTACGGACGCATCAGACTGCTTATGGGGCCCAGCTGGCAGGGAGATGCATTCAGGGCAAGTGTAGCCCAAACCAAATGCATCTGCATATCAACCAGAAAGAAATGCTAACTGTTCAGAGTGCTCTGACAGACTTCAAGGACTTACTTCATCCAGGACAACTACTGATAAAGACTGACAACACTGAAGTTATGTGGTACATAAACAAGCAGGGGGTACACATTCCTACCCCCTTTGCAGACTAGCCATGGCCTTGTGGAACACAGCCTTGACTTACCAAATACATCTCCAAGCTCAATTCCTGCCAGGAAAGCAAAATACTCTGGCAGATGACCTAAGCAGAAATCTTATGGACCCACCCACACGAATGGAAAACTGGATCTACAGATCTTCAGCATCTTAACAGAAATGGGGGAGCCCAGACATAGATGTATTTGCCTCTCCCCAAAATTGTCAGTTGGTCAAATTCTGCACAAAAGCTCATCACAAAAAAGCATGGAAAGTAGATACTCTATCCTTCAACTGGAAAAACCTATCAGTCTATGCCTTTCCCCCTCTGCCTCTTCTCTCCAAGGTCTTAGTCAGACAGGAAAAAACAAAAATGACCCTAATTGCTCCGGACTGGCCTCATCAGCACTGGTACCCGCTTCTAAGGAACATGTCACACCTTCCTCCATGGTACTTGCCTCAAATACCTCATCTACTTTCTCAGCAGAACTATCAAATTCTGCACACTCCGCTCCAAACTCTGAACCTTGCAGCATGGCTAATCAACTAATTGTTCAAACCACACCTCTCAGTAAATTTGTGGTGGATGTCATTTTGGAAGCCAAAAGGCGTAGTACTAGAAAATTTTATGCTGATAAATGGAAGAGATTTTGTGCTTAGAACCAAGCATAAGGAATAGATACAGCAAAGCCCAATGTTCATAGGTCGGTACTAGGCTATCAGCCCTAGGGGCCTATACAAGCCTAGCCATAACAATTCCCTGGCTATTTCTTCCCACACTATTTACTTCCCTGGACCCCTGTCTAGCAGGGGCGACTGACGTGATCCCCGGGGTGAATTTCCTTTCTCCCATCCAATCGTCAAGGTTCCTTTCGAAGAGGGCCAGAGGGGCACTCTGCTTGACATGTATGGGCAATCTATTCCAGAGTCTGGGGAGTCTCTGGGTCAGGAACCTATCCCTCCAGCATGTTTTGTTTATTGTGATGACAAGGTTTAGATCCCTGGAGTGTGTGGCTCTGAGGGATTGGGATTTCAAGTGTAGCATGTCCAGCAGCTCTGGGTTTGACATGGCCTTGTATGTTAAGCAGAGATTGCCTCTGAGTAGACGATATGCGACAAAGTATATCTGGAGGTTTTTAAGGCGGTCAGCATAGGGCATCTGCTTTAGGCCTGTGATTCTTTTAGTGAGGTATTTCTGTGGCCTTTCCAGTTGCAGATGTCTTGAGAGGTACATACCAAACGGGGCGTTGTATTCTATAATGGGTCTAATGAGGGATGAGTACAGTTGGGACAATGACCTCCTTTTTTCTGGATGAAAAGCCCTTAGTGATGAGGTGTGCCACATAGAAGGATTTCCTGACTGTTGTGGCGATGTGGTTATCGAAGGTGAGACCACTGTCTACCTGTGTCCCTAAGTCTCATCACACTTTCGGTGTTTAGTGTACTGCCGCCTATATGGTAATTCATGGATACATGTTTTTTCCCAAAGTGGATTACTATACATTTCTTGGCATTGAGCTTGAGCCCATGGCTCTGGTACCAAGCATCTGTTTCTGTAAGGCCCTTTTGTAGAGTATCCACATCATTTGGGGATTCAATAATGGCTCCCAGTTTGCAGCCATCTGCACATTTTGTTAGCCAGAGTCCCTTAGTGTTGGCCTGTACTTCAGAGAAGTAGATGCCAAACAAGAGCGGTCCCAGGACTGAACCCTGAGGTACTCCACTTGTCTGGAGTTGGGAGTCGGCTACTTTTACAGTGTGGGTTCTATCAGTAAGCCAGTTAGCAACCCATTGGGTGACGTAGGGATTAATGCCCGGCTTAGTAAGTTTATCTGATTCCAGAGTAGGGGATAGTGTCAAAGGCCTTGGCAAGGTCTAGATAGGCTGTGTGGACCACCTTACCCTTGTCCATGGCTCTGGAGACAAATTTGAAGAAGTCAGTCTGGTTCAGAAGACAAGATTGGCCCTTCACGAACCCAAACTGGGTGGGGTCCAGTGTTTGAAGGTTGCTAATGTCTTTGTTTATAAGTTCCATGGTAATACGCTCCATGACCTTGCAGATAAGGCTTGTCAGACTGATGGGACGGTAGTTTCCGGGATCCAAGGTGGATCCCCCTTATGGAGTGGGATAACTGTAGCTCTGCTCCACTCAGTGGGCACGAAACCTGAGGTGAGGCTATGATTAAACATGACACTTGGGTGAGGTGCCAGTTCATATTGTAGTTCATGTAGTACACAGCCCGGGATGTCATCTGGTCCCACAGATTCTATATTCTTAGCTTTGGAGAGTGTGTTTTTTACCTGTGTGGCCATTATTACCGGAATTTGGCATTCTTCCAGTATTGAGATGGGCCATTTAGGGGGTGAGAGGGGGGTGAAGTTGGCACTGAATCAATCTGTCAGGATATTGGCAATATCCCTGGGATCAGTATATTTAATGCCATTCTGTTTTAGCTCAGAGCAGATCTGAGCATTGCCATTCAGATTCTTGACATAGTTATAGAATGCCTTGTGGTTGTCTTTGGAATATTTGGCAATTTGATTTTCGTAACTAGCTTTGGAGGATTTTGTGAGGGATCTCAGTTTCTTACTGAGGCTGGTAAGGGAGTTTTTTGCATCCTGGGATTTTCTTCTTTTCTGCAACAGTTTCTTCCATTTGTTGTAAAGTTTGTTTATGGCAGGGGACCACCAAATTGGCTTCCTTTTTTTGGATGAGAGCATCTTGGTTCTATATGGGATGGCGCAATTCATGCATGAGTGGATGTGCTTGTACAGTGCCTTAGTGTAGGATTCAGCAGTTGAACTTTCAGTTCCCGTCTGCATGGGTGTCATGAAGTTTGTCACTTCTGACTTGAGTAGAATGAAATTGGCTTTGGAGAAGTTTTTATGGAGGTTTCCTTACTGGGGGGTGGTGGTGGGATGTGGATGTTAAGGGTGATTAGCTTATGATCAGACATGACTAACGAGGGGGTGACCATAGTTGTGGAGCATCGATTTCCCATGTTGGTAATGACCAGGTCTAGGATATTCCACAAACCAAAAGACAACTGGTTCACCCAGGCTAACACTGTGCTGAAAATCAAATAAACTGTTGTTGCATTGTCCCAGTATGCCCAGATTCACCAGGTGGAAGGGAGAAATCACTGGAAGCTGACCCTTGGACATGCCTGGTTTGGTGCTTTTTTTTTTTTTTTTTTTTGTGTAAAGTACAGGAGCTGTTTTCCCTTACCTTAGCAAGGTACTTTGCAATTATAGGCTGTTTAGCACCTACTATTAATTTCTCCTTATCAACCAGGAGAGTTGAGTGCTTGTATCAGTTTAGGGCTTCCTAGTGCTTTCCAGCAAGTATTAGAGAAAGTGCTAGTCACAGGGATGCTTAAAGGTAAGATGAAAAACTAATGCACACTGCAGTGTGCACTAGACAAGTTAGATGTGAAAGTAGGTAACTTAAGTTTTAACTGTTTAAAAAGTTAAGGTTTAGTGGAGAGTTACTATTTTTAAAACAGCAAGATGGGTTGAAAGGGGTGGTCACTTTTGTATTCTGGTACTATGGAATACAGTAGGATGGCCAATAAATTTAAATAGTTGAAGGGAGGGATTTCAAAAATGATGATTTTGTGATTACTCACACAAGCCAGTGAAAAGTAGAGAGGAAATGAGATATATGGTCAGATTAACATAAGAGGCAGGCAACTAGAAAGACAGTGGTATTTAACAAGACAACTGTAACTGGGTGGGAGGGCAGGAAAAAAGAGAGAGAGCTGTGGTCTCTCTTGAATTTTTAATATGCTGTTAAAGCAGAATGCAAGTAAAACACAAGGTAAAGAAAACAAACCACAGTATTCAAAATATAGAAAGGCAATAAAGTAATACAAAATACAAAAAATAAAAGCAAACTAACCTTTCCTTCACAGCAAAGTGTAGCAGAGTCTGGATGAGCCTTTCTGGTAAAAGCCAGATTTTACAATATTTAGATGAGATGCTTGACAAGGGCCTATCTTTTTCTTCAATAAAAATCCATGCCTCTGCCATCTCTGCTCATTACAACACAGAGCCTCCCCTCTTTACTCATCCACTGCTTAAACAGTATCTTAGAGGGGCCAGTTTAAGGCCTGCCAGAAGAGCACCAACTCTGGTATTAAGACCGGCTGAGAGCTCCCTGCAGGCAGATAACCCAAAAGTAATGACTGCAACAGTGAATGCACTCCTAACATCTACATTTATGGTAAGTGTACACAACTGTACATCTGAAGAAGTTAACTTCATTTATCTGCAACCTATGGGTATTCAGATCCATATCGAATCCGAGCCTGCAAAATCTTTCAAGCATCTGCTCCAAGATCCTCCCCTTACCCATAATCCCTCAAATCTCCTACCTTCCCTCAGATCTCATTTGCCGCTTCATGCGTATGCATTGTGGTCTCTAGCTCCAAGTTGGGTGTAGTAAGTGGTACTTTTTCATATATTTTTAGTGTGTGTGTGTGTGTGTAGTCGTTTTTTTTCATCCCTTTCCTCCCCTTCGTTCTTCATTGGTTTTCAGTCAAAAAAAAAAGTAGCTTAAAGTTTGTGAGGTAGTGTAGGCCTAACCGCCCTTAGTGTGCATGTGTTAGTTGGTTTAGTTTTGGCTGAGTAACCAAAACCAACTTTTAAAAAAGGCACAGTGTGTGGCCACAATCTTTCACCGGCTGATGGCCACACTTCGTTTGTTATTTGCCTGGGTGTTCCCCACCTATCTTTGCTTTGTAGTGTGCGTGCAAGGTTCAACCTTAGGGCATTGAAAGAGAGGAAGGCAAAGCTGGTAGCTAAAGGCCTGCTACCAGTTTCTGCATTGGACTCGACCTCGGCTTCAGTAGCCGATCAACCCCCCCCCCCCCCCCAGGCTGGGACTCAACATCCCCTCTAAGCCTTCTGAGACTGGGACAGAATTGAAAGAAAAAGACAAGTGAGGGAAAAGGCACTGCAGATGGTCTCCAGAGCGGGAGCCCTTTCCCAGCCCACCTACTGAAGTTGTCAGGACCAGCTCTCCTCGGCTCCACTCTCCGAGGTTCTCCCCGGAGCTGACTGAGCCCTCGGACCAGAGGCCTTCTTCGAGGTCATCTCATAGACTAGCCATATCAGAGTCTGTCGCCTCCGAGTCTGTCAGAGCTTGACATGGACAGGATGATGTGGAGGTTCATTCGGACCCAAATCCAAATGGGAATTTTGCCAGGCCTCCGGCCGGAGAGGGGACCTCTTTGCCCTTTTTCCATCCAATCTCTCCTTACCCCATCCGACCTGCGGTTTTGGGGTTTATGGATCCAAGGCTCTGCTCTGACAGTTCTTCCAACCTCGACGCTGGCAATTACCTAGAGTTCCTCTGATCAGACTTGTTAGGACCCGAGTAAATCTTGGGGCCGAGAACAGGGAGTTGGATCCTAGGGAAAGGAGGTGTGTTTGGCTCTGACTTTGCCTGATCCGAGCCATTCCTTTGGAACACCGGCTGTCTTTGGTCTTGGCCCCGATCCTCATGGCGGAGCCGGGGAGAGGTTCTTCCTTGTTTGTTGCTAAGGAGGTGCGCTCTCCTTCTGCCTACGACATAGTGGAGAGGGTTCTCTCCCAAGGTTTGAGACCCCAGCACATCGCCTTGGACTCTGCCCAGGCTCCCGTGGATTTGCTCACAACTCCCATCAGCTTGTCCCAGGGACAGCCCATGCTAGAGGACCCCCAGGTGGATCCCATCATGGAACCTCCTGTGACTTATGAGCCCTCTTCAGAGTGTCCCACTGAAGAGGTTCCCCGTAAGCACTCATGCAAGAGGAGACACATGGACTCCCCCGGGTCCCTCACAAAAGAATACTGACTTGGGTGAAGGTGATGGTTCCCCCAGGTCACCTCCCAAGGATGTCTCCTTTGGAGACATCATGGAAATCCTCCACCAGAGGGGAGGTTGGTCAGCCCCAAATCCCTCTACGGACGAGTCAGTATTCATGGAGGCCTTTGGCATGGGCCCATCTACATCCTGGGTATCCCCTCCTGCAGATCCCTTAGTGGATCTCATTACCATGTGGGCATGGAAGGAGCCTGACACCATAAAGCCAATACCCAAACGCCCTGACAGGATCCTTTCTCCTCCCACAGACAGACAGACGCCTGGTACAAGGGATCCCCGGTGGATGCTGTGGTGGTTGCAGCTGCCACCAAGAGAGAACTGGCACAGGTAAGTTCTTTGGTCCACCCTCTGGACAAGGAGTCTAGGGCAGTGAATCGGTTTGGGAAGTGAGTCTTTTCTTCAGTCACGTTTTCTATACGAGCACTGAATTATTTGGCACACGTCATATGACTTCAGCGAGACCTAGTCACAGAATTTGCTGTTGTCCCCAGAGTCTTTGTCGCCAGAGCACAAGTGGCTGTTCTCATCAAAAATGTCGAGACTAAAATCTGTTTTGAACACATCCATGCATCGTCTTTCCCATGTCACGGAAGGAGCTGCTAGGGCGGCTATGACTGGTGTAGCTATGAGGTGACAAACTTGGCTGATACTTGTCAGTTTGCGGACCCCTTCAAGGTGTCATTCACAGATTCTCTCTTTGGTTCCTCCCTGTTTGGGAAGACAGTTCATGACACCCCGGTCCAGAACGAGAAGGATGGGAAGACTGTCTGCCGTCGGAGTCCGCTTCTCTAGCCCTCAAAGATCCTTTTGTAGGAATCCGAGAGGGCAGAAGAAGATGTGATTCCAAAAATCTCAGTTTTTTTTGGAACTCTCAGGACAACTCATCCTCTAGAGGCAGGGGGGACAAGACAGACGCCGCCCCAGAGGCAGAGGGGGCCCGAGGAACTTTAGGTCTAGGGAGACCCATGCAGCAACCCTGAGGGGTTGCCCGATTGCCCTACTCTGGAGACAGTTTGGGGGAAGATTGTCATTGCACCTAATGGCTTCGGAGTTCGTTACGATGGACCGTTGGGTGCTCCATATAATATCCAGAGGCTACTCCAACCCATTCGTTGCTCCACCCATCCAACCAAAGCGCCTCCCGTATATTCCACCCACTCAAAGGGAGGCGGCAGCGCAAGAAATTTCAAAGCTGCTTCGCAATCGGGCCATTGAACTGGTCCCCCCAGATTAGTCTGGATTAGGCGTTTACTCCAGGTTCTTTTTAGTGCCAAAAAAGACGGGGGACCTCAGGCCCAAATTGGACCTGTCAACCCTGAACCTGACTGTAGTCAAGCAGAAATTCCGGATGGTCATCTTGCAGTCCATTCTACATTACCTCCGGGAATGCGATTGGATGTGCTCGATAGACCTCCAGGACGCTTACTACCATATCAAAATTTGCAGAAGCTCCAGGAGATTCCTTTGCTTTCTTGCTGGGAGCCAATCATTTCCAGTTCAGAGCCCTACCCTTCAGTCTCACCACAGCCCCCAGGGTGTTTACCAAAGTTATGGCAGTCGTAGCAGCTCACCTGAGGCTTCAGGGAATTCAGGTGTTTCCTTACCTAGACGATTGGCTCCTCGCTGCTGCCACCAAGCGTCTACTTTGCATGGCCAGAGCCTCCTTCCTGCATCTTGCAGTCAACCTAGGGATTGCCATCAACTTCTCCAAGTCTCGCTTGAACCCGACACAGACTTTGGAATTTGTAGGGGCACGGCTGGTCACTGTACTATTGCAAGATGTTCTTCATTCCACATTGCTGCAGTCCTAACTATTGGGTAGTCCACTGTCCAGTCGGCCCGAATACCAAAGTATATGGCTGACGTCGGTCAGGGCGCATTAGACTGACGTCAGTACGTCAGAGTACTAATGCGCATGACCGACGTCATATCTTCAGTCTTTTTTGCCGCATGGTCCGATGCAGAAGCAATTTTGCGAGTGCAGGTTGGCGTTCTGAAAGTTTCTGAAGTCAGAGTTTCAGACCGAATCAAAGTTGGCTAAGTACCCGTTGGGAATATTTTGTTTTTTTCTTGCCTCAGTATTTTACCGGATGTCAGAAAAAGTGAATAACTGTATTTCTTGTGGGAAACAGATACCTCATAGAGATTACCATACTTTGTGTATACCTTGTTTAGGGCCTGAGCACGACGTTGTTGGATGCCGCTCTTGTGCTAGATTTAACAAACGCACTATTAAGAGAAGGTTAGACTGTGCCAGGTTAGTTTTTGGGAAACGTTGTAATTATAAAATGCCGTCGGATGCTCCGACGCCTGCTTCGCCAAAAGCGCAAGGACAAAGCAGCAAAGCCTAGAGTGGAAGAACCGACAGTCCCTGACGTCGGTTCTTTAGAAGGCTCAGTGGAGCCGGAGGTTCTGCCAGGAGTTTCTTTGGAGTCTCAGGGAGAGACTTTACTGTTACAGGATGTATCCTCTCAGGAAGTAGGCCAGGCTGAGGGGGCTTCTCAGGTGGCTGTTCTTCCCTCTCTTCCTAAGGTGGTTAGAGCCTCCCCTTCTGTTTCCAAGGCTTCTTTGAGAGGCAGGCCAAGTTTAGCTTCAGTGGGGGTTTCTCCTAGTGCTTCAGGGTCTTTGCCTAAGAAACATATGCTTAAAATGGCTGAGGATTTTTCATTTTCAGAGACTCTGCATTCCATGAGGGAGCATTTTAAATGGGAAGGTCAAGATTTCTCTGATTCCAGGAAGAGGCTTAGGGAATTCTTGTTTTTACCCCAGCATAGGCCTTTAGCTATACCTCCTGTTCTGAATGTGGTGGAAGATGTTTTTGTAGAGGCTTCCCTGAATCCTGATTCTTTGCCTCCTGCCCCAGTTAAACCGGATAGGTACTATAGGGTGCCTGAAGCTCATAAGTATCTTTTTAAGAGTCCTAGGGCAGACCCGGAAACTGTCTCTCAGGGGCCTAAAGGTGTGAAGGCCTCTGTTGTTAAAAATCCTGTCCCTCCTGATAAAGAGGCAAGGGCTTTGGATAGATGGGGAAAGAAAGTGTATACTTCTTCCACTTTAGCCATGAGGGCGTTGAATTGTCAGTTTCACATGTTAAAATATCAGAATTCTCCTTTCACAATTGAAATCTAAGGTGGATGCTCTGGCGGAAGGTATTGAGTGTAAAGAGTTGCAGGATTTAGTTCATGTGTCTGAACAGGTGGGTAAACATTCCTTGCAGTGTGGTTTTGATGCTGTGCAGGCCTCCTCGAGGGTGGCTGCCACTGGTTCTGTTCTTCGTAGGCACGCCTGGTTGAGAGATCAGAATTTAGCTGAGCATGTTAAAACAAGGATTTTGGATGCTCCTTTACAGTCTGATGTGTTGTTTGGTTCGCCTGTGGAAGCAGTTTTAAAGAAAATGGAGGACAAGGCTAAGTCTATGCAAACTGTTAAGGATTTTTGCAGGTGCAGCCTCCAAGTTTAGTAGAAATTGGCCTACTAAGGGATGGACTTATCCTGCTTATGATTCCCAGTCTAGGGGTAGGTCTAGACGTGGTAGGGGCAGAGCTCAAGGTTCTTTTAGGCCTAGGACAGGGAGTTCCCCTGCTCAGACTTCTGGTGAGGGCAGGGGTCAGTCCTTTCGTAAGCAGACCCAATGACCTGCCTTTTCAGCTGCCAGTTCATTCTCGCCTGGCAGCACCTTTGGGAGGAAGGCTGTCTCTTTTCAAAGAAAATTGGGATTTAATTACCCAAGACAGATGGGTTCTGGATATCATTCACCACGGTTACAGGTTTTATTTCCATACCTTGCCTCCTTTCAAAGGCATGCCAGACATTCCTCCTCTACAAAGAACAGAGGCTCACAAGCAAATTTCTCTGTTGCTCCAAATAGGGGCCATTCAGCCAGTTCCTGTGCCAGAAAGGGGCCTAGGATTTTATTCTCGCCTGTTCCTAGTACCGAAGAAGGGGAACACGTGGAGACCAATTTTGGATTTATCTATCCTCAACACTTATCTGGACATTCCCAAGTTCAAAATGTTGACGTTACAACAGCTTTTACCTCTGCTGGGCAAAGATCACTGGATGGTAACTTTAGATCTCAAGGAAGCTTACCTTCATGTGCCTGTAAGACTAAGTTGCAGGAAGTATCTGCGTTTTCGAGCTGGAAATTCTCATTATCAGTTCTCTGCATTGCCCTTTGGCTTATCTACTGCCCAGAGTATTCACAAAGGTTCTGGCTCCAGTGATAGCTTACTTCAGGCTAAAAGGAATTCAAATCTATCCTTACTTGGACGACTGCCTGATTCTGGCTCAAGAAAAGGAAGACCTTCTACAGCATTTGGAATATGTCATAGCAGTGCTAAGATGCCTAGGGTATTCTGTGAACGAAATAAAGTCCAGTCTAGTACCCTCTCAAGACATGTGCTTTCTGGGTGTGAGACTGAATACAGCAGCCCAGATGGCCTTTTTAACCCCGGACAAACAAAAGAATCTTTCCAGTTACTTCCATCAACTATCTCTTCAGTCCGGGCTGACTGCAAGGACAGTCCTTCAAGCCTTAGGGTTCATGGCATCTTGTATTCTGGTGCTTCCCAATGCCAAACTGCATATGAGGAAGCTGCAATGGTATCTCAAAATGTATGGACACAGCACTGCCAGGATTTGGACACTGTCATTCAAATAATACCTTGCATTCAAAAGGAATTTTGTGGTGGGCTCAGGAATGTCACCTAAACAAGGGACTCTCTGTGACCCGCCAGAGGCGAGTCAGATTTTAACGACAGATGCCTCAGACATTGCTTGGGAGCTCATCTAAATGGAAAGTGGATACAAGACAAGTGGCCTGCCAGACTACAGCATCTACATATCAACATGAAAGAGATGTTAGCAGTCCAGTTTGCATTAATGGCTTTCAAGGAATTACTTCTTCCTGGGCAGGTGTTGATTCTAACAGACAACACAACTGTCATGTGGTACATCAACAAACAAGGGGGAACACATTCTTACCCATTGTGCAGGCAAGCAATGATTTTATGGGAGACTGCGCTCAGCTTGCAACTAACTCTTCAGGCAAGGTTTCTGCCGGGAGCACAGAACTCCTTAGCAGATGTGTTAAGCAGACAAATCATGGATCCCCACGAGTGGAAACTGGATCTTCATGTATTTCAAAAATTGACAGTGTCATGGGGAACTCCAGACATAGATCTGTTCGCTTCTCCACTAAACCACCAGCTGCCAAAGTTTTGCACAAAGAGGTTTCATCACACAGCTTGGAAAGTGGATGCTCTTTCTTTCAGTTGGAAAAATCTTCATGTGTATGCTTTTCCACCTCTGCCTCTTCTCCCAAAGGTGCTTCTAAAGGTCAGACAAGACAAGCCAAGGATGATTTTAATAGCTCCAGATTGGCCTCTGCAGCACTGGTACCCATTACTGAGGAGTCTGGTAAGGAAGCCTCCATGGCCTTTACCCTTGATTCCACACCTGTTGTCTCAGAGGGACGGTCACCTGCTCAATGTCAAGCTTCACTCTCTTCATCTAACAGCCTGGCATATTCTGTTTTGAAAGACAGCAGGTCTCAACTTCCTCAACAAGTTTTAAATGTGATTATGGAAGCCAGACGACCTAGTACAAGGAAAGTGTACAGAAAAATGGAAGAGATTTTTATTTTGGAGTGCAGCAAACAATTTGGAGATTTCTGAGCCTAATTTGAGTGTGGCTCTTCAATATCTTACTGAGTTATTGGACAAAGGTTTGTCTTTCTCTTCCATTAAGATTCATGCTGCAGCAATTTCAGCTCACTATGATTGTGACCCACCATTGTTTTCGCATCCTTTGTTCAAGCAATTTCTTAGAGGGGCAAAGAATATAAGACCCCCACGAGAGCTCCTACTCCTGCTTGGGATCTCAATTTTGTGTTGGAGAAACTTACTCTACAACCTTTGAGCCTCGGCTACTGCTGAATTGAAATACTTGTCATGGAAGACTGCTTTTTGTTGGCCATTACTTCTGCAAGAAGGGTTTCTGAGTTGCAGGCCCTTATGGCGGTAGAGCCTTTTTGATTTTTCATAAGGATAGGGTATCTTTACGTACTAATCCTTCCTTTATGCCTAAGGTGGTTTCTAGTGTGGCTTTAAACCAAACTATTCATTTGCCTACTTTTATGCAGATCCCCAAAATAAAGGGGAAAAGATTTTGCACACTTTAGATGTACACAGGCAATTGCGTTATTATTTGAGCAGGACTAAGGATTTTAGGCAGTCTCAGCAGTTGTTTGTTTCTTTTGCTTTGAGTTCGCAGGGCAAGCCGGTGTCAAAACAAACTATTTCTAGGTGGATTGGGTTTTGCATTGCATTTTGTTATTCCCATCATGGCAAGGAGATTCCAGCTGGGATTAGGCCTCATTCCACTAGGGCTACTGCCACTTCAACAGCATTTCTCAGGGGGGTGGCAACTAAGGATATTTTGGAGGCAGCTACTTGGAGTTCAGTGCATACTTTCTCTAAGCATTATCACCTTCCTCTCTACTCTAAGTCTAGGGCTGGTTTTGCCACAGCTATTTTGCAAGGCATGTTGTCAGTTCCTGCTTCCTTATGATTTGCCAGCCTCCCTTACCTCTGCTTTGGGATTCTACCCAATAGTTAGGACTGCAGCAATGTGGAATGAAGAACATAGTACAGTTTTGTACCTACCATAAATGTAGATGTTCGAGGATCCACATTGCTGCAGTCCAATTTACCCTCCCTCCTTCCCTCTGTGTTTAGGGGTGGTTGTGTAGGTGAGGTTATATTCTGGTAATTTTGTATATATTGTACATATTTTTGGTGCAGGTATGTTTGGAGTTTTTGGTTTTGGCCTTATCTTTTCAGGGTCTTCTGACATCTGGGGCAAGAAAAGACTGAAGATATGACGTCGGTCATGCGCATTAGTACCCTGACGTACTGACGTCAGTCTAATGCGCCCTGACCGACGTCAGCCATATACTTTGGTATTCGGGCCGACTGGACAGCGGACTACCCAATAGTTAGGACTGCAGCAATGTGGATCCTCGAACATCTACATTTATGGTAGGTACAAAACTGTACTTTTTTCTCACTCTGGACAGGGTCCAGAACCTACGGGCTTATGTCTCAGTGATCCTCAGCCCCAGGATGTCAACGGCGAGCAATGTTCTCCGAGCCCTAGGCTGCATGGCCACAGCAATCTCAATCCTTCCTTGTGCGCACCTTCACATGTGGGTGCTTCAGTGGACCCTGGCAGTTCAGTGGTCTTGGTTAGACCTCCCCATGGACTATCCAATATGAATCAACAGAGCTTGCAAGATTTCTGGTGGCTCTAATCGGTGGAAATCTGGACAGGTCATCCCTTCATAACACCCACAGCCCAAGCCGCAGTGACCACGGATGCCTCCCAGCTCGGGTGGGGGGGGCACTATTTGGGGAGGATGGTCCAAGGCACATGGTCCCAGACCGAGACCAGATTGCATATCTGTGTTCTGGAAATGAGGGCAGTGCTTTTAGTTTTGCAAGCTTTTCAGGCTGTTCTTCCCTTGGGGACGATTGCAGTTCAGTCAGACAACATGTCTGTCATCTGGTACATCAGCAAACAAGGAGGAACCAGATCTTACCCTCTCTGGAGCGAGGCCATGAGAGTGTGGGAGTGGGCGATCTCCACCAGTCTGCAAAAGTAAATTAAGGCACCAAAGTTACACACTGGAAATCAGTCACTGTACTTTATTGCAGAAGACAAACGGTAAGCGCTTACACAACTTAATGTTGCTTCATCAGACCAGATCTCCACCAGTCTGTTTCTGATTGCAACACACATCCCGGGATGCTCCAACATTTTAGTGGACAGACTGAGTCCGGCTATTCTAATGCCCTAGGAGTGGTCTCTGAAACACTAGCGGAGGAGATCTTCCTTGCGTGAGGTCAGCCTTGCTGCGATCTCGTCACATCATCTTCCAGTGCGAAGTGCACTGAGTTCTTTGCTCTGATCCCATCACTAGGGGACAACCCCCAGAGATGCTCTCGTCCATGTTTGGCCTCCCAGGTTACTGTATGCTTATCCCTCTTTACCACTCATTCCGAAGTTTCTTCAGAAAGCTTGCCGACTAGGGTGCAAAGTGATCCTCATTGCCCCATTCTGACCTCGTCAGGTGTGGTTCCCCTTCCTCTGGGCTCATGTTCTAACTCCTCCTTGGATTCTGGATCCCTGCCCGGATCTTTTCTCTCATCCCTCGGGCATCAGTTCGCCCGATCTGGGCAGCCTCAAGCTGACTGCTTAGTTGCTCCAGTTCTCTTGATTGCTAGGACTCCCGGTCTGTCATCTTCAGTAAAGAATGTTTTGGTGGCATCCCACACAGCTTCCACTAGGAAGGTTTATCGCAGCAAATGGAAACTATTCTCTGTTTGGGCTTCTCAGAGGAACCTACATCCCTTTACGGCCCCTGTTCCTGCAGTGTTGGAGTTTTTGTCTGATATTTTCCAACAAGGGGCTAGTTCCCCTCCGTGAAAGTACAACTGGAAGCCATATCTAATTTTCATGTCAGCGAAAATATGAATGCTCTGGCCTCTTTGAGACTGTGTAAAGCTTTCCTGAAAAGCACTTCTCTTTTACATCCCCTGGTTAAGGATTCAGTTCCTCTGCGGGACCTTACCCTAGTTCTACAAGCCGTGGTTGCTCCCCCATTCGAATCAGCAGCGTCAGATGTGAAATTCTTGTCCTGAAAGACAGCTTTTCTAGTAGCCATTACTTCGGTTAGAAGGGTTTCTGAGATCCAAGCTTTGTCTGCCATGCCCCCTTACTTGATCTTTCATAAAGACAGGGATGTTCATCGTGTTTCACTGCTGCAGTGCAGTCATTACACTTGGGTTATCCTGTCGTCAGGCGGTCTCGCAGTCGGCCAGAGTTCCAAAGTTTTGGTCCGGCATCGGTTGCTGTCGCTTCTTCTCTGACGTCAGTGCGCCAGGGGTATACAAGATGCAGCCGACACCATTTTCTTCAGTCTTTCTTGCTGCGCGGTGCCCGAAGCAAAAGCAGTTCGCAATTGCCAGTCGGCCGACTCCTGAGATTTTCAAATTCGAATTTCAGAACCGAAGTCTTCCATAAAGCTAAGTACCCCGTTGGGGAAACTTTTTCTTGCCTCAGACCGATGTCAGTAAAAGTTAATAATTGCATTTCTTGTGGGAAGCAAATACCTCATAAGGATTTTCATTCTTACTGTATTCCATGCCTAGGCCCAGACCACGACGTCACTAGTTGTCGGTTTTGTGCTAGATTTAACAAGCGCACTATTAAATGTCGGTTTGATTTTGCTCGCCATTATTTTGGCCGAAGGTTCAATTATACCATGCCCTCGGAACAACTGACAACCGGAATACACAAAAAATGCAAAGACAAAGATAAGGACAGGCATCCGAGGTCCAGAACTGACGATGAAGCCTCTTCTAGGCCAGTCACCGGTTCTCAGGTGAGGCGCATTCGCAGCCCCTGACACCCGCTACCTCAGAGCCACAGGCCACCTCCGACTCCCACATGGAGATTTCTAGGCCTCTGGAAACTCAAGGTATTGGGCCTACGGAAATTAACCTCTCAGATGGGTCCGGAGCCGCTGAGTAGGCATCGGCTTTTGAGGGTGTTTTCAGACCTTCACAGCTTACCATCAAAACAACAGCCACGTCTAAAACTCCATTAAAGACAAAGAAACAAGTACAGCATTCACCTGGACAGGCCTCCATGCCCAAAAAGCACATGCTCAAAATGGCCGAAGACCTAATTCCTCTGATCAGGAGTTCCCATCCCCCTCCTGATAAAAGGCCTAGGCAGGATACAGACTATGATTCTTCTGACCAGGTTTCCATTTCTTCTGATTCCTCTTCAGACCAGGGATACTCTCTACCCCCCTATGAGGACTCTGATGCTGAAGAATCTATCCATTCAGCTTCCCCTCCTGAGGATTACTCTTTTGGGGAAACTTTACATACCATGAAGGGAGCATTTCCATTGGGAGAGCCAGGATTATTCAGAATCCAAGAAAAGGCTCAGAGATTTTCTTTTATTGCCTCAGCACAGGCCCCTTGCTATTCCGCCTGTGTTAGATATCGTGGATGATGTGTTCTCTGAATCCAGTTTAACCCCTGATTCTTTGCCCCCAGCACCAGTCAAGCCAGATTGGTACTACAGAGTCCCTGACTCTCACAAATTTCTTTATAAAAACCCTGCTGCTGACCCAGAAACTATTTCCCAGGGTCCAAAAGGGGTAAAGGCTTCCACTGCTAAAAATCCAGTTCCCTCTGACAGGGATTCTAAAGCATTAGATAGATGGGGGAAGAAAGTTTACAGTTCTGCAACTTTAGCAGTAAGGGCTTTAAATTGCCAGTTCCACATGCTTAAATACCAGCAATATTTAATGTCTCTATTAAAACAGAAAATGCTTACAAGCTCAGAAGGTCCTGACTATAAGGAAATGCAGGATTTATTACATGCAAATAAAAAGAAAAATGAACTATACTGGACAAGTTAGTTCACTAAAGGTAGCACAATGGATAAAGTAGCAAACTGAAATGCAGTATAATTTTAACAGCACCAATAACAATGTCCCAGTCAAAAAAATAGCGTAGAATCCACTTTAATAAACGCTTTCATCACACGACTTCATCAGAATACTCCACAAACTGATTTTGACCCATTTAAATACACACTCAATCAGCACTTAATTAAAAACAATTAAACACTTAATTAATCAATACAATTAAAAATATAATAAATTAAAAACTCCTCATCATTTATACTGAATTAAATAAATGTAATATATTATATTCCTTATTTATGCTTAGCTTTCTATATTTTAAAAAACATTTCACATTTATTGCTTCATTTAACCCAGGATGTTTATCAGAATTTAACCTGATCTGCCACAATGTTTCTTTTTGTTCTAACATATTCTTGAAATCCCCAGCCCTATTGTCAGCTTCACAAACTTCTAGTACTGAAAAAACAAATTTTTTAAAAAAATTGCACTTTCTGGAATGTTTATATAGAGCATTTTTTTCATCTTTGCATTTCATGCTATATAAATGTTCTTTTATGCGGGTATTAAGACTACGAGTACATGCAGCTGAACAAGTGTCAAAACATACTCTGCAATGTGGTTTTGATTCATTAGAGGCTTTTTGTAGAGCTGCAGTTACAGGATCTGTGATTCGAAGGCATGCTTGGTTAAAAGAATAAGGTTTACCTGATCACGTTGAGGCAAAATTATTGGATGCTCCTTTACAGTATGATGTCTTGTTTGGTGTTAAGGCAGAAGAGGTATTAAAGAAAATAGAGGATAAGGCAAAATCTATGCAAACCATGAAGGATTTCTTACAGGTACAGCCACCTCGAGTTAGCAGAAATTGGCCTTCTAAAAATTGGTCCTTTCCAGTGTCAGACAGACCACAAAGAGGCAGATACAGACGCCCAAGAGGCAGATCTCAGCCCCAATGCTCTTACAGACCACGACAGTGGGGTGCTTTTACCCCAAAAGGAGAAGACAAGTCACAACCTTATAGGAAACAGTCCCAGTGACTTCCCCCTTCACATGCCAAGCACTTACCTTTTGGCAGCTCCCTTAGGGGGAAAACTAGCTCTTTTTCCACAAAATTGGCATATAATCACCCAAGAAAAATGGGTTCTGGATATTGTCTCAAGGTTACAGGTTCCACTTTCACAGTCTACCAAGGCTAAAAGGAATGCCAGACCTGCCACAAAATCAATGGGCAGAGGCACAACAACAAATTACAGCCCTCATGGACATGAGAGCTATTCAAAAAGTGCCACAACAGGAACAAGGACAAGGATTTTACTCAAGACTTTTCTTTGTCCCCAGAAAGGACAAAGCCTGGAGACCCATACTGGACCTATCTACTCTAAATACTTACCTGGATGTTCCGAAATTCAAAATGTTGACACTACAGCAACTTCTTCCCATGCTGGGCAAGAAGGCTTGGCTTGTTACTTTGGACCTCAAAGAGGCATACCTGCATGTCCCAATCAGACAAAATTGGAGAAGATACCTCAGAATCGTAGCTGGCACAATGCATTACCAATTCTCTGCACTGCCCTTAGGCTTATCTACTGCTCCCAGGGTCTTTACAAAATGCCTGGCACCAGTAATTGCATTTTGCAGACCAAAAGGAATTCAAATATATCCCTACTTGGACGACTGTTTTATTCAAGCAGAGAGCAAGGACATTCTTCTAAAGCATCTGACATTTGTAAAAAGACTGCTAATTTGCCTAGGGTACACAGTAAATGAAAAGAAGTCAAAACTAGTGCCCTCACAAGAGAAAATATTCCTGGGTGCCAGCTTAAATACAACGGCCCAGATGGCTTATCTCACGCCAGACAAAGACAACTGACTCAGTACTTTCAATTGATGGCAACAAAAACCCAACTCCCTGCAAGAAAAATTCTGCAGGCCTTGGTGTTCATGGCGTCCTGCATACTACTAATACCATATGCCAGACTGCATATGAGGAAATTACAATGGTACCTAAAAAGTGTTTGGACTCAACACTGTCGCAGTTTGGAAACAGTAATACCACTTATTCCCTGCCTACAACAGGAGTTTCGATGGTGGGCAGAGGCATGTCACCACAACAAGGGACAGCCTTTCACTTTACCCACAGCCAGGCAGACACTAACAACAGATGCTTCAGATTACGCCTGGGGAGCACACATGGCAGGAAAATGTATTCAGGGCAAGTGGGCCACAGACCCAAATGCATCTTCACATCAATCAAAAAGAGATGTTAGCAGTACAAAATGCCCTAACAGCTTTCAAGGACCTTCTGCATCCAGGACAACTATTACTAAAGACGGACAACACCACAGTTATGTGGTACATAAACAAGCAAGGGGGCACTCATTCCTATCTCCTCTGTAGACAAGCCATGACTTTGTGGAACACAGCACTGACCTATCAAGTTCATCTCCAAGCACAATTCCTGCCAGGAAAGAAAAATACTCTGGCAGATGACTTAAGCAGAAACATCATGGACCCTCACGAGTGGAAATTAAATCCACAAGTATTCAGCATGATAACACAAAAATGGGGGTGCCCAGGCACAGATCTCTTTGCCTCCCCTCTGAACTGCCAACTACAGAAATTCTGCACAAGGACTTACCACACACAAGCATGGAAAGTGGATGCTCTCTCCTTCAGCTGGAAAAACCTAAGGGTTTATGCCTTCCCACCACTGCCTCTCCTTTCAAAGGTACTCCTAAAAGCCAGACAAGAAAGGCCAAAAATGATCCTGATTGCCCCAGACTGGCCACGCCAGCACTGGTACCCAATCTTAAAGAACTTGGCTCAAGGCCCAGCATGGATTTTACCTCAAATCCCTCAGGTTCTGACTCAAAACCATCAGATCCTGCACAGCCAGTTCAAAACCTTAAACCTGGCTGCATGGCAGATTACGTAGCCGAGCAGCCAACACCTCTCTCTAAAGCTGTTATGGATGTCATTTTGGAAGCCAGGAGGCCCAGCACCAGGAAATTCTATTCAGAAAAGTGGAAGAGATTCTGCGCCTGGTACCAGGCTCAAAGCTTTGACCCTCTTGTTCCAAATATTTCTCAGATATTACAATACTTAACTGAAATGCTGGACAAAGGCCTATCCTTTTCATCCATTAAGATCCACACCTCTGCCATCTCAGCTCATTACAACACGGATCCTCCTATTTTCTCTCATCCATTATTAAAACAGTACCGCAGAGGGGCTAAAAACATAAGACCGCCCTGGAGAGCACCAACGCCAACTTGGGACCTCAACTTTGTCTTGGAAAAACCAACTTTACCTCCTTTTGAGCCAGCCAATTCAGCAGAATTAAAATGTGTCATGGAAAACTGCTCTGCTTCTGACAATAACCTCAGCATGAAGAGTCTCAGAGTTAACAGGCACTAATGGCCGTGGAACCTTTCATCCTTTTTCATCAGGACAGGGTTTCTTTAAGAACAAACCCTACATTTATGCCAAAGGTGGTATCCAGTGTGGCTCTTAACCAAACTATTCACTTGCCAACATTTTATCCAAATCCCCAGAATAAAGGGGAGAGACTTCTGCACTCATTGGACATACACAGGCAGTTACGCTTCTACTTGGACAAGACAAAAGCTTTCAGGGAGACTGAGCAATTGTTGATAGCATATGCTGCAGGAACACAGGTAAAGGCTATTTCAAAGCAGACCATTTCAAAGTGGATAGGACACTGTATCCGTTTCTGCTACACACAGCATGGAAAAACTGTACCTAGCAACATTAGGCCACATTCCACCAGGGCAACAGCCACTTCAACTTCCTACCTTAGAGGAGTACCTACCAAGGATATTTTGGAAGTTGCAACTTGGAGTTCAGTACACACCTTTACCAAGCATTACCACTTGCCTCTTTACTCTAAATCCAGAGCTGGCTTTGCCACTGCAGTGCTGCAGGGCCTCATAGCCACCCCAAATCCTTTATAGACCCAGCCACCCAACCTCAGATTTGGGATTCAACCCAAGTGTAATGACTGCAGCAGTGAAACACGATGAACATAGTACAGTTTTGTACCTACCATAAATGTAGATGTTCGAGTGTATTCACTGCTGCAGTCCAGGTTACCCTCCCTCCATCTCCACTTTCTTAGCTGGGACTTATCTATATCTCTATACCCTATACAACCTGTGTGGTGTATTTGCTTGTAACTAAAGGTATTGTTTTTATTTTTTATGTGTGTTTTATTAGCAATATGTATTGCCTACCTATTTGGGGGCACCTGACATCTGGGGCAAGAAAAACTGAAGAAAATGGCGTTGGCTGCATTTGTATACCCCTGGCACACTGACATCAAGGAAGAAGCAACAGCAACCGACGCCGGACCAAGACTTTGGAACTCTGGCCAACTGTGGGACCGCCTGACGGCAGGATAACCCAAGTGTAATGACTGCAGCAGTGAATACACTCGAACATCTACATTTATGGTAGGTACAAAACTGTACTTTTCACTCCGCACGAACCCTTCTTTCTTACAGAAAGTTGCCTCTGAATCAAATATTAAGATGATTAATCTACCTCTTTCTTTCCAAATTTTCAGAACAAGGGTGAATATAAGCTGCATTTGCTAGATGTTCATAGACAGCTTTGTTTCTATTTACATAGGACTAAACAATTTCGTAAGTCTGGCCAGTTATTCGTGTCCTTTTGTAGACCCTTTTTGGGCAAAGCCATTTTCAAGGTCTCCTGATTACACAGTGTATACTGCAAGTCTGTAAGGATAAAGGTCTGTCCCCACCTGGTCCTGTTAGAGCTCATTCTACCAGATCTAAGGCAACTTCTGCTGCTTTTTGGTCTAGGGTTTCAGTGGATGATATCTGTGCAGCAGCGACCTGGGCAAGGTCATATTTCTCATTATAAGTTGGATTTGATCTCTAGAGGGAGAGCATCCTTTGGCTCTGTGGTGCTCAGGAATATCCTTCCATGAGGGCCTCCCAGGAGTTTTAGTAGCTAGGGACTCTGTCCCACAGGTTGCATATAAATGAAGTTAACTACTTCAGATAAAGAAGTTATTTACTCACCATAACGTTCCATCTGAGTAGTTATACTTCATTTTCTGCAACTGTCCCGCCCACCTTCCCCCGAACCTGTTCTAGGTTAGTGCTGTTATTGAGTTACTGATAGTTTGAATAGTGGCAAACTTGATCTGAGGGTAGGTAGGAGATGTGAGGGATTGTGGTTAAAATGTTGCCGGCTCGGATCCGATATAGATCCGAATACCCACAGGTTGCAGAAAATGAAGTATAACTACTCAGATGGAACATTATGGTGAGTACATAACTTCTTTTTTTCCCTCCCTCCTTCCCCCTTTTGTGATCCTCTCCTTTTCTTTTTTTTCCTGAGGTACAGGCTTAAATTATTTGTCAAATTGGTTTTTGATTTAAGCCTTATCTTCTGGGGGCTCCTGACTGTTGTGGCAAGAAAGACTGAGGAAGTGACGTCTGCTGCCTTCTTTTGTATCGGACACCCTAACGTCCTTTACAACAGATGTCATTTTTACTTACCTTTGGTATTCTGGCTGACTGAGGGCTACAGGGAGCCGGATAACCTTTTGTTAGGACTGCAACAGTGAATACACTCTAGCATCTACATTTATGGTAAGTGTACATGGCTGTACTTTTTGCCCACCTCAGAGTTTAAGAGCTTACACAATCTACCCTTACCCAAACAACTGCTTGATTCCGGCCATATATCCATAGAAATCTGCTATGACCTCAAATTTAACCTTTTATTGCCTAACATTTGGATGTGAAGCATCAAAAATCAAGACTCTCTCCATTCTGCACATATATTTTAAGGCAGCCTTCCCAGACACTGTTTATTGAAGACAGAGTGTCCCTTAAAAGCTGATCTCTTTTCAGTCAGGCAGTCTGACAAGCATGCATAAGCGCCCTTCTGAAGGAGCTGTTACCGGGCATCTTTCATCTTCATAGACTCATTGGCCAAAATGGAGTGGTATCTGAGAATTGTCATGAGCATTTCCAGTCATTAGAAAAAGTAATTCCACTCTTTCCCTTTTTACTCAGAGAATTTTGCTGGTAGATGTGTCAAATGATAGGTTACACAGGGATGCCATTTGTAGAGCGAGATCCTAGCCTTGAATGTCTCTTACTTAGGAAAGCTCACACAAGACCCATCAAAGTCTGAGAACACTAGGTATAATATCAAGCACATCAGTTTCAAGGGGATACCAGTCATCATTTATGCCCTCTAGGTCTTCCAATTGATCCATAGACAAAAAACCCTCAGGGTCATTAGACACATCAAAGTTATGTAGTACTTCCCCTCTTTAGTTGGCCATTATACCCTTGGGTTTGGCATTTAAGTAAAACCTTCACCTTCAAGCACACTGCATTCCGTTGGTACAGAATCCTTTTGTGGGCACACTCTAGCCGCCACAAGTGGAGATTTAATATGGTGGCCTTCCACAAGCTCACTTTAGTTTGTGGTAATCCTGAAGTGGACAGTTTGCCTTTTCACAGATGCATCATATCTAAGAGTCCTGTTCCACATTTTATGGCATGTGAATTTTAGCATTGGTTGCATTTTCAATGCCTTGGAACATAGGCCTTCTTTATGCTTTCCCTCCCTTAGCTCTGGTCCCCAGAGTTCTCCAGAACATATGGCTGAATGGTATCACTCCAATTTTGGAGACTTCTGCTTTGCTTTCACAGTATTGGTTCTGTCTCCTTTAATGGACAAAGCAGTGAAGGTCTCCTAATGTCCTTCCATAGAACTGTTACAGTATTCTTTACTAAAGGGATTCCCTGCATAGGGTAGCCCAACATCCGGCTAGTATACCAATACCTTAGGATTTTAAGGATGTCGTACATCACACACATGCTTACCTGCATATGGTCTGGGGCATAAACGTGATGTACAAATATACATACCTCAAAATTACTTTGCTGCCAGTCTGAACACTATCTTCAATCTCAATGCTGCTTCGTTTATGCTGGTTACCAAGCCATTTTCAGATATGTGCCCTGTTTGGGGTTTCTTCTTATCCTAGTTTGTTTTGGTTTGCGAGGTTACATGTCATGCAGAAAGGACAAAGGGGGTCTCATCCATCCTCACTTGTCCACTCTTCTAGTGACACTGTGGGGTGATAGGGTTTTGATCCCTTTTAGGCACCATTTTTCTGAGAACGTGCTTTGGACTCTGCAGAAGGCCAGGAAACCCACTATCAGTAAATCCTGTCTCTCCAAATGGAAGAGATTTTCTGTCTAGTGCCTTGCTCATCATTATCAGGACCCAATTTCTGTGGAGATTCCTCTGGTTCTCTCATTTGTGTGAATTGTTCCATGCTGGGTTTGCATATTCTTCAGCTAAAGCTCACTTTTCAGCTTGTCTGTAAATTGTTCATTCCTCTGGTCTCTAGGTTTGAGGTCAAACAATTTCTTAAAGGCATCCTTCAAATTAGATCACCCCAGGAAATATATTCCTCCTTCCAGGGACCTTAATTTTGTTTTTGAAAAATTAACTCAGGCTCCTTTTGAGCCTGCAGCTTTAGCTTCCGTGCAGTATTGTACATGGAAGACCGTTCTTCTTTTGGCTCTTCATTCTGCTAAATGAGTATCTGACCTTCAGGCTGTTATGGCTGTTCCTCCTTTTTTAGTTTTTTTTATAGAGACGGTATCTCTTCATACTAATCCTTTTTTTATGCCCAGGGTGAGTAATGAATTGTCTCTTAATCGATCTGTTAATTTGCCTACATTTTTTCCTTCTCCACTGTCTGCTAGTGAGAGGGTTCTTCTTATCATGTATTTACATAGGCAGGTCAGATGTTATTTAGATGAGACTAAAGGCATTCACAAGTCTGAGCAGTTTTTTATTTCTTTTCATCCTAGATCTTTAGGTTTGGCTGTTTCTAAGCAAACCATTTCTTCATGGTTCTCTAAAGCCATTTCCTTTTGTTACGCCTTTCGTGGGAAAAGCCTTACAGCCTCTTTAAAGGCTCATTCTACCAGGACTGTGGCTTCTTCTGGTGCCTTTTTCAAAGGATTGGATACCAATTCCATCCTTGAGGCTGCTATTTGGACTTCTGTCCATACCTTTATTAAGAATTACAAACTGGATGATGTTCTTCGTGTTTCACTGTTGCAGTCATTACATTTGGATAATCCTGCTGGCAGGTTGCCCTCAGCCGGCCTGAATTCCAAAGTCTTGGGACCTGCGTCGACCGCTGTCACTCCTTCCCTGACGTCAGGTCGTCAGGGGTATAAAAGAAGCAGCCAACACCATTTTCTTCAGTCTTTGTTGCACGGTGCCCGAAGCAGTAAGCAAAAGTGCCGGTCGGCTGACTCCTGAAATTTTCGTGTTTGAGTTTCAGAACCAAAGTCTTCAATAAAGCTAAGTGCCCCATTGGGGAAACTTTTTTCCTGCTCCAGACTGATGTCAGAAAAAGTTAATTAATAATTGTATTACTTGTGGAAAGCAAATACCTCATAAGGATTTTCATTCTTACTGTATTCCTTGCCCTAGGCCCTGATCACAACGTTTCTGGTTGTCGGTTTTGTGCTAGATTTAACCAACGCACTAAGCGTCAGTATACTTTTGCTTTTAAGTATTTTGGTAGCAGGTTTAATTATCGTAAAATGTTGTCGGATAACTATCAGACTACCGGAGTTTACAAAAAAAAAACGCAAAGAAAAGGATAGAGAAAAACAACTGAGGCCCAAATCCGCCGACGAAGCTTCTAAGCCAGTTGTCTGTTCGCCAGTTCTCAGTGAGGCACTTTTGCAGTCCCTGACACCCACTACTTTTGAGTCGCAGGCAGCTACCGACTCGCACATGGAGTCGGCCATGCGCTGGATACTGAAAGTATTGGTCCCTCGGATGCTAATCCCTCAGGTGGATCCGGAGCCGCTGAGCAGGTACCGGCTTCTGAGGGTGTATTCAGACCACAACATCTTTACATTAAAACTACTTCAGCTTCAAAGACTAAAGCAGCTTCTAAAGCAAAGAAACTCATGAGCTACGTGTACAGGCCTCTGTGCCCAAAAAAAACAGATGATCAAGATGGCCGAAGACCTGATTACCTTGATCAGGGATTCCCATCCCCCTCCTGATAAGAGGCCTAGGCAAGAGACTGACTGAATCTTCAGGTCAGGGTTCTATTTCTTCTAAACAGTGTAAGAAACTTCTCTGTGTGGAAGATTTTCAGTCCATATATTTCTAGTTAATCACTTTATATTAATCAGATCAGACAATAGTAGTAGAAGTAGCGAATGTAAACTCGTCAAGTCAAAACGTAATAATAGAAAATATATAATTCTACAGCATTACTAAGTATTCGAAAGTAATCCAAGCAAGGCAGGCAGTCTGTTTCCAGTCGAAAATCCTTTAAGTACACAGACAAGCGATCCAAGTAAAACAAAAATAGAGTAATAATTTCCTCACAAGCTTTCTAAATATATACGTACTTTTTATCAGGCATGGGAATGGGAGTGGTTTATTTTGCTGTAAAACAAAGTGTTATTGGTACACGTTAAATTCACATCCCTTCCCCCATCAGTGTGACATTCGAGCTGGTCCTGCCCTACCTAGTAGCTTTCATAATAATATATAGCCCTAATGTACTTTAATGGTACATCTTATTTAACCAAATTATTAAGTCTGTGATTTTATACAAGGCAATATACTACATGGCTGGAAATATATCAACCTTAGTTCATTTTGCGATCAAAAATTATATATATATACATATACATTTTGCATGTAAAAATCAGTTTCTATTTTCATAACCTATTGTTAACAAAGATCGCTTTCATCCTTCTAGACTTCTTCAGGTCTGTGTACAAGAACCCTGTATATTATCTCATGGGATTGCTTAAACAGAAAATGATGTTAAATTCTGAATGTGCTGAAAACAAGGAAATGCAAGATTTATTGCATGCAGCTGAACAAGCTGGAAAGCATACTTTGCAATGTAGTTTTGATTCTTTGGAGGCCTCCTGCAGGGCCACATTTACGGGTTCTGTAGTTAGGAGGCATGCTTGGTTAAAGGAACAAAATCTGCCTGATCATGTTAAAGTTACTAGATGCACCTTTACAACATGATACTTTGTTTGGTGCTAAGGCAGAAGAGGTGTTAAAGAAAATGGAAGACAAAGTTAAATCTTTGCAGACTGTTAGAGTTTTTACAAGTGCAGCCACCTAGGTTTAGTAGACAGTGGCCTACAAAAAAAAAAATAGGTCCTTTCCTGTGTCAGACGGACCTCAAGGGGCAGATCCCAGGCGCAAGGTTCTTATAGGTAAAAACAATGGGGTGATTCTACCTCCAAAGCTGGAGAAGATAAAGCACAAGCATATAGAAAGCAGTCCCAATGACTTTCCCCTGCCTGCACCAAGCACTTATCTTCTGGCAGTACCCTTAGGGGGAAAAATTTGCACTTTTTGCTCAAAATTGGCACATTATAACCCAGGACAAGTGTGTTCTAAATGTAGTGTCACAAGGCTACAAATACCATTTCCATATCTGCCAAAAAATCAATGGGCAGAGGCACAAAAACAAGTTTCATCCCTCATGGACATGGAGGCCATTCAGCAAGTACCAGAGCAAGAGCGGGCACAAGGATTTTACCCAAGACTGTTCTTGGTACCCAGAAAGGACAAGGCCTGGAGGCCGATACTGGACTTATCTATTCTGAACACATTCCTGGATATTCCAAAATTCAAAATGTTGACTTTGCAGCAGCTTCTGCCTATGCTGGGCAAGAACGCTTGGCTTGTGACTTTAGACCTAAAAGAGGCATACCTGCATGTTCCAATCAGACAATCATGCAGAAGACACCTCAGGTTCAAGGCTGGTTCAATACATTACCAATTCTCTGCACTGCCCTTTGGCTTATCTACTGCGCCCAGGGTCTTTACAAAAGTGCCTCGTACCACTAATTGCATTCTGCAGACAGAGGAATACAAATATACCCTTACTTGGTCGACTGTCTAATTCAAGCAGAGAACAAGGACATTCTTCTTCAACATCTGGCATTTTTGAAAAGACTCCTAACATGCCTAGGGTGCACAGTTAATGAAAAGAAATCAAATCTAGTACCCTCTCAAGATACAACATTCCTGGGTGCAAGCTTGAATACTACTGCCCAGATGGTTTATCTTGCGCCAGACAAACAAAGGCAACTGACTACCTATTTCACAATGTTGGCAACAAAGGCCCAGTTATCTGCAAGAAAAATTCTGCAGGCTTTGGGCTTCATGGCATCCTGCATCCTACTAATTCCATATGCAAGACTGCATATGAGGAAACTTCAGTGCTACCTAAAAAGTGTTTGGACTCAACATTACCACAGCCTGGAAACCGCAATACTCTCATTCCCTGTCTGCAACAGGAGTTTCGATAGTGGGCAAAGGCTTGTCACCAGAACAAGGGACAGCCATTCACATTACCCCCAGCCTGGCAGACACTAACAACGGATGCATCAGATTATGTCTGGGGGGGGTCCCACATGGCAGGAAGATGCATTCAGGGCACATGGACCTCAAACCAAATGCATCTACATATCAATCAAAAAGAGATGCTAGCTGTACAAAATGCCCTGACAGCCTTCAAGGACCTACTTCATCTGGGACAGCTACTGATAAAGACAGACAACACCACGGTCATGTGGTATATAAACAAGTGGGGGGGGCATTCTTACCCCCTTTGCAGACTAGCCATGACATTGTGGGACACAGCTTTGACTTACCAAGTACATTTGCAGGCACAATTCCTGCCAGGAAAGGAAAATACTCTGGCAGATGAACTAAGCAGAAACCTCATGGATCCCCACGAGTGGCAGCTGGATCCACAAGTCTTCAGCATGATAACAAGGAAATGGGGATGCCCTGACATAGATCTATTTTCCTCCCCTCACAACTACCATCTAAAAAGATTCTGCACAAGGACTTGACAAGCATGGAAAGTGGATGCCCTATCTTTCAGCTGGAAAAACCTATCAGTATATGCCTTCCCTCCACTGCCTCTCCTCCCCAAGGTACTCCTAAAGGTCAGACAGGAGAAACCAAAGATGATTCTGATTGCCCCAGACTGGCCCCGCCAATACTGGTATCCAATCCTAAGGAACTTGTCTTGTTACCCAGCTTGGACCTTAACTCAGTTACCTCGTCTACTGTCCAAGCAAAACAATCAGATCCTGCACAGCCATCTCAGGATATTAAACCTGGCAGCATGGGGGATAATGTAGTAATACAAAAAACACTGCTCAGCAAAGCTGTGATGGATGTCATGCTGGAAGTCAGAAGGCCTAATGCAAGAAAATCTTATGCTGGAAAATGGAAGAGATTATGTGCTTGGAACCAGGCACAATGAACTTATACAAATTTACCAAATATTCCTTAAATTTTGCATTCCTTAACTGAGATGCTGGTCAAGGCCTATCCTTTTCATCCATTAAAATTCATGCATCTGCCATTCCGGCTCATTACAATACAGAGCCACCAATTTTTTCTCATCCTTTATTAACCTCAGAGGAGCCAAAAAATTAAGGCCTCCAAGGAAATCACCAATACCTGCATGGGACCTCAACTATGTCTTGGAAAAGCTCACCCTGCCTCCTTTTGAGCCAGCTGCTACTGTTGATATAAAGTTTTTATTTTGGAAAACAGCTTTGCTTCTAGCAATTACTTCTGCAAGATGAGTTTCAGAGCTGAAGGCGCTCATGGCTGTGGAACCTTTTATCATTTTTTATCCAGACAGGGTCTCTCTGAGAACAAACCCAACATTTATGCCTAAAGTGGTGTCCAGTGTGGCTCTTAGCCAAACTATTCATGTGCCAACTTTTTATCCAAATCCACAGAACAAGGGGGGAGTGAATTCTGTACTCTTTGGAAGTACACAGACAGCTTAAATTCTACTTGGACAGAACCAGAGCTTTCAGGAAGACAGAGCAATTACTAGTGGCATATCCTGCAGGATCACAAGGAAAGGCTATCTCAAAGCAGACTATCTCAAAGTGGATAAGTCACTGCATTTGTTTATGCTATTCACACCATGGCAAGCCAGTGCCTAAGGGCATTAGGCCAAATTCCACCAGAGCTGCAGCCACTTCAGCAGCCTTTCTCAGCGAGTACCAACCAGAGACATTTTAGAGGCAGCTACTTGGAGTTCAGTCATACCTTTACAAAGCATTATCATCTGCCATTCTACTCTAAATCCAGGGCAGGCTTTGCCACTGCAGTTCTGCAGGGCCTCATAGCCGCTCTTAATGCTGTTTAGCTCCAGCCTCCCAACCATAGCATTGGGACTCTACCCAAATGTAATGACTGCAACAATGAAACATGAAGAACATAGTACAGTTGTGTACACTTACCATAAATGTAGATGTTCGAGTATATTCACTATTGCAGTCCAGGTTACCCACCCGCCATCTCCCTTTTTTCTATGGATCTTATCTTTCCTTCTAGATGAAGGTAAAATTTATATTGGTGCATTTATTGATTTATATATATAAAATTTGGCTACCCTTTTAAGGGGCACCTGACATCGGGGGCAAGAAAAACTGAAGAAAATGGCATTGGCTGCCTCTTTTATACCCCTGACGACTTGACATCTGGGAAGGAGCGACAGCGACCGACGCAGGTCCCAAGACTTTGGAATTCAGGCCAGCTGAGGGCAACCTGCCAGCAGGATTACTCAAATGTAATGACTGCAACCGTGAATACCCTCGAACATCTACATTTATGGTAAGTGTACACAACTGTACTTTTTCGAGTTTCAGAACCGAAGTCTTCAACTTAAAGCTAAGTACCCCGTTGGGGAAACTTTTTCTTGCTCCTTACCGATGTCAGTAAAAGTTAATAATTGCATTACTTGTGGAAAGCAAATACCTCATAAAGATTTTCATTCGTACTGTATTCCTTGCCTAGGCTCTGACCACAACATTACCTTGCTGTTGGTTTTGTGCCTTATTTAATCAGCGCACTATCCATCGTCGGTATATTTTTCCCTCTAAATATTTCGGTTCTCTGTTTAATTATCCAGAAATGTCTGTTAGTCATCAGACTACCGGGATTCTGAAAAAATGCAAAGATAAAGACAGAGACAGGCCGCCGAGGTCCAAAACTGCTGACGACTCGTTTCCTAAGCCAGTCACCAGTTCGCCGGTACTCAGTGAGGCGTTTTCGCAGCCCCTAATACCCACTACTTCTGATTCGCAGGCCTCTACTGAGACCCATTCGGAGTCCAGTATATCGCAAGATAATTCAACTATGGAACCCGTGGAATTCTCTTCCTTGGATGGGTCCGGAGCCGATGTGCAGGCACCGGCTTCTGAGGGTGTATTCAGGCCTACAGACTTGCATATTAAATATCGACACCTCCTTCATTACTAAGGCCTAAATCTCAATCCGTGTCTAAAATAACGATAACCATGCCTCATGCTCAGGCCCCTATGCCTAAAAAAAAAAATTATATAAAATGGCTGAAGATCTAATAACTCTAATCAGAGGTAGTTTTTAGGTCTTTCTAAGAGGCCTTAGGGCTGAGCTTGATTATGAATCTTCTGATCAGGATTCTGTTTCTTCTGATGACCTGGATTTTTCTATACCTACTTATGATGATTCTGATGCAGAGGATTCTGTTCCCTCTGCTTTCCCTCCTGAGGATTTTTCTTTTGGGGAAGCTTTACATACTTTAAGGGAGCATTTTCACTGGGAAAGACAGGAGTTTTTTGATTAAAAAAAAAGAGGCTTAGGGATTTCCTCCTCCTACATCCGCATAGGCCTTTGGCTATACCTCCTGTACCAGACATTGTTGATGTTTTCTCGGAATCCAGTTTGGCCCCTGATTCCCTGCCTCCTGCTCCTAGTAAACCTGACAGATACTACAGGATTCCTGAGTCCCACAAGTTCCTTTTCAAAAATCCTGTTGCAGACCCAGAGACTATTTCTCAGGGGCCTAAGGGCATTAAGGCTTCTACTGCTAAAAATCCTACCCCTTCTGATAGAGATTCCATGGTGCTGGATAGATGGGGTAAAAAGGTTTATACTTCTGCAGCCTTGGCAATCGGAGCTTTAAACTGCCAAATTCCACATGTTAAAATATCAGCAACATGTTATTGGACTGCTTAAACAGAAAATGATGTTGATTCCTGACTGTGTGGAAAATAAAGATTTACAGGACTTGATGCATTCTGCTGAACATGTTGGAAAACGTACTTTGCAATGTGGTTTTGATTCTTTAGAGGCCTCTTGCAG
This sequence comes from Protopterus annectens, assembly GCF_019279795.1. NCBI lineage: Eukaryota > Metazoa > Chordata > Ceratodontiformes > Protopteridae > Protopterus > Protopterus annectens. The sequence continues at coordinate 620,889,076 of NC_056733.1, forward strand.
GCCTGCTGTTACTGGGTCTGTGCTTAGAAGGCATGCTTGGCTTAAGGAGCAATCTTTGACTGATCATGTTAAAGCTAAATTGTTGGATGCTCCTTTAAATCAGGACCGTCTGTTTAGCAACAAGGCTGAAGAAGTTCTTAAAAAGATGGAAGATAAAGCTAAATCTATGTAAACTGTTAAAGATTTTTTACAAGTGCAACCTCCTAGATTTAGTAGGCACTGGCCAACTAAGAATTGGTCCTTTCCAGTCCCTTCCAGGTCTTCTCGAACCAAACCCAGACACAGCAAAAACCCTAGGTTTCAGTCCCAAGGGACTCTCAGAACTAAGCAGTGGGGGGCCTCCACTTCCAAATCTGGAAATAATAAGACACCCCCCTATGGTAAACAGTCTCAATGACTTCCTTTTATAATTCCCAAGCACTTTTCTTTTGACCTCCCCTTTGGGGGGAAAGAGTGCTCTTCATGCAAAGAACTGGGTACTCATAATCCAGGACAAATGGGTTTAAATATAGTGTCCCAGGGATACAGATTTAATTTCCAAACATTGCCAACACCAAATGGGTGGCCAGACCTGCCCCCAAATCAGTGGGAAGAGGTTCAAAAGCAAGTATTTTCCCTTTTAAGCATGAGGGCTATTCAGTTGGTACCAGAAGAGGAAAAGAGGCACAGTTTCTACTCCAGACTTTTTCTGGTACCCAGAAAAGACAAACCATTGCGTCCAATCCTGGACCTGTCTACTCTAAAAACCATTCTGGAGATTCCAAAATTCAAGATGCTGACTCTTCAGTTACTTCCTGTACTAGGTAAAGAAGCCTGGTTGGCAACACTAGATTTAAAAGAAGCACACCTGCACATCCCAATCAGGGAATCTTGCAGAAAATACCTACGCTTCAAAGCAGGCTGCACGCATCATCAGTTCTCTGCACTGCCCTTTGCCTTGTCTACTGCACCCATGGTATTCACAAAGTGCTTGGCTCCAGTTATTGCATTTTACAGGCAAAGAAATATTCAAATATACCCATACCTGGACGATTGTCTAATTCAGGCAGAAAGCCAAGGTATACTTTTGAACCATCTGGCGTTTGTAAAAAGGGTTCTAACTTGTCTGGGGTACACCATAAACGAACAGAAATCACAACTGGTACCCTGTCAACAAATTACATTCCTGGGCGCAAGTTTGAATTCAACTTCCCAGATGGCTTACCTCATGCCAGAAAAGCAAATTCATTTGGTAACCTATTTCAAACGTGGCCAAAAAAACCCTGCTATCTGCAAGACAAATACTGCAAGCCTTTGGGGTTCATGGCCTCCTGCATTCTTCTATTTCCATATGCAAGACTGCATATGAGGAAACTACAGTGGTATCTAAAAAGCCTATGGAGTCAACATTCTCGCAGCCTGGAAACAATGATTCCTATCATGCCTTGCCTACGCCCTAGAGTTCCTTTGGTGGGCAGAGGCCTGCGCATTTAGAGAAATGGAACCCAAGTCAAATGTACCTACATATCAATCAAAAAGAAATGTTAGCTGTGCAGAATGCTCTGACAGCCTCCAAGGACTACATTCGTCCAGGACAACTAATGGTAAAGACGGACAACACCACGATTGTGGTATATAAACAAGCAGGGGGGTACACATTCCTACCCCCCTCTGCAGACTAGCCATGGCATTGTGGAACACAGCCTTGAGCTACCAAGTGCACCTACAAGCTCAATTCCTGCCAGGAAAATTAAGTACACTGGCAGACGGACTAAGCAGAAACCTCATGGACCCACCTGAGTGGAAACTGGAACCAAGGATTTTCAACATGTTGGCAAGCGAATAGGGGAGCCCAGACATAGATCTGTTTGCCTCCCCCCAGGACTACCAGTTGGACAAGTGTTGCACAAGGACTCCCCACAAACAAGCCTGGAAAGTGGATGCTCTGTCCTTCATCTGGAAAAACCTATCCGTCTATGCCTTCCCCCCCGCTGCCTCTGCTCTCCAAAGTTCTACTAAAAGTTAAACAGGACAAACCAAGGATGATCTTGATTGCTCCAGACTGGCTGCACCAACACTGGTACCCCCTCCTGCGTAGTGTCGCAGTTATCTCCATGGCACCTGTCTCAGACCACTTCCCTGCTGTCTCAGCAGGAGAACCAAATTCTGCACCCTCAGCTTCCAACATTGAACCTTGCAGCCTGGCTAATCACTTAAATTCACCCTCATCATCCCTCAGCAAACTTGTGATGGATGTCATCTTAAAGGCAAGGAGGCCTAGTACTAGAAAATCTTATGCTGAAAAATGGAAAAGGTTATGTGCCTGGAGCCAATCTAAAGGAATTGAGCACCCAATTTACCTCAAATTTAGCAATACTTAGATGCTTCACAAGGGCCTGTCTTTTTCCTCCATTAAAATTCACACCTCAGCCATTTCAGCTCATTGTAACACAGAACCACCCCTCTTTTCTCATCCTCTGCTCAAGCAGTACCTCAGAGGGGCCAAAAACTTGAGACCGCCCAGGAGAGCTCCGACCCCTGCCTGTGACCTTAACTTTGTATTGGAGAAACTCACTCTACCTCTTTTCGAGCCAGCTCCTAATGCAGACTTAAAATGTCTTTCTTGGAAAACTGCTTTCCTTTTAGCAATCACTTCAGCTAGAAGGATATGGCCCTTATGGCAGTGGAGCCTTTTATCATCTTTCATGTGGACAGGTTGTCACTCAGAACCAATACATCCTTCATTCCCAAAGTGGTATCCAGTGTGGCTCTTAATCAGTCCATTCATTTTCCAACCCTCTTTCCCAATCCACAGAACAAAGGGGAATGGATTCTGCATTCCTTGGATGTGCACAGACAACTTAGATTCTACTTGGACAGGACTTTACCTCAAAGAAAATCTGAACTATTGGTAGCATTTTTTGCAGGGGCAGATGGGAAGGCTATTTCAAAACAAACTATTTCTAAATGGATAAGCCATTGCATTCATTTCTGCTATAAGCACCATGGAAAACCTATCTCCCAAGGGATCAAATCACACTCCACCAGGGCTGCATCTACTTCTGCAGCCTTCCTCAGAGGTGTTTCTACCAAAGACATCCTAGAAGCTGCTACCTGGAAGTTCATCAAGCATTATCATTTGCCAATTTTCACTAAATCCAGAGCTGGCTTTGCAACTGCCGTCTTGCAGGGCCTTATAGCTGGCCCTAATGCTATATAAACTCCTCCTCCCAACCATAGCTTTGGGAATCTACCCAAATGTAATGACTGCAACAGTGAAACATGAAGAACATAGTACAGTTGTGTACACTTAACATAAATGTAGATTTTCGAGTGTATTCACTGTTGCAGTCCTGGTTACCCTCCCTCCATCCCCCTAATTTCTTCTCACTATAACTCTTCTTTCCTTTACTATGCTTAAAAGCCTTTTTGGTGTATTTGCTTTTTGTTGGAGGCATTCCTTTGTGTTTTTATGTTCGTTTGCTCCCCACTAGGGGGGCACCTGACATCTGTGGTAAGAAAAAAACTGATGTAGTGGTGTCTGTTGCATGTTTTATACCCCTGATGACCTGACGTCATGGAAGAAGGGACAACAACTGACGCAGGACCCAAGACTTTGTTAATCAGGCCGACTGAGGGCAACCTGCAAGCGGATTACCCAAATGTAATGGCTGCAACAGTGAATACACTCGAACATCTACATTTGTGGTAAGTGTACACAGCTGTACTTTGTATCCAGGGCAAGAACTGGCTTGTCCAGGGCTATCCTGCATGGGTATGCTTGGGCCTTCCTACTCCCAAGTTTCTTCTTGAGGTTTTGTATTCTCCATATAGTAAAGAATACTGTAACAGTGATATAAAAGGACATAGTATAGTTGTGTAAAACCTTACCATAACAGTAGATGTCCTTCTCTTCACTGTTGCAGTATTCCTTCTCTCCTTTTTTTTCTTCTCCTCCTCTTTTTTTTTTTTTTGAATGCACATGTTTCTCCTACTCTTCTTGGACTGTTCCTCCTGGGGTAATTCATTTCTGAAGTATGTACATCTGTACGTCACCTTTATGTCCTACACTGTGAGTGGGGAGCATATGTCTGATGTCCCTAAAATCTTAAGACTTTGGTGTACTGGCTGGACAATGGGCTACCCCAGTTAGGAAATCCCTCTGGTAAAGAATACTGCAACAGCAAAGAGAAGGGCATCTACTGTTATGGTAACATTTTACACAACTGTATTTTCTTCTTTCACGGTCTTCTTCCCAAAAGTGAGGAATGATTGTCCCCACACACACACAAACTTCAACCTTGCAGCCGAGAATGTAAGACCTTAATCCCACCATGTAACTTACTTCCTCCTGAGGTCTTGCACATTAGTAAATAGCTTTGACTAGAAACCAAACACTAGGAAATACAGTTTTACAGATTTCCCTTTTAGCAATAAGTGGAATACAGCCTCTGTCCAACAAGTGGTACTTTATTTTGCAATCTTGTTTGACCAAGACATTTTCTGTGCCTTATTCAGGCCATATTCAGGTGTTTCAGCTTGCTTGTGCATTGTCATACAGTTTCTTGTGAAGATTGTGCTTCCTACATAGGATTTAGAGCTCTTTCAAAAAGAAGAGTATGACCATTTTTCTATGAACATGGTCAGTGACGCTGTAATTTTAGTCTCAGAAGTCTCTCCATTACATGGCGAAGTTCAGCACTCTTGGTTTCTTGCTGTGCAGATTGCTTTAATATGGCCTTCCATAAAGAGTGTTTTTTGGACCAGTCCCTCCCTCATACCAAAAGTGGTATCAGAATTAGCATTGAATTGTCATCTACTCCCAGCCTTTTTTATTCCTCTGAGCCACAGAATAAAGTAAAAAAAAAACTTTTGCACATCATGGATATGCAGTGACAAATCTGGCATTATGTTGACAGAATAAATTGCAGGGAAGCAAGACAGCATATTTTTAATGCCAGTTAAGTAGAAGAGTCAGTTCTGTAAACAAACCTTGTCGCATTGACTTATTGCATTTCTTTCTGTTGTGATCAGCATTGAAAATCCTAAAACCCTCAGAAGGGCAAGTCGAAAATGGCACATTCGGTGTGTTTCACCTCAAGGTAATGGCAAAGTAGTGACCTGGACGTAGACTTCCATCCACACGTTTTCTAGAAATTAGAAATTTTCCAGAAGCAGAGCAGTGTTTTATAACGGTTAGATCTGAAGTAGTTGACTTCATTCATTCTGCACATATGGGTGTACGGATCCAATTCGGATCCGAGCTGGCAAAAACTTTTCAAGCATCAGTTCCAAGCTCCTCCCCTACCTGTATTACCTCACTTCCTCCCATCTAGCCCCAGATCTAGTTTGCCGCTCTGAGTCAGCATCGTGGTCTCTTAGCTAGGTGGTAAGGTTTTTTTGGTACTTTTTGCTATTTGTTGAGTGTGAATTCCTTACCTTTTTCCTCCCTTACATCGCGTTTGGTTGTCGTGTTACTAAAAAAAAAAAAAAAAGGTTTTAGTTTGTATTCCGTATTGGTAGTTTTGTGTTCTGGTTTGGGGCCCGTCTAGGCCCATCCCAGTTTAGTGTGTGTGTGTGCATGTGGTCCGTTTAGGGCTTTTTTTTCTGTCATTTTTATGGCTGAACAGACTAAGGTTCTCTTCAAAAAGTGCACAGAGTGTGGTCATAAGCTTTCTTTAGCTGATGGCCACACTCTGTGTTCTATGTTTAGGGGTCGCCCATCTGTCAGTATCCTGTCACATTTGTCTGGGGTTTAACCCAAGGGAGTTGAAGGATCGTCGGGCTAAGTTTGTGGCCAAAGGCTTGCTACCTGCTTTTGCCCTGGAGGCTGCCTCTGTTTCCTCTCCAGCCAGTGACTCTGTGCAGGCAGGGACTCAACCTCCCACCAGGCCTGATTCTTTGGAGTTGTCCCAGAGAGGTAGGGACAAAAGGGAGAAAGAGAGGTGCCATAAAGAAAGAGAGAGGCCCAGGAAAAGGTCTCCGACCAGGGAGTCTTTTTCCAGTCCCTCTGCTAAGATATCTAGGTCTCGTTCTCCTTGGCTCCGCTCTCCCCGTTTCTCATCGGAGCCGAGGCACTCCCCTCTGATCCGACCCAGACTCTAGTCGGTTGCTTCCTCCAGATCGACTGAGTGTATCCGAACTTGTTATGGGACAGGCTGATGAGGAGGTTCATCCAGAACCAGATTCAGGTGGGGGTCTTAACAGGACCCTCTCCCATTGGTGAGGGTTCTTCTGCTACTGTGTTCCACCCTATTGCTCCTTCCCCGATGCTTCAGGGTTTTCGGGTCCGAGACCTTTTGGAGCTGTGGGGTCGGTGCCGATGTTTTTCGTTTCCTCGATGCCGGTCGTCACTTTGAGTTCCTCGGATCTGTTCTCGGATCCAGGGGACTCTCTGAGCCTTGGTTGGGGAGTAGGACCTGGGAGTCGGATCTCGTTCTTTCGGATCCCACCCTCGGTGCTCGGACTACCCCACAGTCAGCTCCGATTCCGGCTTCGGTGCTGGGTAGAGCCTCTTCCTTACGTTCTACGGAGGCGTGCTCTCCATCAGCATTCGGGGCAGTGGAAAGGGTCCTCTCCCAGGGGTTGAGACCACAGCTCACATCCTCGGAAGCGGCCCAGACTCACCCTGATTTTGGATTCTGCTCCCATTGCCCTGTCTCAGGGACAGCCCATGCCAAGGCAGCCCCAGGTCGTTCCCCTCAGGGAATCCCCGGAGGCTTACGAATCTTCCCCAGAGAGTCACACTGGAGAGGGACCTCATAAGTGCAAGAGGAGGCACTTGGACTCCCCTGAGTCTATTACCACTGATACAGACTTGGATGAAGGAGAGGGTTCCCCCAGATCACCTCCTGAGGACGTCTCGTTTGGAGACATTATGGAGATCCTCCTCCAAAGAGGAGGTTGGTCAGCACCCAAACCCTCTGCGGATGAGTCCGTATTCGTGGATGCCTTTGGCACGGGCCCATCTACTTGCTGGGTCTCCCCACCAGCTGACACTTTGGTGGACCTCATCACCACTAGGGCATGGAAGGATCCTGACACCTCAGAGCCTGTCCCCAAAAGGCCAGACAAAATTCTTTCTCCATCGGACAGGCAGGCATGGTCCACGCTTTGGTGGTTGCAGCTGCCACAAAGAAGGAACTAGCTCGGGAGAGTTCCTTGGTTCATCCACCGGACAAGGAGTCCAGGTCGGTGGATCATTTTGGGAAGCGCATGTACTCGTCAGCGGCATTTTCTGTTTGTGCGCTGAATTACTTGGCGCATGTCATTCGACTGCAGCGAGACCTTATATCGGAGCTTACTGAGTCGCCCCCCGGAATCTCTATTGCTGCAGGAAAAGCAATCCTTTACTGCCAAGATGACTACGCTGAAATCAGTGACTAATACCTCTATGCGTCTTCTAGCTCATGACACGGAGGGTGCCGCTAGAGCTGCAGGTACAGGCATTGCTTTGAGGCGACACGCCTGGATCAGGCTGTGTCAATTTGCGGACCCCTTTAAGGCATCTTTCATCAGCGCCCCATTCGATGGATCATCCCTCTTTGGGAAGACCGTACGTGACACACTAACCCAGAGTGAGAAGGACGGAAAGACTTTGTCGGCTGTCGGAATCTGCTTCTCTAACCCCCAGAGGTCCTATTCCAGGAACCAAAAGGGGCAAAAGATGTGGTTCTGGAAATCACAGTCCTTTCTTGACACTCAGGAGTATTCGTCCCCCAGAGGCAGAGGGGGACAAGACCGACACTGCCCCTGGGGCAGAGGGGGTTCCAGAAACTTCAGGTCTAGGGAACCTTTTTCCGACAGACCCGCTCAACAACCCTGAGGGGTTGCCCAGCTGCTCTACTCTGGTGGTAGTCGGGGGAAGATTTTCCTTACATCCAGCGGCATGGGAGTCCATTACTGCAGACCACTGGGTGTTAAACATCATATCCAGAGGATATTCTATCCCCTTCATTTCACATTCCATATCTCCAGCTCGCCTTCCAGATGTCCCACCCACTCACAGGGAGGCTGCAGCTTTAGAGGTTTTGAAGCTGTTACAAAAACGAGCCATCGAGCCGGTCCCCCCAGATCAATCTGGATCAGGCATCTACTCCAGGTTTTTTTTAGTGCCAAAGAAGACTGGGGACCTCAGGCCTATTCTGGACCTGTCTATCCTCAACCTGTCAGTAGAGAAACAAAAATTCCGGATGGTCACTCTACAGTCCATTCTACCATTTCTGATCGAATGCGACTGGATGTGCTCGTTAGACCTCCAGGACGCTTACTATCACATCAAGGACCACAGGAGGTTTCTCCGCTTCCGGCTAGGGGCCAGTCACTTTTATTTCAGAACTCTACCCTTTGGTCTCACCACAGCCCCCAGGATGTTCACCAAGGTTATGGCGGTCGTAGCAGCTCACCTGAGACTTCAGGGCATTCAGGTATTCCCCTACCCAGACGACTGGCTCTTCGCTGCATCCACCAAGCGTTTCCTGTATCGTGCCCTACACTACTTCCTTGGTCTGTCTCACAAGTTAGGCATCTCGATCAACCTCAACAAGTTCCACCTGACTCCGGTTCAGATAATAGACTTCATCGGGACTAGGTTGGATTCAATTCAGTCAAAGATTTTTCTCACTCCGGAAAGGATAGCGAATCTCAAGACTCATGTTTCCGTGATCTTGGATCACGCAGTTGTCACAGCAGCCGATGTTCTCAGGGCCCTGGGTTCCATGGCAGCAGCAATCTCTATAGTCCCTCTTGCACATCTTCACGAGTCCTTCAGTGGAATCTGGCAGTCTAATGGTCCTGGCTAGACCTTCCGATGAGTTTCCACATCTGTATCAATCTGGCACGCAGAACGGCACTCCTGTGGTGGCTTCACTCTGTGGATATATTTGCGGGGCGCAGCTTTCTAGCCCCTCATGCTCAAGCCACGGTGACCACAGATGCTTCCCAGTTCGGGTGGGGGGGGGGGCACTTCCTGGGAAGAATGGTCCAAGGCACATGGTCCCCTCCAGAGACCAAGCTACACATCAGTGTCCTGGAAATGAGGGCAGTCTGTAGTCTGGTATATGAACAAACAGGGAGGGACCAGATCCTACCCCCTTTGTCACGAGGCCATGAGAGTTTGGGAGTAGGCCGTATCCACCAGCTGGTTTCTCCTAGCAACGCATATCCCGGGACGCTCCAACATTCTGGCGGACAGTCTCAGCAGGGCTATCCTGCTTTCCTACGAGTGATCCCTGAAACTATCAGTGGCGGAGAAGATCTTCCGTGTTTGGGGTCAATCTTGCTGTGATCTCTTCGCATCTCCTTCCAACGCGAAGTGCAGCAAATTCTTCGCTCTGATTCCCCCTCCTGGGGATGCCCCCAGGGATGCTCTAGTCCATGCTTGGCCTCCTGGGCTACTGTATGCTTATCCCCAGTTACCTCTGATTCAGACTGTCCTTCAGAGATTACCAGCTGCAGTGCAAAGTCATTCTCATAGCTCCCTTCTGCCCATGTCAAGTGTGGTTTCCCTTCCTCTGGCCTCACCTGTTGGCCCCTCCATGGGCTCTAGATCCATGTTCGGATCTAATTTCTCACCCGTCGGGCTTGCCCCTGCCCAACCTGGACAGTCTCAAGCTGACTGCTTGGCTGCTCCAGTTCCCATGATCATCAGGACTCCCGGACTTTCGTCTCCTGTTAAGAATATTCTGGCAGCTTCTCTTAAGGCCTCCACTAGGAAACTGTACAATAGCAAGTGGAAACGTTTTTGCGTTTGGGCCTCTCAGCACAATCAGAACCCGTTTACAGCCCCTGTCCCGGTCATACTGGATTTTTGGCAGATCTTTTTTGGTCAGGCTCAAGTGCTTCCACCATCAAAGTTCAATTGGCTGCCATCTCTAATTTTCATATGGGTGAAAATAAGGTTGCTCTGGCTTCGGCCAAACTCTGTAAAGCCTTCCTGAAGGGCACCTTTTAATTGCGACCTCCAGTTAAAGAAACAGTGCCCCCCTGGGATTTGACTTTAGTCCTTCAGGCCTTGACCTCTCCCCCTTTTGAGCCTGCCGGTTCAGTTCCGATGAAGTTCTTGTCATGGAAGACAGCATTCTTGGTCGCCATCACTTTGGCTAAGAGAGTTTCTGAGTTGCAGGCATTATCCTCCTTGCCCCCCTATTTGGGTTTTCACAAGGATAGGGTTTCGTTGTGCATGAACCCTTCTTTTCTTCCCAAAGTGTCTTCAGCAGCCAATATTAATCAGTCCATAAATTTGCCAGTCTTCTTCCCAAATTTCCAGAATAGGGATGAATGTAAGCTTCATTTGTTGGATGTCCATAGACAACTTCATTTTTACCTCCATAGGACTAAACCCTTTCGGAAGTCGGATCAATTGTTTGTCTCTTTTTCTAAACCATTTTTGGGCAAAGCAGTTTCGAAAGTGTCCTTAGCAAGGTGGATCACCCTGTGTGTTGCGCAGGTCTGCAAGGACAAAGGGATACAGCAACGGTGAAACACGAAGTACATAGTACATTTGTGTACACTTACCATAAATGTAGATGTTTGAGTGTATTCAGTGTTGCAGTCCAGGTTACCCTCCCGCCATCCCCCTGTCATTCTGGAGTTTATCTTTCCTTCTCTATCTTCTACAACCTGTGTATTGTATTTGCTTGTAGATGAAAGTAAAGTTTATATTGATGCATGTGTGTGTGTGTGTATATATATATATATATATATATATATATATATATATATATGTGTGTGTGTGTATATATATATTTTTATTTATTTTTTTTTTTGGCTACTTTTTTGGGAGCACCAGACATTGGGGGCAAGAAAAATTAAAGAAAATGGCGTCTGCTTAATGTTTTATACCCCTTATGACCTGACGTCATGGAAGAGGAGACAGCAACCAACGCAGGACCCAATACTTTGGAATTCAGGCTGACTGAGGGCAACCTGCCAGCAGATTACCCAAATGTAATGACTGCAGCAGTGAATACACTCGAACATCTACATTTATGGTAAGTGTACACAACTGTACTTTCTTGCTCAAAACCAGGATCAATTGTATCCCCAAATGTGAACAAGTACCTTTTCATCCCTTATTCCTCCTTACTTTCTTTTCTTCGCTTACTTACTTACTGCTATCTGATTCTCTTACCTGACTTTCTCCCTAAGCATACCATAAGGCTTCATATTGCAATTCCTATTGGTTTAGACGAACTTACATTCAATTGCTCTACAAACTGTTTAAAATCTCTCTAAATATTAAATAATTGTCATATACCATGTATCAGTTCTTAACCGATGTTTTATATTATGTATAATTGTTATAATCAGTTTAAACTGCAGATTTTTTTTTTTTTTTTTTGAAGATGGAAAACATTTTAAGAATAAGTTTTCAAATAATTTGGAGCTTTTCTCCCTGGGTCTCTGCTGAAAGTGGGCTTCTACCCAGTCAGACTTTCCAAATAATCAAATGTCAATAAATAAATAACCGTATATGTTCAAATAGGTGGATCACTGCTGTGTTATGGGTTTATTGTTCTAACTCTGCTGTCTAATTGCTGGTAGTTTCTGGGAGGCTGTCACAACTTAACTTGGAGGTGCTCTTCCCTTTCCATATCCTTCTATAGTTTCTGAGGTGGCTTATGCTTCCTTCCTTGGACTGCTATCCTCTTCATACCCTGTCTATGGCATGGAAAAGATTGGTCTTCCTTACTTTTGAGGGGTGTCTGAAAGCTCTGGAAGACTGGTTGGATGGTCTGATGAGAGTATGTGGTGTAGTTCTCACAAACTACTGCAGTAACAGTGATCCCACTACTTGAAACTTTGTAGTTATTGAGAATACACTCTCCCTGATGTAGGAGCCTCTTTAAATATTTGTGTTATATTTATCTTCTGTTTGTATTTTAAGAGCTGAACATTTTTTTTAGATGGTTACCTTTATGTGGGCCTCTTTACAGGCCTTCATTGTGAATGGCCAGGCATTGAGAGTTTAGGACTAGTGATCTAATATGACTGTATAGTATTATTTTGTTAGTTAAATATCTTAAATTGTGATGAACTCATATTAACCACTAAGTGTTTACTTTTTGGAACAGTATGGCAGAAATGCGCTGGAAATAGTGATGAAGTCTATTGTGAATTTGGATACACCACTGGTGTCTGCTCCCCCTGACTATCCTGGGGATTTCTTTAAGGGTAAGTAATCCAAAGTGCAGTTGTGCTTAATGCCTACAGATTATTTAGTAATGGATGAGGTTGTGTTCAGATGCAGTACCAAGCTGTTCTACTCTAGTTTGTCACCTGTTTTTCAGATTTTATTCTGTATGAATGCTAGTTCCTGTTCAAAAAGCTATTTTCACCCCCCAAAAAAAAGTTTGTAAAGCAAATAATCTAGAGTAAGTTTTGCTTTCTAGATCTGCACAGATTAATCTTGTTTTGCTTACCTTGTTATACCTGAGTAAATTGCTTTTGCTTGTCTATCATCTCAAGAGTCTTCCATAAATTTGGCATGTGGGAAGACTGTTCTTAAGCAATAAATTTGAGACACAGGTACAGTGAACATGTATAGTTATAAATACAAACACCTTACAGAACTTCTGGTACCTCAGTAAAAGAAATCCAGAGGAGATGTTCTTCGTGTTTCAGTGTTGTAGTCTTTACATTTGGGGTAATCTGCTGGCAGGTTGCCCTCAGTCGGCATGATTAACAAAGTCTTGGGTCCTGCATCGGTTGCTGTCCCTTCTTCCATGACGTCAGGGGTATAAAACATGCAGCCGATGCCATTACATCAGTCTTTCTTGCCATGCGGTGCCCGAAGCAGAAGCAGTTCGCAAGTGCCGGTCGGCCGACTCCAGAAATTTTCGTTTTCGAGTTTCAGAACCGAAGTCTTCAACTAAAAGCCAAGTACCCTGGTGGGGAAACTTTTTCTTGCTCCTTCCCTATGTCAGTAAAAGTTAATAACTGCATTACTTGTGGGAAGCAAATACCTCGTAAGGATTTTCATTTGTACTATATTCCTTGCCTAGGTCCTAACCACAATGTACCTTGCTGTTGGTTTTGTGCTAAATTTAATCAACACACTATTAAACGTCTGTATATTTTTGCTTCTAAATATTTTGGCTCACGATTTAATTATCCAGAAATGTCAGTTAGCAATCCGACTACCGGAATACCTAAAAAAAAAAAAAATAAAGAAAAAGACACAGACCGAGGTCCAAAACTGATGACAACGTTTCTCCTAAGCCAGTCGCCAGTTCACCAGTACTCAGTGAGGCGCTTTCGCAGCCCCTGATACCCGCTGCTTCTGATTCGCAGGCTTCTACTGAGACCCATTCGGAGTCCGGTATGCCATGAGATGCTTCAGTTATGGAACCCGCGGATGTCTCTACCTTAGATGGGTCCTGAGCCGCTGTGCAGGCACTGGCTTCTGAGGGCCTTTTCAGGCCTTCAGATTTGTACATTAGACCGACGCCATCTTCAAAACTAAGGCCAAAATCTAAATCTATGTCTAATAAACCAACGCCTGGACCACATGTACAGGCCCCTGTGCCTAAAAAACAAATGATCAAAATGGCTGAAGATGTAATTACTCTGATCAGGGGTAGCCAGCCCCCTCCTTACAAGAGGCCTAGGCAAGACATTAATTATGAATCTTCTGAATAGGATTCTATTTCTTCTGTCTCTTCTAATGAGCAGGATTTGTCTATACCTACTTATGAGGACTCTGATGCAGAAGATTCCATTCCTTCTGCTTCTCCCTCTGAGGATTTTACTTTTGGGGAAACTTTACATACCTTAAGGGAACATTTCCACTGGGAAAGTCAGGATTTCTCTGAATCTAAAAAGAGACTTGGGGATTTTCTTCTTCTTACCTCAGCATAGGCCTTTGGCTATACCTCCTGTCCTAGACATTGTTAATGATTTTTTTCAGAATCTAATATGGCTCGTGATTCTCTGCCTCCTTGGCAATCAGGGCTTTAAACTGCCAATTTCATATGCTTAAATATCAACAGCATATCATGGGACTGTTTAAACAGAAAATGATGTTAATTTCTGACTGTGTGGAAAATAGATTTACAGGATTTATTGCATTCAGCTGAACAAGTTGGAAAACATACTTTGCATTGTGGTTTTCATTCTTTGGAGGCCTCTTCCAGGGCTGCTGTAACTGGCTCTCTGCTAAGAAGGCATGCTTTGCTCAGTGAGCAAACTCTGCCTGATCGTGTTAAAGGAAAATTGTTGGATGCTCCTTTACAACAGGACCATCTGTTTGGTAATAAGGCAGAAGAAGTTTTAAAAAAGATGGAAGATAAAGCTAAATCTATGCAGACTGTGAAAGATTTCTTACAAGTGCAACCTCCAAGATTTAGTAGGCACTGGCCTGCTAAGAGCTGGTCCTTACCAGATGTCCTTCAAGGATGCATCTGCAGTCCTTACAAATGGGTTGTCCTGTCGTCAGGCAGCCCTTCGGTCGGCCGGATTCCAAAGTCTGGGTCTGGCTTCGGCTGGTGTCGCACTTCACCCGACGTCATAGCTGCAGTTCTTCGGGTATAAAGGCATCAGCCGACGCCATTTTCCTCAGTCTTTCTTGCCGCGTGGCGCCCGAAGCAGAAGCTGTTCGCAAGTGCCGGTCGGTCAGATCCAGAGATTACTACTACCGAATACTACTTCGAAGACTTCTAAAAGCTAAGTACCCCGTTGGGGACTCTTTCTTGCCTCAGCCGATGTCAGAAAAAGTGAATAACTGTTTAACTTGTGGGAAACAAATACCTCATAAAGATTTCCACTCTTACTGCTTACCTTGTTTAGGCCCAGACCACGACGTAGCAGCTTGTCTAGCCTGTGCTTCTTTTAACCGACGGACGCTTAGACGTCGGTCGGAGTTTGCTGAACAGTTTTTCGGCTCTGATTTTGCTTATATTATGCCGTCGGATCCTCCGACTACACAAATTTCCAAAAAACGCAAAGAAAAGGACCGACACTCGCGGTCCGCGGTTTCGGCCGAAACCGCGGTTAAGCAAACCGCGAGTGTCTCGGTTTTGGCCGAAACCGAGCAAGCGGTTCTTTCTTCAGCCGAAACCATGCCTTCTACCGAGGCCTCTTCTAACCTGGTAGAATCGGCTTCTGAAATCCAACCTGCTGTTGTGGTTTCTCAGGAATTATCGGACACTATTCCCTTGGATATATCAACCCCTGCACGTGGAGCTGCTAGGCCTCCTGCAGCCATGTCCATTAAGGCCTTTGCCAGGGCTAAAGCAGCTAAAGCTACTAAGACTGTGCCTGTTAAGCCCCCCTCTCACAGGCCCAGCTCCAGTTCCCAAATGCTTTCTCTGGCAGAGGATCTCATTTCTTTAATAAGGGATCCCAACCTCATCCAGACAGGGCCTCTCATCCACCTCCAGAGAAGAGACCTAGAGCAGGGCCCCCTGAGCCAGTGTCCACGGATGATTCCTCTGATGATTCAGACAATACAGACCCTCCAGAGGCTCCTTATTCTCCTTACGAAGACTCTGATGCTGAAGAGTCGATTCCTTCTGCCTCTCCTCCTGAGGAATTTTCCTTTGGGGAAACCTTACATGCCATGAGGGAACAATTTCAGTGGCAGGGCCAAGATTTCTCAGACTCCAGGAAAAGGCTTAGGACCTTTTTGCATTTACCACAACATAGGCCTTTAGCTATACCTCCAGTTCTTTCTGTTGTAGGTGATGCATTTAATGATGCCTGTACTGCTCCTGATTCTTTACCTCCAGCCCCTGCTAAGCCCGATAGGTTCTACAGGGTCCCGGACACACATCACCATTTATACAAGGCTCCTTTTGCAGATCCCGAGACTATCTCCCAGGGGCCTAAGGCAGTAGCATCTACCTCTGCTAAAAATCCCCTCCCCTCTGAAAGGGAATCCAGGTTCTTAGAGAGATGGGGTAAAAAAGTATACACCTCTGCTACTCTGTCAGCTAGGGCCTTGAACTGTCAATTTCATATGATCCAATATCAGGAGTTTATGCTTGATCAGTTAACTAAGAAACTGTCCTCTGATGAATCTTTAGATAAGAAATATGTTCTGGAAATAGTGCATAACATTCAGCAAGTTAGTAACCATTCTTTAAAATGCGGCTATGATGCACTGGAGGCTTCCTTTAGATCAGCCATGACTGGCACTGTTATCAGAAGGCATGCATGGTTGAAAGAACAGGCCTTGCCGGACCATGTCAAATCAAAACTATTAGATGCTCCCATGGACAAGGTCAATTTATTTGGTTCTCCTGCTCAGCAGGTACTGAAGAAAATGGAAGAGAAGGCAAAATCTGTACAAACAGTGAAGGATTTCTTACAGGTTCAACCTCCAAGGTTTAGCAGGAACTGGCCCTCCAAAAATTGGTCCTTTCCAGACTCCTCTAAAGCACAGAGAGGCAGGAATAGGCGTTCAAGAGGCAGAAATCAATCCAGGGGTGCCTACAGGGGACGCCAGTGGCAGGGCAACAACCAGCGAGGCACAGCCACTACCACTGCAACAGGACAATCACAGTGACTTGGCTCTGGCACCGCCTACCAGGGAACAGCTAGCAGCACCCTTAGGCGGAAATCTACCTTATTTTCAAAGAACTGGCATTACATCACAAGGGACAAGTGGATTTTGCAAACTATAGACCAAGGTTACAGGTTTCATTTCCATACTCTACCAGGAAAAAGAGGAATGCCAAACCTACCACCAAATCAAAAGATAGAAGCTCTAAAACAAATAGCTCAATTAGTAAGAATGAGAGCTGTGGAAAAGGTACCATCTATGGAACAAGGAAAGGGATTTTACTCCAGACTCTTCCTGGTACCAAGAAAAGAGAAAAAATGGAGGCCTATTCTCGACCTGTCTGCTTTAAACACATTCCTCATTGTTCCAAAATTCAAAATGCTGACTCTACAGCAGCTTCTTCCCATGCTGGGCAAGGAGTCTTGGCTGGTAACTCTAGATCTCAAGGAGGCATACCTGTACGTCCCCATACGACCAAATTGCAGAAGATACCTCAGATTTCTTGCAGGATCAGAGCATTATCAATTCTCAGCATTGCCCTTTGGCTTATCTACTGCGCCCAGAGTGTTCACGAAATGCCTGGCATCAGTAATCGCTCATTGCAGACTTCAGGGAATCCAAATTTAGCCCTACCTGAACGACTGCCTGATACAAGCGGACAACAAAAACAAGCTAACAGAAGACTTACAAAGAGTCATTTACTTGCTGCAAGCCCTGGGATATACAGTCAATATAAAAAAGTCAAGGCTGATACCATCCCAAAGAATAACCTTTTTAGGTGCCGAGCTGGACACATCAAAGCAGATGGCATTCCTAACTGTAGAAAAACAAGAACAACTTCCTCTCTACTTCTTGGCATTGACAAAGCAGAACCATCTAACAGCAAGAAAAGTACTGCAAGCCCTGGGCTTCATGGCATCCTGCATAATTCTGGTCCCTCATGCCAGACTGCATATGAGAAAGCTACAGTGGTACCTGAAGAATTTATGGTCTCAACACAAACACAGCCTAGAAATCAAAATTCCACTAATACCATGCCTGAAGCAAGAGTTCCTATGGTGGGCTCAGGCCTGTCAATCGAACACAGGTTTGCCCTTCTACAGCATTCAACCAAGCCAAACTCACAACGGACGCCTCAGACCTCGGTTGGGGGGCCCACATGCTGGACAAGTGCATACAAGGCTTATGGACTCAAGATCAGCTGCACCTGCACATACATCTAAAGGAAATGCTGGCAGTAAAATTGGCAATCCAGACATTCAGACCATTCCTCCAAGAAGGACAGTTGATGATAAGGACAGACAACACCACAGTTATGTGGTACATCAACAAACAGGGAGGCACACATTCATACCCTCTATGCCGGATGGCACTGGACCTATGGAATGTGGCTCTGAGCTACAACATTCAGTTGCAAGCAATTTTTGTACCGGGAAAAGAAAACATTCTAGCAGACATATTAAGCAGAACTACCACGGATGCCCACGAATGGATGCTGCACCCGGACATCTTCAAAGCCATCACAAGAAAATGGGGGCTACCACAAATAGACTTATTTGCATCCCCACTCAATCACCAGCTAAAGAAATTCTGCACAAGGACGTACCACCCACTTGCTTGGAAGGTGGACTCCCTATTGTTGAGTTGGAAAAACCTGACAGCATATGCATTCCCACCACTTCCTTTGATGCACAAGGTGCTATTGAAGATCAAAGAGGAACGTCCAAGGATCACTCTGATAGCTCCAGACTGGCCAAGACAACATTGGTACCCATTACTGAGGAGCATGTCTCGGGAACAAATGTGGACACTACCCCTGATCCCATTGCTGTTAACACAGAACAGCTACAACATCCTGCATCCAAACCTGAAAACTCTGCAGCTGACTGCCTGGAACATTACATAAGAGCAACTAACCCAAGTTTATCCCAAAGGGTTAAAGACATTATCCTTGAGGCTCGCAGACCTTCAACAAGAAAGAATTATGCAGCAAAATGGAAAAGATATCTCATTTGGAGTGCTGCAAAGGGAAAAGATGTGTCACTGGTAAACATAGCCAACATCCTGGAGTACTTGGCAGAGCTCTTCCATACAGGCCTGTCCTATTCCTCCATCAAGATACACGCATCAGCTATTTCGGCAGAATGCAGCTTGGATCCCCCTGTCTTCTCACATCCTCTGCTCAGGCAGTTTCTGAGAGGAATTAAAAATGTAAAGCCTCCTAGGAAACCACCATTGCCAGCATGGGACTTGAACTTTGTGCTAGAAAAATTGACACTTCCTCCTTTCGAACCAGCAGCAACAGCAGAATTACAATACTTATCCTGGAAGACTGCTTTCCTGCTGGCAATCACCTCAGCAAGAAGGGTTTCTGAACTACAGGCATTAATGGCAGTGCAACCCTTCCTGATCTTCCATCAAGACAGAGTGTCCATGAGAACAAATCCTACATTTATGCGTAAGGTGGTATCCAGAGTGTCTTTAAACCAGGCTATCCACCTACCTACATTCTTCCCCAACCCACAGAACAGGGGAGAAAGACTGTTGCATACCTTGGATGTGCATAGACAATTACGCTACTACCTGGACAGGACCAAGTCCATAGAAAAACTGACCAGCTTCTGGTAGCATATGCAACAGGAAGGGAAGGAAAAGCAATTTCAAAACAGACAATCTCCAAGTGGATAGGAAATTGCATTAGATTTTGTTACTCCTTCCACGGAAAGAAGACTCCAGACAACATCAGGCCTCACTCCACAAGGGCTACAGCCACTACTACAGCTTTCTTACGAGGGGTGGCTACCAAGGACATTATAGAGGCTGCTGCTTGGACCTCCGTGCATACATTTGCCAAGCATTATAATTTACCTTTATACTCTAGATCCCGAGCAGGTTTTGCCACTGCTGTTTTGCAAGGGATCCTAGCTACACCATAATCTCTCTTTTTTCCTCCTCCCCTAGTTTGGCTATGGTATTCTACCCATTTGTAAGGACTGCAGATGCATCCTTGAAGGACATAGTACAGTTTTGTACCTACCATAAATGTAGATGTCCGATAGGAATGCATCTGCAGTCAAGATTACCCACCCGCCTTCCCCTCTGTGGTACTCCTAGGGTATTTGCCATCTTTCAGCTAGCTTGGGGGGGATCTATTATGGTGTATTTGTTTGTATATATGTACATACATGCTTATTTTATGTGTTTGCTCTCTGCTATTTGGAAACATTGGCATTTATCCAAATTTAGCCATCCAAGAGGGCACCTGGCATCTGGGGCAAGAAACACTGAGGAAAATGGCGTCGGCTGATGCCTTTATACCCGAAGAACTGCAGCTATGACGTCGGGTGAAGTGCAACACCAGCCGAAGCCAGACCCAGACTTTGGAATCCGGCCGACCGAAGGGCTGCCTGACGACAGGACAACCCATTTGTAAGGACTGCAGATGCATTCCTATCGGACATCTACATTTATGGTAGGTACAAAACTGTACTTTTCTTTGAGAGCCACTCAAGTCAAACCCAGACATTCCAAAGGCTCCAAGTTTCAGTCACAGGGGACTTTTAGAACAAAACAATGGGGTGCCTCCACCTCCAAATCTGGAAACAACAAGGCACCTCCCCATGGTAAACAGTCTCAATGACTTCCCTCTACGCTTACCAAGCACATACCTTTTAGCCGCCCCTTTGGGGGGAAAACTGGCACTTCATGCAAGAAACTGGCAACTTATAACCCAGGACAAATGGGTTTTAAATATAGTATCCTAGGGATACAGATTTCATTTCCACACGTTGCCAATCCCAAACGGATGGCCAGACCTGCCCCCAAATCGGTGGGCAGAGGCCCAGAAACAAGTGCTGTCCTTCATGAGCATGGGGGCTATTCAACCAGTACCAGAAGAGGAAAAGGAACAAGGTTTCTATTCAAGACTTTTCCTGGTACCCAGAAAAGACAAATCATGGCTTCCAATTCTGGACTTATCGACTCTAAACACATTTCTGGACATTCCAAAATTCAAGATGCTGACTCTTCCACAGTTGCTTCCTATGCTAGGCAAAGATGCCTGGTTGGTAACTCTAGACTTAAGAGGCTTACCTGCATATCCCAGTCTGGGAATCTTGCAGAAGATACCCCCGCTTCAAAGCAGGCTACTTGCATTACCAGTTCTCTGCACTGCCCTTTGGCTTATCTACTGTGCCCAGGGTCTTCACAAAGTGCCTGGCTCCAGTAATTGCATTTTGCAGGCAAAGAAATATTCAAATATATCCATACCTGGGCGATTGTCTAATTCATGCAGAAAACAAGGACATTCTTCTAAAACATCTGGCGTTTGTAAAAAGGGTTCTAACAAGTCTAGGGTACACCATAAACAAAAAGAAAT
Source organism: Protopterus annectens (assembly GCF_019279795.1). Lineage (NCBI taxonomy): Eukaryota > Metazoa > Chordata > Ceratodontiformes > Protopteridae > Protopterus > Protopterus annectens. Next base: position 620,909,937 of record NC_056733.1, read on the forward strand.
CACAACTGGTACCCTCTCAAAAAATTACATTCCTGGGTGCAAGCTTGAATACAACTGCCCAGATGGCTTACCTTACGCCAGAAAAGCAAATTCATTTGGTAACTTACTTCAAACAGGTGGCCACAAAAACCCTGCTATCTGCAAGACAAATTCTGCAAGCCTTGGGGTTCATGGCCTCCTGCATTCTTCTAATTCCATATGCAAGACTGCATATGAGGAAACTTCAGTAGTACTTAAAAAGTTTATGGAGTCAACATTGTCACAGCCTGGAAACAATGATTCCTGTCATACCTTGCCTGCAACTAGAGTTCCTATGGTGTGCAGAGACCTGCCACCAAAACAAGGGACTGCCATTCACTCCAACCCCCTGCCACCCCAACAGTAACTATAGACTCATCAGACTATGCTTGGAGGGCTGATCTGGTAGGAAAGTGCATTCAGGGCAAATGGAGCCCAAATCAAATGCACCTTCATATCAATCAGAAAGAGATTTTAGCTGTACAGAATGCACTGACAGCCTTTAAGGACTACCTTCATCCAGGGCAATTAATGATAAAGACAGACAACACCACAGTTATGTGGTACATAAACAAGCAGGGGGGTACACGCTCCTACCCCCTTTGCAGACTAGCCGTGGCATTGTAGAACACGGCCTTGACCTACCAAATACAACTACAAGCTCAATTCCTGCCAGGAAAGCTGAATACTCTGGCAGACGAACTAAGCAGAAATCTCATGGACCCAAATGAATGGAAACTGGAACCATGGATTTTCAGCATGTTGACACGCAAATGGGGGAGTCCAGACATAGATCTTTTTGCCTGACCCCAGAACTATCAGTTGGACAAATTCTGCAGAAGGACTCTTCACAAAAAAAGCCTGGAAAGTGGATGCTCTATCATTCAGCTGGAAAAACCTATCAGTTTATGCTTTTCCACCCTCTGCCTTTGCTCTCCAAAGTTCTACTAAAAGTCAAAAGGGACAAACCAAAAATTATTCTGATTGCTCCAGATTGGCCTCGCCAACACTGGTAACCACTCCTGCGCAATGTGTCACACCCTCCACTGTGGCACCTGCCTCAGGCACCTTACTTTTACTGTCTCAGCAGAACAATCAAATTCTGCACACTCAGCTCCAAACCTTGAATCTTGCAGCGTGGCTAATCACCTAAATTCACCCTTGGCATCCCTCAGCAAACCTGTGATGGATGCCATTTTGGAGGCGAGAAGGCCTAGTACTAGAAATTCGTATGCTGACAAATGGAAAAGATTCTGTGCCTGGAATCAGTCACAAGGAATAAGCACAGCACTGCCCAATATTCCTCAGATTTTACAATACTCAACCGAGATGCTTCACAAGGGCCTGTCCTTTTCTTCCATAAATATCCATGCCTCAGACATTTCAGCTCATTACAACACAGAACCTCTCCTCTTCTCTCATCCTCTGCTAAAGCAGTATCTCAGAGGGCCAAAAACTTAAGACCACCCAGGAGAGCTCCAACCCCTGCCTGGGATTTCAGTTTTGTATTGGAAAAACTCACTCTCCCTCCTTTTGAGCCAGCTGCTACTGCAGACTTAAAATTTCTCTCTTGGAAAACAGCTTTCCTTTTAGCAGTCACTTCAGCCAGAAGAATTTCTGAATTACAGGCTCTTATGACAATGGAACCTTTCATTATTTTTCATGCGGACAGGGTGTCTCTCAGGACAAATCCATCCTTCATGCCTAAGGTGGTATCCAGTGTGGCTCTTAATCAGACCATTCATTTGCCAACTTTCTTTCCCAAGCCACAGAACAAGAGGGAGCGGATTCTGCATTCATTGGATGTACACAGACAACTTAGATTTTACTTAAACAGGACAAAATCTCTAAGAAAATCTGATCTACCGGTGGCATTTGCTGCAGGGGCAGAGGGAAAGGCTATTTCAAAGCAGACTATTTCCAAATGAATAAGCCACTGTATTCATTTCTGCTATATGCACCATGGTAAATCTATTCCCCAGGGGATCAGATCTCATTCCACCAGGGCTGCATCTGCTTTTACAGCCTTTCTCAGAGGTGTTCCTTCCAGAGACATTCTAGAAACTGCTACCTGGAGCTCAGTTCATACATTGAACAAACATTACCATTTACCTTTCTTCTCTAAATCCAGAGCTGGCTTTGCCACTGCTGTCCTGCAGGGCCTTATAGCTGGTCCTAATGCTGTATAAATCCATCCTCCCAACCATAGCTTTGGGAATCTACACAAATGTAATGACTGCAACAGTGAAACACGAAGAACATAGTACAGTTGTGTACACTTACCGTAAATGTAGATGTTCGAGTGTTTTCACTGTTGCAGCCCTAGTTACCCTCCCTCCAGCCCCCTGTTTTTCTCTTACTATACCTCTACTTTCTTTTACTATGCTTAAAAGCCTTTTTGGTTTATTTGCTTTCGTTTGGAGGTATATTTTTTGTGTTTTTAATTTTATACATACATATACATATATATATATATATATATATATATATATATATATAAATTTTTTTTTTTTTTTCCCATTTGGGGGGCACTTGACATCTGGGGCAAGAAAAACTGATGTAATAGCGTTGGCATGTTTTATACCCCTATCTGTCGTCATGGAAGAAGGGACAGCAACCAACGCAGGACCCAAGACTTTGTTAATCAGGCCGACTAAGGGCAACCTGCCAGCAGATTACTCCAAATGTAATGACTGCAACAGTGAATACACTCAAACATCTACATTTATGGTAAGTGTGCACAACTGTGCTTTCTTTGAAGGTTTTTCTTGCTCAAGTACCAGTAGTTTTGCTAGGTGTGTTTTGTTTGTTTAATAAAAAATGCTTTTTATTGTGTTTACATTGGTGGGGTTCACTACTTATTGTATGGATTGTGCTCAACTTGGGATGCTTAATATTAAGATTGAGTTCAGCTTGGCATATTTTCAGAATGTTTCTGCTCATTTAAAAACAAATCCTTACCTTGGTCTTTGTCATAGCATTATTTACCTTTTTTGAGAAGTAACATAAATTTACTTAATTGCAGATGTTCGAAATGGACTAATTGGAATTGGGTTAATAAATGTAGAAGATCGCTCAGGAATTCTTACATTAGATAAAGGTCTGTATCATTCTGAACTTTCTAAAATTGCTGTAAGTGAAGAAAAGTTGTCAGTCTGGACTCTACAGTTCCTCAAGGGAATTTCTTGCTGTGTGTATTAAATAAGAATAGATGAAGGAAATGTGGTGAGCTCTAGATTAATGTGGTAAATATAATTAATAGGTTTGTGAAGTTCTGGACACCATATGTTATACCTGGTTTAAAGTCTTATGGCAGAAGTTCTTTTCTTTACAAAGATTCTACAACATAGTTTTTATAGAATATTTGATTTACAGTAACATGTCACCTGATGCAATGTAGACCTTGTTCTTTGCTTTAGAGTTAAGTGCATTGTTGAACTTCAGAGGCACAGGTTCCTGGTTAATATGATAACCAAAGCTGGGAGTCCCTCTAAGCAAGTTTAATGGTCACTGGGAATGCCCCTATGGTAGAATTAAAATACTAAAAGTGAGCAAAATAAAAAGAGCTGCTTGGAATACAAATGAATATCATTCCCACTGCTGCAGTAGCCTTTAGGCTATATGGGTCATTTCTTATTTATGAAACGACCATCCAGTTTCAAAAAGCTGCATCTCCCCACCAACACAACACAAACACACCCAAGCACCCCTTTACTCTGATGCTGATTGACTGTTGATCCCTCTTCTTTAGCCGGAGTTAAGATTTCATCAGTACTTTATTGCCATCTCTCTGGCTTGACATGGTAAACAGTTGGTTAAGAATTTCTCTTCTGGCATACAGGTCCCTTGGGCACGTCTCTACACAGAAATTAAAGAAAAATATTGATTCTATTTTTTGATTAAAGACTGTATTTTTTCCTTAAAAAAATAGTATTTTTCACAATATCTGAAGTTTCCAGTCGGGGTCTGCCATTTTTAGTTAAAGATGTCTATTAATCTACTTGTCCCAAGGCTAATTTTGTGACAAGTTATGTTTTACTTGTGTAAAATTTACTTCAATTTTTTTGAGGAGGATAAAACAGTTTACAGAGGAATTAGCAGAAATGTGTGTGTTAGTGTAATGCTTATGCTCACTTCATGACAACATACTAACAGTATTGCTTTAATGACTGTGTGCTTTCAGTATGTAAAGGCTCTGATGGGGATTTAATTTATTTATTTAACATTTGTTAACCGGGAATGTCCGACTTGGAACAAAGTCAGTTTTCAGCGGAGGCACAGGGAGACATGCTCTAGACGCATGTCTTTGTAACATGGGAGGAAATCCACACGAATGCAGGGAGGACATGCAGACTCTGCACAGAAGACACTCCAGCTGAGAATCAAACCAGAGAACCTCTTGCTGTAAGGCGACAACTCTACTTCTGCACCACTGCACTTGTGCTTTTCTTCTTATAAGGGGACATAGGAAAGTGTTGAGTATAATTGTGCTGCCTGTGAACACTCAGTGCCAACTTATCTTCTGACCAACTCGCTCCAGCAACACTTACCACTTTTGGTTATTCTTTCCCAGTGACAGCATGGATACTTACTTTGCTTCAGGTGGTTCTTCTCCTGCTATACCTAGAAAAAAAAATCACTTGCCAGGGAGTCCTCACTGCTGTTGCAAACTCTGTCAATACTTCTGTCAACAGTGGGTGAACCTGCAGTGGCCATTGTTTGTTTTTCAGACCAGTCACTTACCTCTCTGGCTTCCTTTGCTGTAGTTCTTCCAGCCATCAAGAACACAGGGAGTCATCCACATCCTCTCTGGCTGTTCCAGTGTTTGATAAGGGCACAGAAGAACCGTCTTTCTAAATCTGGGAGACACTCCAGGCGATTCTCTGGTCAAGAGACCATTAGATTGCTATTTGTTAAATTGAAGTTTACAGCATGTGGCTTCACAGACAAACTGTACAGACGTACATTTGTATAATGACAGTTTTATTGAAACAAGCTGACCAAGCACTACCGTGCGATTAATTACATTTTCTTTATAACACAGATATAACGGTCAAGTACACTGCACATCCTCAGCTGACTTGGATTATCAGATGTCCACCAAAAAGTCTTTACAACCACATTTATAGTTTCAGAACTTTGTCCTTGATGAAAACATTTTTTCTTGTGTTGAAGCCTTCTTTGTCTCTATTCTTATCCATAGAAAACCAGTTCTCAGCAGGCTGAAATGTTCTTTCAGAAATTTACTTTCATTGGTAGGATAGTCTGTAAGTTTTTTTCTGCTGTTAGCCATGCTCATCCAGAGAAAACCAGTTCTCAGCATGACAGAATCTTCTTTCATTAATAGGATAGTTTGTAACCTTTATCTACTGTTAGTCATTACCCTTTAGCTTGAATATCTCTGTACCTTCATCTGTTTAGGATGTTTGAACAAAAAGCCTCTGTTAATGCCATTTGTTAACACATTCAGAAGTATATTTTTTGTTCCACACAAGCACATTAAGCCAGCGCATCATATGCTGTTCTAAAAATATATTCAGAAGTATATTTTTTGTTTTACACAAACACATTCTGTTGGGCTTATTTAGAAATACAATGTCATGCAAGCGCACTTTTATTTCTTCCTGCATTTGCAGGCTCTGTATTTTTATACTGTTCCTAAAAATATCACACTATCACTATGAGAGAGCAGTTTTACCAATACATGTTGCTGTGAGAAACAGTTTTACTAAATCACATACATGCCATTTCTATGAGGGAATAACTGTTTTAGTTTATTTAATTCTATCAGTTGTCCTTCTTTTAAGTCAGTCTTCTACTAGACCTGCTATTTAGAAAAAAAAATAATATTGTTTTTCTGAATAAGTAACTACTTTTAAAAAGAGTACTTTACCTTAGCAAGACGGGCATTACAGGCAATGAAGACTGGTACACAAAAGCAGTTACAAGTGGTCTTGCCATTTGCAGTAATTCCAGAGGAAAATGGGTTTAATTATTGTGACAGAGATAGGGATGCTTCTCTTACAAATTCTTAAGCCCAGCTCTGATTGTGAGAAAAAAAATATTTCTTATCCTCTTGTGGAGGGATTTTCTTGTAATGAGATCATAGCCAGAATGAGTGGGGTATTTTTTCTGGGACAAATAGATGTTGCCATGAAATAAGATTGTATGACATTATACAAATTGATATATCCCATTCCTCCTGTACGGCCAGTCTTGGAGGCTGTACTCACTGCTGCCAGTAAATAATAGTACTCAGCCGTCAGTCCCTAAAAAGCAGTATAAGGTACCTTAGGCTAATGCATTTCGTTTCTCTCACCTTAGGTATGTCCCAGCATTGATTTCTACTGCATCTCATGCTAGCAACAAGTTGGTACATAATGCAAATAATCCTTCTCCTGGTGATAATGAAGGACAAATGTTCGACCATTAAAGTAGAGAATGTTTCTTTCCCACTTTTGTAGCCTTCAGATTTCTTTTTTTTTTTTTTCAAACACCTTTATTGAATTATCATTTGTGACACAGACAAATTTATATTCATAGGTTCATACTAGGCTATCTGACCTGGGGCAATTATAAGCCTAGCCCGATTCTGTATGGCTTACGCCACCCCTTGATTTGAGTATACTGTGCCCTTTTTAAGGTTTAGTTTACTGTGCTTCTGTCTAATAGTGACACGGGAGTAATCCCTGGGACAAACCTACGATCCCCCATCCACTTATCAAGATTCTTCTTGAAGAGATTCAGTGAGGTGCTCTGCCTCACATGAACTGGAATTCTATTCCAGAGCGAAGGGAGCCTCTGGCACGTAAAAGTAATCACCCTATAATTAACATAAACTTTATATTTCACATATATTGCTATATATCATATAAACTAAGCAACATTACATTATTCTGTTCATTACTTTTTGTAAAAAAGAAACCTCTTTATTAAACCATCACTTACTCCACAGGCAGTTATACATTTATATAAATGAAAACAAACCACACCAACACAATCCTAGTTGCAGGCATTTTACGTCACAAACTGTGCTGACACACTCCCAGTTGCAAACATTAAACATCGCTTATCTACCCAGTCTTTTTCAGCCAAACATTACTTAGCTCATTTAATTCCTGCCAACGTTTAAACCTCATTCCTTCCTTGTATGTACTGTTCCCACCATTCCCATTTTTTCTATGCATTTTGCTCCTACCCGTTTCTAAAGATCTGTTCCAGTTGTTTTTTCTCTGTTACTGTATTCTACTGTAGTTGGTTTACATTTTAATTTCCATTTTCTTGTAATTGCTTTTTTTGGCAGCCACCATTATTAAACACAGCAAAAGCTTACCATGCCTAGTCAATTCCGGTTCTGTACCATAGCTCAGAAAAATCATCTCGCTCATCAGACCAATCTTGCCCACCCATCATCTCTGACAGTGCATCTGGCAGGGAATCCTTAAAGTCCCCCAATTCCACCACACTCCCAGAAAATATATTCCCAATAGCCTCTTTCCTCCCCGTCACACCTTCAACATTTGCTGTCTGCCTGAGGAAAAATTCTCTGGAGTCTACTTGGGGTATAGAAGGCAAACATTTCCAGGCAGAAATCCTAAATCTTTTAGATTTTGTTGCGTATTTGGGAGATGTACATATATCCTCCCATTGTTTCTTTGGGAATTGCTTATCCAGTTTGTCTTCCCAGTCCTTTCTAGCCTCCTTTGATTGATTTGTATACTTATGCAGCATTTTATATGCTCTACTAACTATTCCTTTTTTTTAATGGCAGCTTCTGTTCTCGGTTCTACTAAAAACTCTACCAGTGCTGGTCTTTCGTTTAGGACCCACCTGTTTCTCTTTGCCTATACTCTGATAACAATCCCTGATGAGGAAGGCAATCTCTAATCTACAGTCCAAATAAATTCTTGGCATCTTCCCATTCTATCATCTTTCCCCCTCTAGTTATTTGCTCTCAATACCTTGGTTCCTTTGCCGGTTTTCTCCCATAAATTCCAGCCCCCAAATGCCTGTTGTCTATATTCCTAATTGCAGTCACCCCTATCAGCAAAATCCCCTTTCTCTATTCCCATTTTGGCTTAGTTCTTAGAATACTTTCTGCTACTTTATGGATATAGTATTCTGCATGGTTACTGTTCTCCTTAAAGGCCTGCATCCAAAATCCCAGTCTCTCCTTGTTTCTTGAGCTTCCCCTCACCTGTTTCATCCATCATCCCTTTTCACTTTGAAATATAGTTTTCTGTTTGTGCTATATATAGGGGAGTCTTAACTGTGCAGCTCTGAAATACCCCTTCAAGTTGGGTAAAACAATCCGCCCTGTTCTACTGGAAGTCAGCTTATACCACTTGACTCTTGCCATCTTCCCCTCCCAGATGAAGTCCTTCAGCTCTTTAATTGCTATTCACAACTTCTTCTCTGGGTGATAAAAATATGCCTGACCTGTGTACAAGACTAAAGGGACTAAAAACAAGTGCTTGTATCTTATTGTCCTTATCCATATAACAAAGGCTTCCACTTTCTCAGTATTTGTATTATCTTTTGTTTAGTCTGTTCCCACATATCCTTAGTTGCCACACTAGAGTAATTTTTAATCCATACTCTTAAATACTTCATTTTATCATGTCCTTTTAAATATGTATATTCATGAACCAATTCGTGTGTGGGTACATAATTTACTGCTAATGCCTTTGTTTTAACTTCATTTATCTTGTATCCTGAAAAGATCTGAATCTGTCTCAAAATGTTCCACAGCAGTGTAATGTCTCTCTCTGGTTTTGTCAGGTATAAAATATCTGCAAATAATGACAGGTTTTCTTTTTTTTTTACTCCGTGTTTTTTTATTAATTTTTCAAATAATTACATTGTATAATAATCTTAATCCATTTTCTAATAAGTAAAACAGTATGATTAACTATATACAGTATTTGCAGTTGGCCTGAAATTAAATTATTATATTGATCAGTCTAGTTAGAGTAACATCATATTAATGAGAGATCATTTGTTCCTTTTTCTTTCACTCATTAAGAGTTTGAATTCAAGTTTAGTGTCTCAATAAGTGGTAGTATTTTTTCCCATGGATTCTTGTTCCATTGTCTTGGTGCTATTCTTAGTTCTTTTACTCTGGTTTCCAGTAATGCAGATGTTCATCCTGTTTCACTGTTGCAGTCATTACACTTGGGTTATCCTGCTGGCAGGCTACCCTCAGTCGGCCTGAATTCCAAAGTCCTTTTCCGGCGTCGGTTGCTGTCGCCTCTTCCCTGACGTCAGTGCGCCAGGGGTATATAAGATGCAGCCGACGCCATTTTCTCCAGTCTTTCTTGCCGCGCGGTGCCCGAAGCAAAAGCAGTTTGCAAGTGCAGGTCGGCCAACTCCTGAGATTTTCGAAATTGAATTTCAGATCCGAAGTCTTCAATAAAGCTAAGTACCCCGTTGGGGAAACTTTTTCTTGCTCCAGACCGATGTCAGTAAAAGTTAATAATTGTATTTCTTGTGGGAAGCAAATACCTCATAAGGATTTTCCCTCTCACTGTATTCCTTGCCTTAGGCCCTAACCACGATGTTGCTAGTTGTCGGTTTTGTGCTAGATTCAACCAACGCACTATTAAGTGTCTGTTTGATTTTGCTTTACATTACTTAGGCCGAAGGTTTAACTACATAATGCCGTCGGAACAACCAACGACTAGAATTCATAAAAAATGCAAAGACAAAAAGGACCGGCATTTGAGGTCCAAAACTGATGACAAAGCCTCTTCTAGGCCAGTCGCTGGTTCGCCGGTTCTCAGTGATGCGCTTTCGCAGCCCTGACACCCGTTACCTCAGAGCCACAGGCTGCCTCTGACTCCCACGTGGAGACAACTAGGCCTCTGGAAACTGTAGGTATTGGATCTACGCAAACTTTTCCCTCAGATGGGTCCAGAGCCGCTGAGCAGGCATCGGCTTCTGAGGGTGTTTTCAGACCTACACAGCTTACTATCAAGTCCACTTCAGCAGCCAAGGCAAAGTGTAAAACACCATTAAAGACAAAGAAACAAGTACAGCATTCTCATGGACAGTTATCCATGCCAAAGAAACACATGCTTAAAATGGCCGAGGACCTAATTACTCTGATCGGGGGTATCCATCCCCCTCCTGATAAAAGGTCTAGGCAAGACACTGACACTGACTCCTCTGACCAGGTTTCTATTTCCTCTGATTCCTCTTCAGAACAGGGATATTCTGTTCCTCCCTATGAGGACTCTGATGCTGAAGAATCTATCCCTTCAGCCTCTCCTCCGGAGGATTACTCTTTTGGGGAAACGCTGCACACCATGAGGGAGCATTTCCATTGGGAGAGCCAGGGTTATTCAGAATCCAAGAATAGGCTCAGAGACTTTTTTACTGCCTCAGCACAGGCCCCTTGCTATCCTCCCCCCCCCCCCCGTACTAGATATTGTAGATTTTTTTTCTGAATCCATTTTGTCTCCTGATTCTTTACCCCCTGCACCAGTCGAGCCAGATAGGTACTACAGGGTCCCAGACTCTCATAAATTTCTTTATAAAAACCCTGCTTCTGATCCAGAAACAATTTCTCAGGGTCCCAAAGGGGTCAAGGCTTCCACTGAAAAAAAACCCTGTTCCCTCTGATAGGGTTTCTAGAGCACTGGATAGATGGGGGGGAAAGTTTACACTTCTGCTACTTTAGCTGTAAGGGCTTTAAACTGCCAGTTTCACATGCTTTTAAATATCAACAATATCTGTGCTAAAACAGAAAATGCTTACAAGCTCAGAATGTCATGACAGTAAGGAAATGCAGGATTTATTGCATGCAGCTGAACAAGTGAGAAAGCATGCTCTGCAATGTGGTTTTGATTCATTAGAGGCTTCTTGCAGAGCCGTTGTTACGGGCTCTTTCATTCGAAGGTATGCTTGGTTAAAAGAACAATGTTTACCTGATCATGTTAAAGCAAAATTATTGGATGCTCCATTACAGCATGATACTTTGTTTGGTGTTAAGGCAGAAGAGGTGTTAAAGAAAATGGAGGATAAAGCAAAATCAATGCAGACAGTAAAGGATTTCTTACAGGTTCAGCCACCTAGATTTAGCAGAAACTGGCCTTGCAAAACTTGGTCCTTTCCAGTGTCAGACAGGCCACAAAGAGGCAGATACAGACGCCCTAGAGGCAGACCTCAGCCCCAAGGCTCATACAGATCTAAACAATGGGGTGCTTCAGCCCCCAAAGGTGGAGAAGACAAATCACAACCTTATAGGAAACAGTCCCAATGACTTCCCACTACAAAAGCCAAGCACTTACCTCTTGTCAGCACCCTTAGGGGGAAAACTAGCACTTTTCTCACAAAACTGGTGCATGGTCACCCAGGACAAATGGGTACTGAATATTGTTTCTCAGGGTTACAGGTTACACTTTCACACCATGCCAAGATCAAAAGGTATGCCAGACCTGCCACAAAACCAATGGACAGAGGCACAAAAACAAATTTCTGCTCTCATGGACATGAGAGCTATTCAAAAAGTACCACAGCAAGAACAGGGGCAAGGATTTTACTCAAGACTTTTCTTGGTACCCAGAAAGGACAATGTCTGGAGACCAATACTGGACCTGTCAATTCTAAATACTTTCCTGGATGTTCCAAAATTCAAAATGTTGACACTGCAGCAACTTCTACCCATGCTGGGCAAAAATGTTTGGCTAGTTACTTTGCCTCAAAGAGGCATACCTGCATGTACCAATCAGACAGTCTTGCAGAAGATACCTCAGATTCGTAGCTGGCTTAATGCATTACCAATTCTCAGCATTGCCCTTTGGCTTATCTACTGTGCCCATGGTCTTCACAAAATGCCTAGCACCAGTAATTGTATTTTGCAGACAAAAAGGAATTCAAATACATCCCTACTTGGACGACTGCCTTATTCAAGCAGAGAGTAAGGACATTCTACTAAAGCATCTGGTGTTTGTAAAAGAATTACTAATTTGCCTAGGGTACACAGTAAAAAAGAAATCAAAACTAGTGCCCTCTGAAGAGAGAATATTCCTGGGTACAAGCTTAAATACAACTGCCCAGATGGCTTATCTCACGCCAGACAAACAAAGGCAACTGACTCATTACTTTCAAATGATGGCAATAAAGACCCAGCTACCTGCAAAAAAAATTCTGCAGGCTTTGGGCTTCATGGCATCTTGCTAATTCCATATGCAAGACTGCATATGAGGAAACTACAATTGTACCTAAAAAGTGTTTGGACTCAACATTGCCACAGCCTGGAAACAATAATAACTCTTATTCCCTGCCTGCAACAGGAATTTCGATGGTGGGCACTGGCCTGTCACCACAACAAGGGACAGCCTTTCACTTTACCCACAGTCAGGCAGACTCTAACAGATGCATCGGATTATGCCTGGGGGCACACATGGCAGGAAAATGTATTCAGGGCACGTGGCCCACGGACCAAATGCATCTTCACATCAATCAAAAAGAGATGCTAGCTGTACAGAATGCCCTGACAGCCTTCAAGGATGTACTACATCCAGAAAATCCAAATGAATGGTGTAATTAGTGCTCCAATACAAACCAAATAACCAAAAAAAGCACCAACATTGCCAGTCCTCAGTAAAAGTTTAATAAAATATTAAGCGCTTTCATCAAGTATGACTTCCTCAGAACAAAGAAACAATTGAATAGACAAGTTTAAATACACAGAACCAGTTGACTATTGGTTCAAAACTACCCAATGCTGTTCAAAGAGAGTTTACTACTCATGAATATTAAAGCAACTAAAGTGCCCATGGTTAAACCATATTTACAAAGAATGATAAAAACTTTTGTTCAACAACACAGTTGCTGTGAAGAAAACTTTTAAACATACACATTTTGTTGCTAAAAATCAACAAAATTCAGAAAAATACCACTACTCTGTTGCTTCCAGAGTTCTTCAAGCTAAATAGAAGTAAGATAAAACTATCTATTAAATATTACTTGTAAAATATTGAAGTCCTGTATACTGAAATAATATTGAAATATTTGTTGTATATAAATATTTCCCTGAAACATTGCTCCAATAATGAGTACACCTAAAAATAAATTAAAATTTTTAAACTGATTTGCTTTCAACAAGTATTACAAAATATGAGTGCTGTTAAACTAAATCTTCCTTTTCTTTTAAGATGGGCATTATTGTTACATGTTCGTTTAATCCAGGTGGAAAATCTGCAGCCAACCTTAACTGCCATAAAAGTTCCTTCTTGTGCAATACATTTTGCCAATCACCACCTCTCACTTCAACAAATGTAAAGTCAAGAATGGCAAACTTGAACCCTACAAAATTCGTACATAAAGTACTGTTTGTATAAAGCATTAGTATCTTTTCTATTTTTAATGTATAGATGTTCATATATCCTAGTCTTTAATAATCTCTCCATCTTACCAACATAAAACGAGGGACAGGTATTACATTTAGCTATGTATACCAATTTGCTAGAGGAACAGTTGCCACTTTTAAGAAAAACATAACTTTTATTATGGTTGTCAATTGTAATAGAACTGTTTTGTAATATGTAGGAGCAATAGGAACATCTGCCACAAAGTTTGCTTCCACCCTTTTTCACTTGTGCCCCTGTTGGATTACTACCTCTCTCTAATAGTAGTTTCAAATTAGGTCCGACCTTTGTGGAAAATATTGGTTTGTCACCCAATATTCGGAGTATCTCACTGTTAGTTTTGAAAACATTCCAATTTTTTTATTAAAATTTCCTTAATCTTGGAATATAGGGGACTATATTGTATTACACAAGCTTGCTGAAAATCAGTTTGATTGTTAACATCTGAAACCTTCACTAAATTGTCATAGTGGTCACCACCTCCACCCAATAGGGGCATATATGTATTGCCCCACTTGTCAAGAACATCTGAAAGTATTGGGTCTATGAAATAGCCAGGGTAACCTCTCTCTAAAAACATGTCCTTTAAATGTTCAAACTCACTAATCACATCGCTTCTCAACAATGTCATCCTGGCTATTCTAATAGCCTGACCTTTAATAATACTTTTTTCCTGGATGGTGGGATGATGGCTGTTGAAATGTAGGTAATTGCTACAAAAAGTATTCTTCTGGTAGATTTTGGAAATATATCTGTCCTGGACTTTGATTATCTTAAGTGTCCAAAAAATTAATCTCTTGTTCATGAAACTGAAAAGTAAATTTCAAAAAGTCAGTAGTTTCATTTAGATACTGAATGAATACAGGGATTTGGTCTGGTCCCCCTTTCCAGAAAATAAAAATATTTTATAACAGTTTATGCCTTTCCTCCACTGCTTCTTCTTCCCAAGGTGCTCCTAAAAGTCAGACAAGAGAAGACAAAAATGATTTTGATTGCCCCAGACTGGCCACGCCAGCACTGGTACCCAATCCTAAAGAGCTTGTCTCAAGGCCCAGCCTGGACTTTACCTCTAATTCTTCATATTCTGATTCAACAAAACAATCAAATCCTGCACAGCGAACTCAGAACCTTAAATCTGGCCGCATGGCGGATAATATAGCCACTCGGAACACACCTCTCTCAAGCTGTTATGGATGACATTTTGGAAGCCAGGAGGCCCAGCACCAGGAAAATCTTATGCAGAAAAATGGAAGAGATTCTGTGCTTGGAACCAGGCGCAAGGATTTGAACCACTTGTTCCAAATATTCCTCAGATTTTCTACTTCGACAAAACAAGTTTTCAGAAAAACTGAGCAACTGTTTGTAGCATATGCTGCAAGATCACAAGGAAAGGCTATCTCAAAGCAGAGTATTTCAAAATGGATTGGACACTGTATTCGTTTCTGCTATGCACACCATGGCAAGTCAGTGCCTAAGAATATTAGGCCACATTCTACCAGGGCAGCAGCCACTTCAGCAGCCTTTCTCAGAGGAGTACCAACTAAGGAAATTTTGGAGGCTATAACTTGGAGTTCAGTGCACACTTTACCAAGCATTATCACTTACCTCTTTACTGTAAATCCAGAGCAGGCTTTGCCACTGCAGTTCTGCAGGGTCTCATAGCCACTCCTAATCCTATTTAGACCCAGCCGCCCTTCCTCAGCTTTGGGATTCAACTCAAGTGTAATGACTGCAACAGTGAAACACGATGAACATATTACAGTTGTGTACCTACCGTAAATGTAGCTGTTCAGTGTATTCACTGTTGCAGTCCAGGTTACCCACCCTCCATCTCCCTTTCTTTGCTGGGACTTATCTATGCTTCTCTATCCTATACAACCTATGTGGTGTATGTGCTTGTAAATGAAGGTATTGTTTTTATTTTACTGTATGTTTTTATGAGCAATATATATTGCCTACCTTCTTGGGAGCACCTGACATCTGGGGCAAGAAAAACTGAAGAAAATGGCGTCGTCTGCATCTTGTATACCCCTGGTGCACTGACGTCAGGGAAGAGACAACAGCAACCGACGCCCGACCAGGACTTTGGAATTCAGGCCGACTGAGGGTAGCCTGCCAGCAGGATAACCCAAGTGTAATGACTGCAACAGTGAATACACTCTAACATCTACATTTGTGTAGGTACACAACTGTACTTTTCCTTCAATATTAGAAATTCTTTAAATGATGGTTCCAGATTTGATTTCCATTTTCTGGTAATACATTTTCTAGCATTTGCTAGAATGTTCCATAGTAGGTGGAGTTTGCTATTATTTAATTATAAATTCTCATGAACATTCAACAAAATTAGAGATTTATTTAATACAGATGTATCTGAGAATATGGCTTGTATGAAATTGCTGACATTTTCCCCAAATTTTTTAACTTAATCATGAAATACATGTATCCAGTCTGCTTTACAACTCTGCAAGCATCTCCAACATGTAACATTATTAGAAGTATTACATTTTTTAATCTATTTGGAGTAAAAAAGGATCTCTGCAGAAATTTCCATGTGTAAATTCTCCAGAATTGTATGTTGGATGTCAATTTAACAGAATTTAGTATTTTGTTTTTGTTTTCCAGGGATACATTTATTGAATGACATTTTGTTATCTGATTCCAAAATTTTAGATTGATTTTAACTTTATAATTTATTAAAATTTTATATCATTTTATTGTCAAATTTTCTCATACAAATGAGTTATAAGTGTAGGTTTATCTCTAAAAGAAGAATTAATTATTCTGCATAGATCTTGAGTATTGTAATATACTTTGTAATAATACCCAGTCTGATGTAGAGAGATTATAAGTTTTTATTATAAGTTGACTATCCAAAACCTTATGTTCATTAATGCATTGTTGCCCGCAAATTAATCATTTCTTTTCCCAAGTAATGAAAACCGTTCTATGCATTTTGTTTGGAAAATTTCTTGTTACATTGAAAGGATATAAAAGTTCTAGCCATAACTTTATATCTGTATTAGAAGTTACAAATCTTCTAAATGAATTATACATATTTAAGTATTTTAGATTAGTAGGTTTTTTTATATTGAAGGCTAGCACATAAGATATGCCATGGTTTATTAATATGATTGTCTATCATTAAATTTTTTAAAATGGTATTTTCATTTGAATAAATAACAGTGTGGAGAGATTTCCAGTTAGAAGAATAGCATGGATCTATCCAATTTATAATTATTTTAAAAATGGAGGCTCTAATATAAGTTTCAATATCCGGGAAATTGATTCCACCTAGTTTCCATGGTCTAATGTGGTGTGTATAAGCTATTCTGTTTTTGTTAGGATGCCAAAGAAATCATAATAATAATGTATTTATTTATTTTAAAAAATATTTGTCTGGTATTACTGGAATAGCTTGTGGTATATATAAGATTTTTGGAAGTAATATTTTTATTACTTGGAATCTATTTCCAAACGTTATATATATTTTGTTCCATTTTGTTATATTTGACTTTATTGTGTCTATGATTTCCGTGTAATTTATATTTAAATTTTTTTCTAATGTTGTACTTTGTTATACCTAGATAGTTTAAAGTGAGAGATTGTCTACCAATTATATGATTATCATTTATTTGAAAATCATTTTTATTCAATATCGTAACATTTGATTTCGTTTTGTTAAAATGCAATCCTGTAATTGAATAAAATTTAGCAACTTGTATATCTAATTCTTTTAATGAATTTTTAGAAGTAGATGTGGTAAGAAGTATGTCATCTGCAAATAGCATTATTTTTTAATTATATTGATTATATAAATTTATACTCTCTATTTTGGGATTGTTTCATATTGAGATGGCAATATTTCAATGGCTAATGTAAATAATATGGGGGACATGGAACAGCCTTGTTTTTGTGCCTTTTGTCAATATTATTGATTCAGAAGTGAAAGGTCCTAATTTTACATATGCTAAATTGTTTTTATATATGTTCTTTATTAATGAAATAAAGGAGCTAGGAAACTTATAATACTCTAATATTTTAAACAAGAAATCCCAGTTTAAGGAGTCAAAAGCTTTCTCTATATCCAATGCAACTATTAAGGCCTCTTGTTTTTCTCTATTTAAATAGTCAATAATAGTATTCTTTGTATATAATCATAGGTGCGCCTATTATGTATAAACCCTGTTTGATCTTCATTTATAATTTTTATCATAGATTTTTTGATTCTATTGACTAGAATAGCCATAAAGATTTTATAATCGTTGTTTAGTAATGAAATTGGTCTGTAGGAGCTGCATTTTGATGCATCTTTATTTTCGTTTATTATAGGAGTAATTAATGAGCATCTCCAAGATGGTGGAATGGTGTTGTGTGTTTGTATTTCTATTAAGGTTTTTTGGAAGACTGAGATTATAGATGATGGAAATATTTTGTATATTTCAGCTATAATACCATCCATTCCTGGAGCTTTATTATTTTTGCTTTCTTTGATTTTCTCTAAAATTTCTTTAATAGTAATTTGCTTTTGAAGTTCTAATTTTAAATTTTCTGGGATTGTTTTAATCAATTTGGGTTTCAAATCTAAATTAAAGTTTTTTGTTTGAGTTCCTTCCATCTTATAATGTTCTGTAAAATGGTATTTAAAAGCATCTAATATATCACTTATATCTGATACTTTCTTGTTCTTCCTTACTTCATGTATAATAGTAATGTTATTTCTTTTAGATTGTACTTTAACTCTTATCGCCAGGTTATGTATATGTTTAGGAGAAACAGCATATGAGTTTAATTTTAATCTTTCTAGTGCTAAATTAGTTTTATGTATTAGAATTTCATTAAACTTTTCATGCAGATCATTAATTTTCTTATTAGTCAGTGCATTTGTTAAATTATTTATTTTTATTTGATTTTGTATGTTGAGTAATTCTGATTCCCATTCTTTTAGTTTATTTTTGTACCATGTGATAATTTTACCATAAATATATGCTTTTAGAGTGTCCCATACCGTAACTATGCTGATTTCATTAGTGAGATTAGTGTCTAGAAAGAATTTCAACTCTGTGAGTAGCCAAGGTTTAAATTATTTTAGTTTCGTAATATATGCTGGAATTCTTGTCCTTTTGTATTAATTTTTTAAATTTGTTTGAATATTAATAAGGATTGCTCTATGATCTGATAATGAACATGGTACGATTATAAAACTATTTATCTTCGCATCAAGGTCTTGTGCAGCAAAAATGTTATCTATTCTTGTTTGGGTTGTAAATCTGTGAATCTTGGTGCGAAAATAACAGAGTTACTTTCTCTAAATTTAAATGCGTCTATTAAATTGTGATTTTCAACCCATTTTTTGAGTAGCTTTGCTATAGGAGTTGTACGTAAATTTTTTTGTTGGTGGTCTCTGAATTATCAAGAATGCAATTCAAGTCACCACCTAATATCAAGCTACCTTTATATGTTTTACTAATAAAGTCTAGATGTTTCTTTGTCGTACTTTTTCCTATTCCTGGGAACCAATAAAGGTTTACTAATGTCCAGATTCTATTATTGAATTTTATTTTAATAATTGTTATAAGCTCCTCTTTATCTTCATAGCTACAAAGAATTTGGGGGTTAATGATATTTTTTTCTCCATAGTATCCTAACTCTAATTTTGGTTTTATATGATAATTGCGCTATTGTTGTATACTCATTTAGATTCCATAAATGCTTTTCATCATCTTTAAAGTGAGTCTCTTGAAGAAATATTACTTGTGCTTTGTTTAATTTTAAATATTTTAGTAGGTTTAATCTTTTCTTTGGATTATTTAAACCATTTGTGTTCAGTGAAAGTAATGTTAAGTCCATGTTTGTTGAGTTTCATGCTTGCTAATATTTATGTTGATATTCAAGTGTATTTTATAGTATTGTATTTGGAACAGAATTCTCCTTATTTCATGTATCATAAATAGACTGAATCTTTTTTGTAATACTTTTATATTGATGTTCATTTCAGGCCATAATAAAAAAGTGTAAAATTATTTAAGTAAAATTAATTTGATTAATATAATCTTTTCTTTCAACCTTCCCCCCATCACACATGGAGTGATATACATTCCTAATCTGATAGACATAAACAAAATATCTACCAGATTAACCCTCATGTTTGGTAGACAGATTTCCTCATGCTCCATTCTTGTATTTTTAGAGACCTTTGAAATTATAAACTAGTATATGTTGAATGATATTTATGGTTCTACATATTGTATACGTAGTGAAACACAAGTAATTGTAGACTATATACATATATATATATTTATATATATATATATATATATATATATATATATATACATATATATATATATACATATATATATATAAATACATTCCTTATGATCATTTAATAACATATCAATCATATGGCTAAGTATATTTAACAAAAACTATTAAACCAACTATATTTTTATTTAGGATAAGCTTACTTGATAAAAAAAAAGTATCAGACTCAGAATGCCCACTGAAGTACATTGTAGTATTTCCGTTGTTGTGCAGCTTAGCTGTGGTGCAGTAAATGAGTTTCTATGCATGACAAAAAGTAAATTAAGTTTCCAAATAAACGATATAATAACTAGAATCAGTTAAAAATGATATGTCTGTATTTGCACATGTGCACATTGTCAAATCTAGCCATGTAGATGATAAACATATTTGTGTATTGTCACTATTTTGTGCTCATCTCTGTGCTTATACACATATTTGTAGATTGACACATGCAGACTCATATTTCCATGTTTGAGATTTGTAGAATAAATCACTTGACTGTTTCTCTAATTCTTACAGTTAGTATGCAGTGTTTTACTGAACTGAGTAGACTTATTTCTTCCTATTGTTTAGCCTTGTCTTATCATTACTTTTATTATAAAGTACTTCATATTTATTCCAACTAAATATTCTGAATCTATCCAAGAGCTTTCCAATATATGTCAATTTTCCTTTTGAAATACAATAAACATCAATCTAAGAGAGATTTTCAGCATGTTTATGATTGGCAGCAGACTGCTGTTATGCCTGTCACTAACTGTACATAATGTAGCCTCCTTTTCTATGTCAGTGCTGTGGACAATTAAAATCGTATCTGTTGTCAGTTGTAAAATATTATGTCACTGCATTTTACAGATTAACTGTCCATCAGTATTTTAAAATTGCTGGAATTTGATGTTTAAATCCACCCAACTGATTAACCATATATCCTTTGAATGTGCTATGCTAGGTGTACTGAAAGTCATAATGAGATGATAAAGTGGTAAAACAGCCCAATACACACTGTAGAACTTTGTATATATTTTAAATACTTGTACCAAAAATGTATATGCATTACAGAAACAAATTGGCTAGCAGGCATTAACTGGTATGTATGACACACTGCTGCCCATTACATTACAGGATATCCCTGTCCAGTAAACCGTTAGAACTGGAATGCGTTTGGTCTTTAACATCTTATTGTGCTAGTCAACCAACTGTTTCATACAAGCACATGCTAGAAGGGTGGCATCTTAAAGAATTATCATTTATTTTGGAATTAGCAAATACCTCATACACTAAAAAAATCGGTCATCTGTCCTGCACTATTTTTTTTTTTTTTTTAACATAGACACACATGTACCCACAAACCCACACACACAGAGGCATGTAGATATTTTAATTAAAACAATGTTAAAATCTGTCACAGGGTTTTTTTTATAAGCAGTACAACAGCTACAGTCAAGAAGGTGCAAATATTGCTTTGAAATCAGAAGCTTTTGGAAGACTAAATAAATTCTGTACATAAAATTCGAAACATTTTCCTGACCATTTCCTGAATGTTTTGAACATTAATAATCAGCATGTTATCAGGACTATATTAGAGGGTGCTTGTCACTTTAAGACTAACAGGAAGTCTACAGCTGTATTGATGTGAAAACTCTTGGTATCTTGACTAACAGTTTATACACTGAATTCCTGCCACTCACCACTCTTTAAAAGTCACTGTTCTTATTTATATTTCTATTTTAGTAATTTCGTTTGTGTACTAGTATAGTGGGCTTTTTTCACATTGAATTATATAATTGTTGTAGTCCGATAAAGCTGAATGTGTTCATACTATTTTTTCCTTTTTCTTACTCTCTCCCTAGTAAGACTATATTGTATTCTGTCCTATTTCTCTTTCTTTTTCATCATTGTATCCTTGTAGCGCTCGAGTGCAAGCTATTAGTGTTACTGTGGTGTTGAATGATTACAAGGACGCTATTCATGTGTTCGCAAGTGTGTTTGACTGTGAAATGAGCTTGTGACTTCTTGTAAACAGCCGATATTTATTCATATTCTCGTCAGACAGTTCGTGTGAAGAAAGAGAGATGATGCTTTTAAACTGTAACAATGACGTGTTCAACACCGATCAGTTATGTAACTACTATATTTATATTTTTTTACCGATACCTACTGCTTATTACTTGATATCTTGTAGCCACATGAAACCCGATGGTTACAAACCATCTATATGAGCTGCATGTCAGTATTTCATAACGGAGACACCCAGATCATTCACTGCTCTTCTCCTTCCTCTCCCCACCTCCCATTCTCAATTCTATCCCATCAAGACAATCTATTAAGCAATTAAAATGAGCTTTTTGAAAGAAACAATCCCTACAATATTACACATTTAAATTTGATACAAGTGTTGTTGTGCTAACCACTTGACACAAGCAGCCTCATCCTGTAGTAAGTAGAGTTGAAGCATCACTGTATTAAAAAAGAAAAACAGAAGAATTATAAACAATATTATGCATATTGAAACAACTAAAAAAAGTAAATGTACATACGTTTTGGTTTCAGTTTCCTTTAGTATATATTTCACTTTTTAGTAAAATCTTTGAGAGTATTTAAACTTGTTACATTTTTTATTTCAGTTTTTTGTTTCTTCTTCTTTACATCAGTCCAAGAATTTTTTTCTTTGGATCTTTTCAGTGAGTTAGATGTTGACAAGTCCATTTCTTCTGGAATTGTAATTATATTATTCTTGATAAAAGAAGCTGCCTCATCTATGTTGTCGAAGGTTCTCATTTCATTTGAGTAAAGAATCTTGATTTTTGCAGGGTACGCAAGTTGAGCTTTGATTTTGTTTTGTTTCAGGAATTTTACAAATGGCCATGCTTTCTTCCTTAAACCTAGAACTCTAGTTGAATAGTCATTATCGAATCTTATTAGGTGTTGTTTATACTTTAAAGGACTTTTCCTCTATGGTGACTTTAGTACAAGTTCTTTATCAAGGTATGATAAAAACTTTATTACAATGGATCTAGGAGGAGTATTAGGAGATGATGATACAGGTTTTCCTATGGCTCAATGAGCCCTTTCTATGCCATTTGACAGTCCTCCTTTTAGGTCTAAGAATTCTGGCAACCAGGAATTTAAAAATAAAATTATGTCCTCACTCTCGGCTTTCTCCGGAAGACCAAATATTCTAATATTTGTGCGCCTTTCTCTGTTTTCTAAATCGTCTATCTTGTTGATTAACCAGTTATTTTGTTGTAAGAGAAATTCACTTTGGTTTTATTCTTCCTTCATCCTTCCATCTATATCAGAGAGAGATGTTTCAATGTCCATTATTTTTGTTTGTTGCTGCTGTAATAATTCTTTAAAGGCATCTGTTTGTTTTTGGCAGTTCTCTCTTAGATTTTCAAGGTTGTCCTTAAAATTATCCATTTTCAGTGACAGCTCCTGCAGTACGGAGGACATCAATTGGATTTCCTTCTTCAAGGCTGTTTTAGAGTGTGAGTTCTTTGAGTTACTCATTTCCAAGTGGCTATAGTAGTCTCCAGATTAATTTTGATAGGAAAATATTGACAAAAAGCTTTCAAAGTTAGTACACTATTAGTTCATAAGTTTGTCAATAATAGTTGGATATTTTTGTTCGATGAAATTAATTATTTCCTGTTATTGAACTAGTTTTGTGGAGCTCTAAAAAAAAAAATGCTGCTACCAGTTAGCCATTCAGGCTCCGCCCCCCCCCCAAGGGCAGGTTTTCTTAACTACCATACAGTTATATCCTTGATTTTCTGAGTCCCTCATTTTCTTTACCAATGGTTCTTAATATAATACAGATAATAAAAGGGAGAGCGAGAGAGACACACCCCTGCCTGGTTCCTCTGCTCAAGCAGAAATTATCAGAGGACACCACCCACTTAAATGTTCACTTCCGATCCCTCATATATTCTCCAAATTAACCTTATAATTTTTTTCAGGAAATGCAAATGCTTCCATTTCCCTGCTCATAAAGTCCCAGCTTACTCTGTCAAATGCTTTCTCTGCATCAAGACCCACCAACAACCGTGGTATTTACTTACATTCTGCTTCCATCTGGAGCATCAGTGTTCTGTTAATATTGTCAAATGTTTGCTTCCCCTCTACAAAATCACATTGATCCATATTTATCAGTTTTGGCATTACTTTTGCCATTCTTTTAGCCATTATAGACCTGAACACTTTAATTGTGGTTTAGTATTCAAATGGGCCTGTATAAAGAAAGCTGGATCTGATGGCTCTTTACCCTGTTTAGGTATTACAACTACCACTGCTTTCTTCCTGGACATTGGTACTTCTCCTCTTCAAATACTGTTAAACAAAACCTTCCAGATCTTTAGCAGTTTTTTCCCTCCTAGCTTCCAAACTTCCATAGGAATATCATCTATTCCCAGGGACTTTCCTGTTGATTTGGTTATACATCACAATTTTATCTGGTCTCCTATTCTAATAGTAATTGAGCCTCATCTACCACTAACCTTGTCATATTTAATTCTTCGGTAAACATATCCATTTGTATCTTTTCTTGATTTTTGTATTTCTGCGCTTTATAGAAACTCTCCTAGAATTTCTGAAACATTTATCATACCTGTGCAGGATCTGTTTTACCTTCCTTGTTTTAGGTTCCCTAAGTTTGGCAACAGCCCTTTTCTACTTTCTGTTGCCTGAGACGTTGTGTTAAAAGTTTTTGTGCTCTAGTGTAACCTTTCTAAACTTGTGCATATTATCGAGGTAATCCCTTATTTTCTGTCTAACATTTTGTAGTTGATCCTCTTATTATTATGTGAGATTCCCCCTTTGCTGCAATACTTTCATTTATCAGTACCTCTAAATACTTATTTACTTCTTAACCATAGCTCCCTTTCTTTTATTACCACCCTATTTTTAAACTCCACCAGATGAAGTTATTTATATAATTATTCATCACCATAGGATGTTCTTCGTGTTTCACTGTTGCAGTCATCACATTTGTGTTATCTGCCTGCAGGTAGCCCTCAGCCGACCTGGATACCATAGTCTTCAGATTTCTGCATCGGATGCTGTCACTTCTTCCATGATGTCAGGGGTATAAAACATGCAGCCGACACCATTACATCAGTCTTTCTTGCCATGCGGTGTCCGAAGCAGAAGCAGTTCGCAAGTGCCAGTTAGCCGACTCCTGAAACTTTTGTTTTCGAGTTTCAGACCTGAAGTCTTCAAAAAGATAAGTACCCTGTTGGGGAACCTTTTTTCTTACTCTAACCGATGTCAGAAAAAATTAACAATTGTCTTGCCTGTGGAAAGCAAATACCTCATAGGGATTTTCATTCTTACTGCGTAACCTGTTTAGGCCCAGACCATGACATCCTTGCTGTCGGTTTTGTGCCTTGTTCAACGCCCGAACTATCCGTCGGGCTCATTTTGTAGCTACTTTCGTTCTCTATCTCCATACTCCGAAATGGCTTCTTTAAGCCATCCGACTGCCAGTCTTCCGAAAAAATGCAAGGATAAAGACAGACCGCTTAGGTCCAAAACTGCCGGTGATGCTACCGTTAAGCTAGTTGCCGGTCTGCCGGTACTCAGGCGCTTTCGCAGCCCCCGATACGCGCTACTACTGATTCACAGGCCTCTACTGAGACCCATTCGGAGTCTGGTATGCCGCGAGATGATGCTTCGACTATAGAACCTGCGGATGTCTCTACCTTGGATGGGTCTGGAGCCACTGTGCATTCACCGGCTTCTTAGGGTGTATTCAGGCCTTCTGATTCTCATATTAAACAGACTACTTCATTTCAAGCTAAGAATTCCTAATTCCTCAGGCCTAAAGCTTGCACTAAGCCTAGAAAACAGACAACCAAAGCACATTTTCAGGCCCATATGCCTCAAAAACAAATGATTAGAATGGCTGAAGACCTTATTACCTTAATTAGGGGGAAGCCAGCCTTCCCCCTCTAAGAGATCTAGAACTGATTTTCTTTCTGATTCTTCTGAGGAGGAGTCTGATCTCTCTACTCCTCCTGACTACCAGGATTTACCCTTATCTACTTAGGAGGATTCTGATGCAGAGGATTCCATTTCCTCTGCTTCCCCTCCAGAAGAATTTTCTTTTTGGTGAAACCTTGCATACCCTTAGGGAGCATTTCCGCTGGGAAGGCCAGGACTTTTCACAGTCCAAAAAGAGACTAGCTCCTCCTGAACCTCCTGTTCTGGAGATTGTAGATTACGTTTTCTTGGAATCCAACCTTAACCCAGACACTTTGCCTTCTGCTACCTGGAAACCCGACAGGTACTACAGAGTACCTGACTCTCACAAATTCCCGTTCAAGAATCCTACTGCGGATCCAGAGACCATTTCCCAAGGACCAAGAGGCATTAGGGCTACAACTGCCAAAAATCGTACCCCTTCTGATAGGGATTCTAGAGCTTTAGACAGATGGGATAAGAAGGCATATACTTCTGCTACTTTGGCCATTAAGGCTTTAAATTGCCAGTTTCATATGTTAAAGTATCAGCAGCATATTATGGGATTAATTAAACAGAAAATGATGTTGACTCCTGACTGTGTTGAACACACAGATTTGCAAGAGTTAATGCACTCTGCTGACCAAGTAGGTAAACATACTTTGTAATGTGGTTTTGATGCTTTAGAAGCAGCTTGCAGGGCTGCTGTTACTGGGTCTGTACTTAGAAGGCATGCTTGTTTTAAGGACAAATCTTGCCAGATCATGTTAAAGCTAAATTACTGGATGCACCCTTAAACCAAGAGCGCCTTTTTGGCAACAAAATAGAAGTCGTTCTCAAAAGGATGGAGGAAAAAGCTAAATCTATGCAAACTGTTAAAGATTTCTTACAAGTGCAGCCACCTCGATTCAGTAGGCATTGGCATTCAAAGAACTGGTCCTTTCCAGTCCCTTCCAGGCCTTCTCAGTCCAAACCCAGGAGTAGCAGACCACCAAGACTTCAGTCTCAGGCTGTTCACGGATCTAAACATTGGGGGGGGGCCTCCACTTCCAAAGCAGGGAGTAGTAAGCCACCCCCTATGGAAAAATGGCATAATGACTTATCCTTAACTCTTCCAAGCCTTGCTCAACTACTTGTTCCCTTAGGAGGAAAGCTCACCCTGCACGCAAAAAACTGGGAACTCATTACCCAGGACAAATGGGTTTTAAACATAAATTTCCCTAGGATACGGATTCCACTCTCCCGACCCCAAGTGGATGGCCAGACCTCCCCCCAAACCAGTGGGTAGAGGCCCAAAAGCAAGTAGTCTGTCTCCTCAGTATCAGGGCTATTCAACCTGTCCCAGCAGAACAAAGGGGACAAGGTTTTTATTCAAGAGAGTTCATGGTTCCCAGAAAAGAGAACTCCTGGCATCCTACTGTGGACCTTTCTATTCTCAACTCCTTTCTGGTGGTTCCAAAATTCAAAATGCTAACTCAACAGCTTCTTCCTATGATGGCCAAGGATTCCTGGCTGGCAACTCCAGACTTAAAAGAAGCTTACCTGCACATCCCAATAAGGGAATCCTGCAGAAAATACCTACACTTTAGGGCAGGCTCCATGCACTACCAGTTCTCTGCACTTCCCTTTGGCTTATCTACTGTGCCCAGGGTGTTCTCAAAGTGCCTAGCTCCAGCCATTGCATTTTTGCAGGCAGAGAAATATTCAGATTTACCCCTACTTGGACGATTGCCTGATTCAGGCAGAGAGTTAGGATTTGCTATTACAACACCTACCATTTGTAAAGAGACTTCTAACTTCTCTGGGGTACACCATCAACAAGAAGAAATCACACCTATTAGCCTGCCAACAGATTGTATTCCTGGGAGCAAGCTTGTACACAACTTCCCAGATGGCATTCCTCACGCCAGAGAAACGAGTTCATTTGACAACCTACTTCAAACTACTGGCGACAAAAACCCAGCTATCTGCAAGGAAAATCCTGCAAGCCCTGGGATTTGTGGCCTCTTGCATTCTATTAATTCCATATGCAAGACTGCATATGAGGAAACTTCAGTGGTATCTGAAAAGTCTATGGTGTCAACATTCTCAGGACCTGAAAACATACCTTATCTAAGGACAGAGTTCATTTGGTGGGCAGAGGACTGCTTACCACAACAAGGGACCCCCTTTCACTCTACCCCCTGCTGCTCAGTCCCTAAAAACAGACGCATCAGACTATGCATGGGGGGCTCACATGGCAGGGCAGTGCATTCAGGGCAAATGGAACCCAGAACAGATGCACCTACATATCAATCAAAAAGAAATGTTAGCTGTACAGAATGTTCTGACAGCCTTCAAAGATCGTATTCTTCCAGGACAACTGTTGGTAAAGACAGACAACACCGCAGTTATATGGTACATAAACAAGCAGGGGGGCAACCCATTCCTGCATACTCTGCAGATTAGCCATGGCTCTGTGGAACACAGCATCGAGCTACCAAGTGAACCTACAAGCTCAATTCCTGCCAGGCAAACTAAATTCACTGGCAGACGACTTAAGCAGAAATCTCATAGATCCACACAAATGGAAACTGGAACCCAAAATATTCCAGCTCTTGAGCAAATGGGGGACACCAGAGGTAGACCTGTTTACCTCCCCTCAGAACTACCAATTGAACAAATTCTGCACCAGAACTCCCCACAGTCAAGCTTGGAAAGTGGATGCCCTGTCGTTTTCCTGGGAAAGCCTCTCAATTTATGCCTTTCCCCTTCTGCCTCTTCTCTCGAAGGTTATACTAAAGATCAAACAGGACAAGCCAAGGACAATCCTGATTGCACCAGACTGGCCACGCCTGCACTGGTACCCCCTTTTGCGCACTCTGACAGTGCTACAACCTTGGCACCTGCCTCAGACCCCTTCCCTGCTGTCCCAGCAGGTGGGCCAGATTCTGCACTCTCAGCTTCAAACCCTCAACCTTGCAGCCTGGCTAATTCCAGCCTGTGACTTTCCTCTTTGTTTGGCATATACTGTATCATGCGTATTTGCTTTTTGCTTGGGGTATTCCATACCATATAATTGCTTCCTATTGTGGGAGCACCTGACATCTGGGGCAAGAAAAGCTGATGTAATGGCATCGGCTGCATGTTTTATACCCCTGACGACCTGACATCATGGAAGAAGTGACAGCATTCGGCGCAGAAATCCGAAGACTCTGGTATTTAGGCCAGCTGAGGGCTAGCTGCAGGCAGATAACCCAAATGTGATGACTGCAACAGTGAATACACTCGAACATCTACATTTATGGTAAGTGTACACAACTGTACTGTCTTGAATCTGACCTCTGATCCAAGCTGGCAACATTCACCCGGACAGATCCAAGGCTCTAGCTTTTCCTTCTCCCATAATGCCCTGCTGCCCTCTAACCCCCATATCTCATTTGGAGCTATTCAGTTTGGATGCGATCTTGGCTTGTAGCTCTAGATAAGTACTTGTTTTTAAATATTATTGCTGTTAACTTCGCTAGTTTTATAGTGTGGTAGTTACCTTCCCTCACTTAGTTTTAGGTAGTTGTATAATTAGACTTTGCTTGTCATGTTTTGGCACCTTTTTTGGGTGTTTAACCTTTAGGGCTTGTTGTGTTCTGTAAAGGTAGTGCATTATTATTTTACCCCTATGTCTGATGAACCCTGTGGTTTTAAAAAGCTCTCCTGGTGCGGACAGAAGATGCCCAGTTCCAACTCATACATGGAGTGCGTGTATTGTTTAGGTAATCCACACCTGGAGGCTGAATGTGACATTTGTGCCACATTTAATCCCAGGGCCTTGGCAGAGCACCTCAGTAAGTTCCTCTTAAAAGGCTTAGTACAGGGGGTAACTGTTTCCCCTTTGAAGGCTTCTTCTACTGATTCTAAGAGGAAGACCCCTTGTTTACCATCTGTTCCCTTCCAAGAAACTGCGGCTGTCTGATCCAACCCCAGTCCGGACCATCTCGGATCCAAGGTCTTTGCATTCGAGAGCTGCGGAGTCGTATTCCAGATCCAGGGTGATCAGAGGCCCTCGGATCCAACCACTGTCAGACCAGCCTCGGATCCGACCAGCTTGTCATCCAATTGCTGCTTTGGGTCGGTTGTCTGATCAGACAGATTTGTCGTATCCAGTAATAGTTGTTGAGGAGGTAGCTTCTCTTTTTACCTCCAGACAGGTTGTCCAGTTGGTTCTTAGGCCTTGGAGCCGAACTATGGAAAACCCCCACAAATCCTTAGGGTCTTCGGCCAAGTCCACTCACTTCTCCTTGTGGTCATCCAAGAGTCTGTTACCCTCCAACATGGGCAGGATGATGAGCTTCATCAAAGCCCAACTAGAGTTGGGGCTACTGTCTTCTTCAGCCCATCAGGCCAGGGGGCTTCACCCTTTCCAGTTGGTCATTCTCCTCTTCCAACCTCAGCGGCCTTGGAAACTTTGGAACCGGACTCCCGAGGTCAGATACTGGTGAGGCTGAGTATTCCCCTTTTTTCAACCCCATCAGGGTCCCTGGCCTGCTCTGTTTCTCCACCCTCTGACCAGAGTGAGCCCCTTGCTGGAATGGTTGATGATAGCTCTTTGGGGGTGGGATTAGGTCCTGTTTTTTTCGGACCAGTCTTTGCACACAGGCCTTCGGCCTTTGATAGCTCTGGACTGGTATCAGATGGGGCTCGTGGTGTTGTTTCAGGGCTTGTTCCTTTTGTCCGGTGGACTTCTCCCTTTGAGACTGGGGACGAGACCACTTTTAGCACCTTAGCCTTCTGGGTGGTAAAGAGGACCTTCTCCAGGATAGGAGTTTCATGTACCGCCCCTCTGGGTCCATCCTTGCATCTCTCTTCTTTGGCTGATGAGGCCTTTCATCCTGTACAGGGTGAGGCCTCTTGCTTGAGCCTTCAGAGGGTTTCCTTCCCTCGAGGATTCCCTGCTGCTTCTGAGTCCTCCTTGGAGCCCCTCACATGGAGGAGGTACATACTAAGAGAAAGTGCAAGAAGAAGCAGTTGGACTCCCCTTTGGGGTCCTTCACTGAGGACATGAACCTCGATGAGGGAGATGGGTCCCCCAGATCTGTGCTCATTGATGTCTCCTTTGGGGACATTTTAGAAATCTTGGAGCAGATGGACGGATGGTCTCCCCAACCCCCAAATTTGGAGGAGTGTCTATTTCTGAAGGCATATACTTCCTGGATGCCCCCCCCCCCTTGCTGATGAGTTGGCAGATCTGTGATCGCCAGTAGGGTCTGGAAAGAGCCCAACACTGCGGAGTCAGTCCCCAAGCAAGCAGTCAGTTTTTTCAGACCTCGTGCGGACCATCCTTTCTGGAGCAAGGGAGTTCCGGTTGATGCCATCGTGGTTGCTGCTGCTACTAAGAAGGAACTGGCAGAGCAGAGGTCCAGTCCATCCCCTGAACAGGGAGTCCCAGGTGATGGACCATGTCTGGAAGTGGGTGTACTCCTCAGCTACCTTTGGACTGAGGGTAGTTAATTACTTGGCACACTTTACCCACCTCCAAAGGGATTTTGTCCAACAACTTTCTACTTCCCTTACAGATTTATTGCTGGCGGAGGACTTCAAAAAGTTGTCTCCCAAGCTCTCTACTCTGATGTCCCTTCCAAACTCCTCAATGAGGCTAATTTCCAGTGCTGTGGAAGCTACCTCTTGAGCAGTAGTTATCAGCATAGCTGTGAGGTGACATGCTTGGTTACATTTGTGATAGGTTATGGAAACCTTCAAGGGGCCCTTTACCAACACCCACAGCGAGCAGGATGGGGAAGACTTTGTCTGCAGTCATAATCAAGTTTTCTACTCCTCAGAGATCCTTCTCTAGCACCCAGTGAGAAACTAGGAAGATGTGGTTATGGAAGTCAGTCTCCCTTTTGGGATGTTCCTGATAAATCCTCTTCCAGAGGCAGGTGGAGAGGTTTCAATGGCCGACGCCACCCTAGAGACAGGGAGGGTCTGCAATATCAGGGCTCAAGGGAACCATTTTCCGAGCAGCCCTATCAGCACTTCTGAGGGGTTCCAAGGGCTCAAGGGAACCATTTTCCAAGCAGCCCTGTCAGCACTCCTGAAGGATTCTTTGACGGTTTTGACCTGGAGGCAGTCGGGGGTCACATTTCCTTTCACCCACTAACCTGGACAAATATTACCTCTGATCAGTGGGTGCTAAACATCGATGTTAGGTAGTCCAATCTCACCTCCATTTTTACATATGGGTTCTGAGCCGATCCTTGGTTCCGACTTGGCCAATTTTCAAGCTTGAAGACTTGTGGTTGGCTCGTGGCTAAGCAGGTATCCCATGGTGCACCAGTGCAATCACCAGATCTTGTTTGCCTCGTCAACTAGTTCGGATGTGCTTCTCTTGGCTCTGGCCAAGTCCTTTTCAGTTCTTACATTCTTAGTGGATATTGCATATTTAGTGATATATTAGTGTTGTTATCTTATAGGCCTTTGACTAGTTGTCCTTGTGGATTTTTTGTCACTGTAGTAGTTTTAGTATCCTGTGTACCAGTTAGGCGCCATTGCGCTTTTTTTGCCTAGGTAGTGTGTTTATTTTGGTGGGTTTTTTCCGCTCTTGATCAACAGGGGCTCCTGTTGATTTATTTTATTGCTCGGACTTTTGTTGGACACTGTTGACTGTTAACTTGTTGTCTTTGGCGGCGATCCGCTAAGGTGATATTTTAGGATTGCTGTACAAAAATTTTCCTGTGTGATTTCACGTGTGTCTGTTAAATACTTAATTCTGTTTAGGTTACAAGACCTAGTTTCTGTTTCACAGGGCTAGGCCCGTTAAGCCCGTTAAACTTGGAGGACCTAGTCCTCATGTAACCTTTGTATTTGTAGTTTGGACATCTCAAATTTTTTCCTGTGTGACTGAATCTCTGTGTTGTCTGTATTAAATATTTGGTCTGTTTAAGTTAGAAGACCGAGTTTTTTTTTCTTACACCAGGCTAGGCCCATTTAACTTAGAGGAACTAGTCCTCGTGTAACTCTTCTGCAGGGCTAGGCCCGTTTTAGTTAGAGGACCTAGTCCTCATTTTTTCTCTTATTCCTATCTCTCCTACTGGTTTTGCGTGTGTGTCTGCAATGTATAAGGATAACAAGGAGCATAAATCCCCTGGGTTCAAAAAATGCATGAAATGCTCTCAGAAAATGTCATTAACGGATGGCCATAGTAGCTTTGTCTACTGCTTGGGAGCCATCCATTTGCAGGAATCATGCTTGTTCTGTCATGCTTTCTCTCCTAGAGTGTTGCAGGAGAGAAAGAACAAGCTGATACTCAAGGGTTTTCTGAAACCAAACTTTGAGGAAGCTTTATCTAGTTCGTCACCTTCTTCCAAGTCTACAAAATCCAGATCTGACTCCAAATCTAAAGCTTCAAAAAGGCCTTCTCCGGCACCGTCTGGTGTTTCGGAGCTGCCTTCCAAATTACCAAAATCTGCCTCCTCGATGATTCAGCCTTCAGAGCCAAAGGAGAGCACCATGGTATCAGAGTCGGTCACAGGTGCTTCGGTGCCGACTTCTGAACCTTTGGAAATAGCAGTTGAATCTACTGCTCGGAGCCAGTCTGTAGAATCCCTACCGGTCTCCTTGCCAATCAAGTCTCCAGTGCCTTCTAGGTCTTGATCCCCTACTTTATCTTCAGGAGCCTTTCAGAAGAAGATGTGGAGAGGGTAGTACTGAGACTCCTGAAGTCGTTTGCTCTGCCTAAATTTTTGTTGGCTCTGACCCAGTCTGCTCTGGAGCCACTCGAGCCAGTTTTGCCCTTGTCTGTGACCATGTTGGCCTTTCGGAGCCTGAGTGCTCGTTGCCAACTGAGGAACCCTCGGTTCCGGCTCCCCTTGCTGCTGCATTGGAGCAGAGTTTGGCTCCGACACGCTCTGCTCTGTCTGTCATGTCCGGAGACTGAAGCTCTTCTGTCGGTGTCGATGGGGGAGGGTTTGAATCTATCTTCGGTTCCGAGCCTTCCTCTTGGTGCTTCCACCAGGGTGAGCTCGGACCCTGCATCTATCTCGGAGCTGATGGCTCTGGCTCCGGTGCCAACCTTTGTCTTTTTGGAGCGGGGGAGGTCTTCAGAGCCAGAGAGGGCAGCTTTTGAAGTGATGAGCATGCTGTCTCAATCTACAGCCCCTGTCAGTGGTACAAGCACTCTTCCCCCTAGGGCTCCCACCTCAGTCTCGGTACCTACTCTCTCCGGAGACAGCAGAGACCCGCAGCCTCAGGAGCCACTGGCTGGTGGTCCCTACTCTTCCGAGGCCTCACCAGAAGGTCCCTTTGAAGAGCACCCACGGAATAGGGTATGCAAGAGGAAGCATATTGACTCCCAGGATGAGTCTCTGACATCGGACACTGACCTCAAGGAGTTGGAAGGGTCCCCCAAGTCGTCCTCTGATGTCTCTTTTGTGGACATCCTGGAGATCCTTAAACTAGAGGTGCGACTGGCCCACTGTCGACCCTTCTGATGAGGAACAAAAACCACCAAAACGAAAAAGTTGTAATACCATGTCTGAAAAACCAATGACTTCAAATCCAGATAAATATACTTTTAATTCCACAGCAAATAACTAGTGGAAAAACGCAATGAAAATAGCAGCAATAATTTTGAATAATCCAAGAAAAGCGTTGTTCTCCTAGCGCCTCTGCCAATACAGCCTTTACAGAGTAAACTGTCTACACACAGCAAACCAATCTTTAACTTTTTCAAACACATTCAATCAATTAATTAATTAAAATCTTAAAGCAACATTAACATTGTTTAAAATGACATAACAAAAATTAAATAAAACTTTGCCAATGACATTCCTTATTAAGCCTAAAGGGCTGCAAAGTATTATACTTCATTATAAAAATAGACACTTTTTTTTTTCTTAGTAAATATTTCAAAAATTCATCACTAGAAAAATATACAAATACATGTTCCAAAATAGTAACTGCTAAACTATTAATTACCCCATTGTGTACTGAATTAAAATGTTCTGCCACAGGACTAACTATTTTTTTTATTTTTTGTATCCCTAACATGCTCTTTAATTCTTTCACTTAAACTTCTCTTACTTCCACCTATATAAAAATAATTACAAGAACATTTTATTGCATAAATAATGCCCTTGGTAGTAGTGCAAGTAAAAACATTTTGCGTTTGAAATTTCTTTCCATTAATTAAATGGAACGTGGGCACTATTCTGATGAGGAGTCTGTGTACCTGAAGGCTTTCAGGTCTCAACCCTCTGCCTCTTGGGTGTCTCCACCTTTCGACGAAGTAATGGATCTGGTTATTCGGAAGGTGTGGGATACTCCTGATGCCATGAAGCCAGTTCCCAGGAAACCAAATCATTTATTTATTTTTTTTATTTTTTATTTTACATTTGTTGACCAGGCTAGTCCAACTGGATATATGTCCATTTTCAGTAGAGGCTCGGGGAGAAAAACTCCGCTTTTAAACTAGATAAAATCAAGACAATACAAAAAAAACACAATAGAAAAAGGATACATGCAATATGTAAAGTAAATAACAATTTCTCCATCAGCTTAGGTTATATAAATAAGTTCCTGTCTGCTCCTCCTGGAAAAGAGTTCTTATCTAAGGGTGTTCCCGCAGATGCCATGGTATTGGCGGCGGTGGCCACAAAGGAGGAGTTAGGGACTTCTTCCTCTGTTCATCTGCCAAATAAGGAGTGTCGACAGATGGGCAGATTTGGGAAGTGGGCATTTAGTTCAGCGGCATTTACACTCCGATCTCGTAACTATCTTACCACTTCACGAGGTTGCAGAGGGATCTCCTCATGGAGTTAGGAGATTCCATGCAGGGTGCTTGTCCTGAGGGAGTCCCTGATAGGATCTCTGCTCAGTTGTCCACCCTAAATTCTGTAGTTAACTTCTCCATGCGGCTTATCTCCCATGCGGCTGATGGAGTGAGCAGAGCAGCGGGTTCAGGAGTTTCCCTTGGGTGCCACTCCTGGATGCGCCTGTGTAATTTTGCAGAGCCGTTCAAGTCCACCTTCACCAATGCCCCATTTGATGGTTCCTCCTTGTTTGGTCCCAAGGTGAAAGAAACACTCACTTGGTGTTAGCAGGAAGGAAAGACTCTCTCTGCCATGGGAGTCCGTTTTACCGTTCCCTCTCGACCATACCCCATAGGGTCAAAGGTCACCTTAGAGGCAGGGGCGGTCCGCAATACCAGCAAGGCCGTGATTCCTTTTGAGGGTGGCTTTATCAGCGCTCCTGATATGGGGGCCTGACTGCGTTTCTCTGGGGCCAGTTGGGGGTCGCATCTATTTGTATTCAGAAGCCTGGCTAAATATTACCCAGGACAAGTGGGTACAAAGAGTTGTTACCAGAGGCTATATCATACCCTTTTCCCTTCCACCGTTTGTTCTCAAAAAGATCCCAGATTTTCCACCCAATCACAGGGATCAGGCAACTGTGGAGATCAACAAGTTGCTCTTAAAAAGTGTCATCCAGCCAGTCCCAGCAGACCAGACAGGATCCGGAACTTACTCCAGGCTCTTTTTAGTCCCAAAACGAACCGGAGACTGGAGGCCGATTTTGGACCTCAGCAGATTAAATGAATCTGTGAGGGACAAGTTTTGGATGGTCACACTGCAGTCAATACTCCCGTTGTTAGGGAAAGACTATTGGATGTGCTCTCTGGGTGTCCAAGACCTACTACCATATAAAAATGGACAAGGCCTCGGGTAGATATGTGCGCTTCTGGCTGGGAGCTAGTCATTATCAGTTTCGTGCTCTGCACTTTGGTCTCACCACAGCCCCCAGGGTGTTCACCAAATGCATGGCAGTAGTGACGGCTCACTTGAGACGTCAAGGATTCCAGGTGTTTCCATATTTGGAAGACTGACTCCTGACCGCCCCCACCAGGCATCTACTCATCCAAAATAGGGATGCTACTATTAAATTTTGTGTTCAACTAGGGATCTCCATAAACTGGGGAAAATCTGCATTACTGCCCTCGCAATCTGTGATTTTTATAGGCGCAGAGGTAGACACAGTGGAGATGACATTTCATCTCCTCGCCGAAAGAGCACAAAACCTCATCTCACAAGTTCAGCGTAGTCTTCCGCTTCGAAAGGTCAAAGCAAAATGGATTCTTCAATTTCTCGATACGATGGCCTCAACCATTCTGTTAATACCTTTAGCCAGGCTGCACATGAGAATCCTCCAATGGCTCCTGTTTTTCCAGTGGCCATTCCAATATATACCGCTGAGTTACCCTATCCTGCTGACAGAATCATGCAAAAAGGACCTTCATTGGTGGATAGCCCCCAACAACTTGTTCAGGAGAGCTCCCTTTGTGCCTGCCCAACCCATTGCCACTTTGACCATGGATGCCTCCCAAGTTGGATGGGGTGGGCATTATGTTGGCAGGACTGTCCACTGCACATGGCAAAAATACAAGGCTCATCTGCTTATCAGTGTTCTGGAGATGAGGGCAGTTCTTCTGGTGTTGCAAGCACTTCAGGACCTTCTTCCTCCAGGGACGATTGCGATACAATCGGACAACATGTCGGTTGTGTGGTATATCAACAAACAGGGCAGTACCAGATCTCACTCTCTCTGTTGAGAGGCCATGCGAGTTTGGGAATGGGTGATTTCTTCCCAGCGCTTTCTGGTGGCAATGCACATTCCGGGGACAACCATCTTGATGGCCGACAAGCTAAGCCGGGCAATCTTACTGCCTCACGAGTGGTCTCTGAAACGGGAAATAGTGGAACAGTTTTTTTCCGAAGATGGGGACAGCCTTGCTGCGATCTTTTTGCCAGCCCAGTCATTGCCAAGTGCAGGAGCAATTTTTCCCTGATTCCCCCTCCGGGGGAAACGCCCAGAGACACTCTGGTCCACGATTGGCCCACGGGACTTCTATATGCCTTTCCTCCATTCCCTCTTATCCCCAAAGTGATTCAAAAAGCCAATCAGCTGGGAAGCAAGTTGATCCTCATTGCTCCTTACTGGCCTCGTCAGGTCTGGTTCCCCTTCCTCGAGCCTCTTCTCCTGAATGATCCTTGGATTCTGGACCCAGTTCAAGATCTATTGACCCCACATGTCAGGTTCGCTACATCCCTCTTTCCACACCCTCAGATTGACAGCATGGCTGCTCCAGTTCCATCTCTAGTCAGGCTTCATGATGTTTCTTCATCAGTATCACATATTCTCTTATTCTCGCATAAACCCTCAACCAGAAGACTGTATGACAGTAAATTAAAAGGTTTTCTATTTGAGCACAGAAAATGAACATGGATCCTTACACCGCTCCCGTTCCCATGATTCTAGAATTCCTTTCAGAGCTTTTTCAACAGGGATCTGCCGCGGCCACCATCAAAGTACAGTTGGCAATCTCTCATTTTTACTTAGGGTCCCCAAATGCCAAACTTATGTCTCATAAGCTATGCAAGACCTTTTTGAGAGGAGCCACTTTACTGAGACCACCATTACAAGAACCTGTGGCTTCTTGGGATTTAAATTTTGTGTTGTCCAAATTGACATCCCTCCCTTTGAACCTTCTCACTCATCTTCTTTAAAGTATTTGTATTGGAAGACTGTGTTTTTTAGTAGCTATTACGTTAGCCAGACGTGTTTCTGAGCTACAAGCCCTGTCTATTAAGCCACCTTATTTAATCTTTCATAAAGACAGGGTATCTTTACATACCAATCCCTCATTTGTTCCAAAAGTTTGTTCTACTGCCACCTTAAATCAGTCCATTGAGCTTCCAGTTTTCTTTCCCAATCACTGTAATGCAGCTGAATATCGTTTCCACCAGCTGGACATTCATAGACAGCTACGTTTTTATTTGCAACGGACCAAAGAATTTCGGAAGGCATACCAATTATTCATTTCTTTTTCCAACTCCAGATTGGGCTTACCACTTTCTAAGGTGGCATTGTCTAATTGGATTTCTAGTTGCATAGACTTCATCTACAATTCGGAGGGCAGACCGTTACCCCACAGGATCAAGGCTTACTCTACCAGACCCCTGCAGCCTTTCAAGCCAGGGTACTACTTGTTCATATTTGTGCAGCAGTTACATGGGCTACCCCTCACATCTTTATTACTCATAAGTTGGATTTCGCATCCAGGGGTAGAGCATCCTTTGGCTCCACGGTGCTCAGGAGTATTTTCCAGTGAGCCACCCAAGACTAAAACACTAGGGACGCTGTCCCATATGTAAAAATGAAGGTGAGATTGGACTACCTAACATAAAGAAGTTAAGTACTCACCATAACGTTCCATGTTGGTAGTCCGTCTCACCCTTCATTTTTACCAACCCACCCTCCTGCCCCCATCCTGGAAGATCTGGAGGTAATAATTTGATTCTCTTGGTTGGTGACCCTTTAGTATTGGTTTGTTGGTTAGGGTTTTTTCTGTTTCTAGCGAGCAGCAAACAAGATCTGGGGATTGCACTGGTGCACCATGGGATACCTGCTTACCAAGAGCCAACCAAGAAGTCTTTGAGCTTGAAAATCGGTCGAGTTGGAGCAGAGGATTGGCTCCGAACCCATATGTAAAAATTAAGGGTGAGATGGACTACCAACATGGAATGTTATGGTGAGTACATAACTACTTTTTTCCAGGGGTTATTCCAGTCCCTTTTCAGAACCCCTCCCATAATGTCTGACCCAGCTGTGTTAGAAGTGCTACATCTGAAGAAATCCCAATCCCTCTGCCCCACACGCTCCAGAGACCTCAACCTCATTACCACAATCAACAGAGCATGCTGGAGGGACAGGTTCATAACCCAGAGACTTGCCCATACATGTCAAGCAGAGCACCTCACTGGCCCTTTTCAAGAGAAATCTTGATGAGTGGATGGGAGATAGAAAATTCACCCCAGGTTTCACTCCAGTGACTTAATTCACCCCAGGGATCAATCCAGTGACTTTATTCAACAGAGGCACTGGGAAATAAGGTCTGGTGGTACAATGCCAGGGTAATCCTTTGGGCTAGGCTTGTAAAGAATCCAGGGCCATTAGCCTAGTACACATTCCCTGGGAAAGAAATTGCTTGTCCAAAAAACAAACAAAAACATCACTACACACACAACAAAGTGGGGGGGGGGCTGTGCCCCACACACCACCTCTAACTAAATGTACCAACTCCGAGATCACACTACAGTTTACAAAACAGCAAACTACCAGAGGCGGGAAAGCGATTTCTTTCCCAGGGAAAGAAATCGCTCATATGCCCCTTCACTGTTTTCATTATTTTAAGTTCTGTGAAGACTCATTTGAAATGATGCATCTTTGATCTATTAGGAACCCTTCCAGATCCACTAAGTGACCACCTTCCCACTTTCACCCATCATCTTCCCTCCTTCCTACAACTTTCCCACACCTACACCGCTACTAGGTACCTAAAAAACTTTAACCCCAATGTATTCTCTGATGCACTAAAAAGAACTAACTGGAATCCACTCAAAACTCTACCCCTGGAAAATGCTGTTATTCAATAACACCACCTTAAACCTGCTAGATTCCTTCGCTCCCTGGAAAACAAAACGCACTAAAAGTAACTCCGTACCTTGGCTAACTAAGAATACCATAGCCACCATGTGACTCCGTGATAAAGCTTGGAAACACTACCATAAAACTAAAACTAGTACTTCCCTTAATACAAAACACTCCGCAATCAAGTAAAACTCGTTAACGCAGACTGTAAAGTCTATTTTTCCACTCCAAACCCACCACAACAATAACCCTAAAAAATTCTGGGATGGAATCTCCTCTCTTCTTAACCCAGGTAAAAAAGAAAACCCTTGCCCCAACCCAAATGCCTCTGATTCAGATTTAGCTACTCAATTCAACTCGTTCTTTATTGATTCCATATCCAAACTAACATTATCCTTCACTAATAACCTTGCTTCCCCACAACAACCTCCATACATCCCCTTCTCCAGCATCTCTAGCTCCCAACCTCCTCCCTTCTCCATGAAACCCATCCCTATCTACCATAAAAAAACTTCTAAAATTGAAACCTTGCTCTAATGCCCCTGACGAAATACCTTCCTACTTCCTAAAAATAGCAGCAGAAGCCATTGCCTTCTCTGT
Source organism: Protopterus annectens (assembly GCF_019279795.1). Classification (NCBI taxonomy): domain Eukaryota; kingdom Metazoa; phylum Chordata; order Ceratodontiformes; family Protopteridae; genus Protopterus; species Protopterus annectens. Next base: position 620,950,649 of record NC_056733.1, read on the forward strand.
CTGCATCCTAATAAATCAATCATTTTCAGAATGCCATGTTCCACAGCTCTGGAAAAAGGCCTATATTATTCCACTCCATAAAGGTGGTAACAATATCTCCAACGTCCGCCCCATCGCTATCTTATCCCCTATTTCTAAACTTCTCGAAAAATGCATCCACTTGCAACTCCTACCCTATCTTATAAATAATAACCTTCTTACTCCCACCCAGCATGGATTCTGACCTGGTAGCACCACCACCGCTTTCCTTTCTTTCCCAGAAACTGTAAATAAAGCCCGTGGCTCTAGTCATATTGTATCCACCCTCCACCTAGACCTCTCTAAGGCCTTCGACGCCATCTCTCATAACCTTCATCTTACTAAGCTCTCTAAACTAAATATCTGAAATTGTTAATCTTCTTCCTATTCATCACTGATGGGGTCGGTTCCAAAAACTCTCGAGCTAAGCTGTTACTCACAATGCCCTTTGCTCAGTTACCTCAGATCTCGTTTGCCACGCAGCCATATAGCAGTGTTTCACCGAGCTCTCCAGCTAAGTGATTTTTCTGATACAGTTACAAGTTTTTGTAAAAATTTTTTCTTGTTTATAGTCTGTTCTTGATGTCTGTATTGTTTCAGCTCTACCCACAGGTATCTCTTTCTTACCATTGTCGGTATTTTCTAACTTTCTACCCTTGTGGTATCTTGTTACCATTGTTGATATTTCCTCTCTTTTTCATTTCCTCCCCTTTCCTCACTCTTTCCCTTTTGTGTGAAAGTGTGTTTTGGGATGTCTGAAAAGAAGGGAACTACGGGGTTTAAACACTGCTCTTCTTGCAATGGTAAACTGCTGAATAGTGACCTCCATGAAGAGTGTGTGTACTGTTTGGGGGTTTCGCATTTGTCGTCGAAACCCCCGTGTGATATTTGTGCTAGCTTCAGTCAGCGGACACTGAATGAACGTTGTAACAAACTGATTTTGAAGGGCCTGCTTGTTTTGCCTTTTTCGGAGGCTGTTTCTGAGTTGGAGGTCTCATCTCCTCCTCCTGTGAACAATAAACGTCCTCGCTCGGACCCCTCTTCACCGGCCGGTGACAGAGGTAAAAGTCTTAAACACAAGGCCCATAAGTCCTCCTCAGGGCACTGTTCTGCCTCCTCGGTTGCGACTACTACATCGGTTCTGAGCTCAGCTACAGCGAAGCTTACCAAGGTCACCTCTGCGCCTACCCCTGCACCGATGACTACGGCGCAGTCTACTGCCTTGGTTCCAATCAGCTTATCTGTTTGTCTCGGCACCGACATCGCCCATTTCTGCTCCAATATCGGTTCCAGCAACTACCTCGGAACCGTTTTTGTCATCCACCCCTGTTGTGACCTCTGCTCTGAGCCCATTCACGGCTCCAACCATACCATTGTTGCCGGTTTCAAAATTAGAATCGTCGGTGCTGATTTGCGATGCACCACGGACCCGATACTTGTCGACTGTGGACCTGTTTGCCGGACAAGCCTGCAGCCCCTTTTTGGACTGGCCTGATTCCCTTTCAGGGGCATTGGTGAGATCCACCAGGAGCCTTTCCGAATTGGATGTGGTGCGCCTTTTTGACCAGCTGCTGACTGCCAGGGGAATTTCAAACCTGCCTAGACCCGATCCCAGTCCAGGCTTTTTGAGTCTTATTACTCCAGCAACCCCTACTTACTCTCCTCCCTTGGATCCCTCGGTTCCGAGGCTCATTTATCCAACTTTTTCTAGAGGACTCCCTTCCTCGGTGCCGACAACGACACTGTCTGAGGCCCTGAGACCCCTTTGGCGTCCGTTCCGTCAGAACCCATCCTTCCTCAATCTCATGCTTGGGGGGTGGAACCTCCGGTTTCAGTCTCTGTTCTGACGGTATTGTCTGTCCTGACTTTGGATGCGAGGGTGACTACTGCTCCTAGTCTGCTTGAGGCTCCGTCCCCAGGGGCGGACCGTCTGGAGTGGGGTGTGACCCCAGTTCCGATTTTGTCTTCGGTTCTGGGCTCCCACTCCTCTTCGGGCGGGCCCACTTTCCGGGTGATGGAGAGGGTGCTTGCTTCTAGCAATCCTCCTCCATTGGTTATTCCCCAGTTCCTTCTGAGCCTTAGCTGTCAAAGGCCACCCCCCCCCCCAGGACTCCAAAAGCACAAGGCCCAGGAAACCCCTACCCAGGGTATTTCCCTTTCTGAGTCTTCTTCGGATGCTCCCACCGAAGAACCCCCTTGGAAATGGGTATGTAAGAGGAAACACATGGACTCCCCAGAGGAGTCCCTCATGGAAGATACGAACTACGATGATGGGGAAGGGTCCCCACGTTCAACCCCTGATGATGTCTCCTTCGGAGACATCATGGAAATCTTGAAACAGAGGGATGACTGGAAGTCCTCCAACCCTTCCTCGGAGGAATCCGTATTCCTGCAGGACTTTCGCTCTCAGCCCTCTACTTTTTGGGTGACCTATCCCTGCCGATGAGTTGGTTAAACTCATCGTGCAATGGGCATGGAAGAACCCTGACTCCGTTGAGGCCATCCGCAGGAGATCAGACAAGATACTCTCCCCTCCAGATGATCAACCCCATTGGTCTAGAGGTTTGCCAGTGGACTTTATGGTGGTGGTGGCGGCAGCCACAAAAAAGGACCTTGCAGAAGAGAATCCTGCTGTTCACCCGCCCAACAGAGAGTCCCAGGCAGTGGACAGGTTAGGGAAGCGAGTCTTTTGCGTCAGCGACCTTTGCAGTTAGGTCTCTGAACTTTTTGGCACATTTTGAGGCTCCAGAGAGATCTCTCCGAACTCTCTGGAACCCTCGCGGGCCAAGTATCTGATGGAGCATGAGATAAAGTTTCTTCCCAACTTGCCACCCTAGAATCAGTATCTAATTCATCCGTAAGGTTGCTGTCACACGCAACCGAAGGAGCAGCTAGAGCTGTGGGTGCAGGCGTAGTGATGAGAAGCCACGCCTGGATGCACACTTGTGACCTCGTGGACTCCTTCAAGTCTTCCTTTCTAAATGCCCCTATCGAGCCATCAGCTCTGTTTGGTGCCAAGGTCAAGGATATATTAGCCAGGTGTGAGCAAGACGGGAAGACCTTGTCTGCCATTGGCCAACATTTTTCCAAACCTCAGCGTTCCTTCTCCAGGAATCAGAGGAGCTGAAAGATGTGGCACAGGAAGTATCAAGGTCCTTTCCGAGACTCACATGGTGAGGACTCCTCCAGAGGCAGAGGGGGTTCCAATAATGGAAGGCATCTATTTCCGGGCAGAGGGGGTCCCGGAACCAGGGCTCCAGAGATTTTCTCAGGTAGACCGTATCAGCACTTCTGAGGGACTGAGACTGCCCGATTGCTTTCCTCTAGAAGTAGTCGAGGCACATTTTTCTTTGCACCAAGCTGCCTGGCTCTCCATTATAAATGATCAGTGGGTGCAGAGAATCATTACCAGAGGCTACCATATTTCCCTAATAGCCTATCCAAGACGACCAAAATCCCTTCCCGTTGTTCCACCCAGTCAGAGGGAGGAGACAGCTTTCGAAATACGAAAGCTATGTCAAAAACGAGCCATCCAACGGGTCCTCCCAGATCAGTACGGTTCAGGGTTCTACTCAAGATTCTTTTTGGTGCCAAAGAAAACAGGGGGCTGAAGGCCTATTCTGGATCTCAGCCAACTAAAAAATCGATAGTTCAGACCAAAATCCACATGGTCACGAGTCAAACCATCCTCCTCTTTCTGCGGGAGGGTGTGTGGATGTGCTCATTAGATCTCCCGGATGCGTATTACCATATCAAGATGGACAAGTGCTCCAGGAGCCTCCTTCGCTTCCGGTTGGGAGCCAGTCACTACCAATTCAGAGCCCTGCCTTTTGGTCTCTCGACGGCCCCAAGAGTGTTCACGAAATGCCTTGCAGTGGTAACAGCTCATCTGAGACTTCAGAGATTCCATGTGTTTCCGTACCCAGTCGATTGGCTCCTCTCCACCCCCACTAAGCGTCTTCTGGTCAGGGCCCCCCGCTACACCCTGGCTCTAGTGGAGTCACTAGGCATCACCATACATTGGGAGAAATCAAACCTTCAACCCTCACAGCAACTGGAATTCATAGGGGCAATATTCAACAGCCAGTCAAGCCTGATCTCACTTCCTTTCCACAGGCTTCAGAGACTAAGGGCACAAGTTCAAGTGGTACTCTGTCGAAGAAAGGTGTCTGCAAGGGAAGTCCTCCAAGCCTTGGGATCTATGGCTGCAGCCATCCCTATAGTTCCTTTAGCCAGACTACACATGAGATTGCTACATTGGCTCCTTCAGGCCCAGTGGGTACACAATCTTCACCCCCTTAGCTCACAGATTCTCATCACCAACACTTGCAGACTAAATCTCCTCTGGTGGATGAATACAGACTCCCCTTCCAGTCTCTCCAGCCCAGCGCCACGGTGACCACGGATGCTTCCCTGATGGGTTGGGGGGAGCCACTTCCAGGGAAAGTCAGTCCAAGGCACGTGGTCCGATGTAGAGGTCAGCTTGCATATCAATGTCCTGGAGTTGAGTGGTGCTATTGGCGTTGCAAGCTTTTCATCTGCTCCTTCCATCCAGAATGATTGCTGTGCAGTCGGACAACATGTCCGTGGTCTGTTACATAAACAGGGAGGGACCAAATCTTACCCCCTTTGTTGCGAAGCCATGAGAATCTGACGGTGAGCAATAGCTTCCAACCGTTTTATGATCACAACGCATATCCCTGGGAGCTCCAACCTGATTGCAGACAGGCTGAGCAGATGCATTCTTCATCCTCACAAGTGGTTTCTCAACCAGAGTGTGGCGGCAGAAATTTTCAGCCATTGGGGCCAGCCATGCTGCTACCTTTTCGCCTCTCACTCAAACACAAAATGCAACAGCTACTTTGCTTTGTTTCCCCCTCTTGAGGAGCCACTGAGAGACGCTTTGATCCACGATTGGCCCACGGGTCTCCTTTATGCTTATCTTCTGATTCCTCCAATTTCCCTTGTTCTAAGGAAAGCTGTTCGGTTGAGAAGCAAAGTGATTCTCATTGCCCCGTTCTGGCCTCGTCAAGTGTGGTTTCCGTTCCTTCGACCTCACCTGTTAGTACCTCCTTGGATCCTAGACACTCATCAGGACCTCATATCTCACCCACAAGGGCGGACTCCCCCGAATCTGTCCACTCTCAAGCTAACAGCTTGGTTTCTCCACTTCCATTAGTTGCCAGGCAGGAAACTCTCTCCTCACCCGTATGTGATATTATCTTGGCCTCTCCTAAACCATCTACCAGGAAACTTTACAGGGACAAATGGAAAAGATTCTCTGTGTGGTCACGTAATCAAAAAATAGACCCATTCTCAGCCCCCGTAGCCACTGTTCTTCATTACCTGGCTGAACTGTTCGATATTGGGGCCTCAGCTTCCACCATTCTATTCCATCTAGCAGCTATTTCCAACTTCCATAATGGGTCAGATGGAGTGCCACTTATTCCTTTCACCTTTGCAAGACTTTCCTCAAGGGTATTTTCCACAGCAGGCCTCTCATCAGGCAGCTGGTGGAGGCATGGAATCCGTCTTGGGTTCTGCAGTCTTCTTTCTCTGCCCCCTTTTGAGCCAGCTGCGACATGTGATCTAAAATTCTTGTCATGGAAATCTAATTTCTGGTGGCTATAACTTCAGCCAGAAGAATTTCGGAATTGCAAGCATTATGTATAAAGAGCCCTCATCTGATCTTTCATAAGGACAGAGTATTACTTCGTACTAACCCATCCTTTCTCCCCAAAGTGGTTTCTGATTTTTCGATTAACCAGTCCATTGAGCTCCCTGTGTTCTTCCCAAATTACTTTAACAAGTGAGAGAGTACTGCCCGCATTCCTTGGATGTTCATAGGCAATTACGTTTCTATCTGGACAGAGCTAAATCCTTTCGCAAGTCGGACCAGCTTTTCATTTCCTTTGCGGGTACTAGAATGGGAGGCGCAGTATCAAAAGTTACTTTGTCTAAATGGCTCAGGGATTGCATTGCCTTTACATATTCACTTATGGAGGGATTTAAGCCTGGCTGAATCAAAGCTCACTCAACTAGGGCTATTGCAGCATCTGTTGCCTTCCACTCTAGGGCCTCCATGGATGACATGTGTGCAGCTGCCATTTGGGCTAAGCCCCACACTTTTATCAAGCATTACAAGTTGGATCTGATCTCCAGGGGAAGAGCGGCCTTTAGGTCAATGGTTCTCAGGAATGTTCTTCCATAAGGGCCAACCAGCTTCTCCTAGTAGCTGGGGACTCTGTCCATCAGTGATGAACAGGAAGAAGATAAACAGTTTCAGATGAAGAAGTTATGTCTTACCATAACGTTCCATCTGAGTTGTTGATCTTCCAGTCATCACACCCTCCCACCGTCCCCCTCCTAAGGTTCCTGGCGCGGGTCTTCTGGGTCTTTTGGGTCTTTGTGGTGTATTAGGGTTTCTGCGCACAGATGCCCTTTGATTTATTTTTTTTTCTATATGTTGCCTGCAAACTCGATCTGAGGTAACTGAGCAAAGGGCATTGTGGGTAGCAGCTTAGCTCAAGAGTTTTTGGTGCACGCAAGCTTGGTATAAGGCCAACTGGGTTCCGAGGGCTCAGAACCGAACTCATCAGTGATGACTGGAAGATGATCAACAACTCAGATGGAACGTTATGGTAAGACGCAACTTATTTATATCCCACTCCTCTAACTGGTTCACCAGTTACCTATCAAATAGGCAATAAGCAGTTAAGTGGAACAAAGCTACCTCACCATTCCTAAACACTCCCACAGTTGTGCCCAGAGGCTCAATTCTAGGCCCCTTTCTCTTCGATATTTTCATTAATGACTACCATGCCATCCTCATCCAGTATGCTGATGACTCGACAATAATCTCTTCTGGAACCTCCACTTCCTCATTAATAAAACTAACCCAAGATGCCTTCTCTACAGAAAAATGGATGCTAGATAACCATCTAGCACTAAATGCAACAAAAGACTAAAAGCATCACCTTAGACAAAAACTCTCGATCACCAGCCAAAATAGCACTCCTTTTGAAACAATTTCCATTGCTAAACTGTTAGGAATCCTCATTGATGACCAACTAAAGTTTGATAGCCATCTTCATGTAAATATCAATAAAACTCGCAAAAAACTTGGCATGCTTTATCGCCACAACTATTTCATTTCTCCCTCCACCAGACTCGCTCTTGCTAACACATACCTCATCCCTTCCCTCCTGTATGGTGCCTCTATCCCTTGCCAATCTGCAATCCTCCCTCAAATCAAAACTCTCCTCCTGCTACTATAAAATTAAAAAATTTGCAACTGGCCACAGATCCAGTGCCCATCACTGCATCTCCCTGCACCAGCTGAATTGGCTTGAACTGCCCAATTATCTTACCTTTATTCAACTTATCCGTGCACATAAACTTATTTTTAGCCCCTCTCTCTATCCCTCCCTTGCTTCTACCTTCCAATTGCATCTTCCTAACAAATGCCTTCGATCTAACTTCCAAAACCTAATACAATTACATAAACCCGCATGCCCTCCAGGCAAACATCTTTTATCCTTCTGCTTAGCATGCCACTGGAATTCTTTCTCACCTCTTATGTGTACCACTAACAGTCTCTCTACCTTTAAAACTCTTCTTCACTCTCACCTAATCTCACAATGGGAATGCTCTTGCTCTCAGCCTACATAACTTCCTTAACTGTAATTCTCTCTATACCAAACATATCTGCTAATAGCCTCCTCTGGCCCATAATTTTCCTTAAGGAACTTGCAATGTACATCGTGTTTCACTGTTGCAATCATCACATTTGGGGTCTCTGCCTGCAGGTAGCCCTCAGTCGGCCTGAATACCAGTGTCTTGGGATTTCTGCGTTGGATGCTGTCGCTTCTTCCAGGTATAAAACATGCAGACGACGCCATTACATCAGCTTTTCTTGCCATGCAGTGTCCAAAGCAGAAGCAGTTTGCAAGTGCCGGTCGGCCACCTCCTGAAATTTTCATTTTTCGAGTTTCAGACCTGAAGTCTTCTAAAAGATAAGTAACCCATTGGGGATCCTTTTTTCTTGCTCTAACTGATGTCAGAAAAAGTTAATAATTGTCTTGCCTGTGGAAAGCAAATACCTCACAGAGATTTTCGTTCTTACTGCGTCACCTGTTTAGGCCCAGACCACAATGTTCCTCGCTGTCTGATGTTCTTCGTTCCACATTGCTGCAGTCCTTACTATTGGGTAGTCCGCTGTCCAGTCGGCCCGAATACCAGAGTATATGGTTGACGTCGGTCAGGGCGCATTAGACTGACGTCAGTACGTCAGGGTACTAATGCGCATGACCGACGTCATATCCTCAGTCTTTTTTGCCGCATGGTCCGATGCAGAAGCAGTTTTGCGAGTGCAGGTTGGCGTTCTGAAATATTTCCGAAACCGGAGTTTCAGACCGAATCAGAGTTGGCTAAGTACCCCGTTGGGGAACATTTTGGTTTTTTCTTGCCTCAGTATTTAACCGGATGTCAGAAAAAGTGAATAACTGTATTTCTTGTGGGAAACAGATACCTCATAGGGATTACCATACCTTGTGTATACCTTGTTTAGGGCCTGAGCACGGCGTTGTTGGATGCCGCTCTTGTGCTAGGTTTAACAAAGCGCACTATTAAGAGGAGGTTAGACTGTGCCAGGTTAGTGTTTGGAAAGCGTTGCAATTATAAAATGCCGTCGGATGCTCCGGCCGCTTCGTCAAGAAGCGCAAGGACAAAACAGCGAAGCCTAGGGTTGATGAACCGGCAGTCCCGGACGTCGGTTCTTTAGAAACTCAGTGGAGCCAGAGGTATTGCCAGGAGTTTCTTTGGAGTCTCAGGCAGAGACTTTGCTGTTACAGGATGTGCCTTCTCAGGAGGTAGGCCAGGCTGAGGGGGCTTCTCAGGTAACTGTTCTTCCCTCTCTTCCCAAGGTAGTTAGAGCCTCTCCTTCTGTTGCCAAAACTTCTTTGAGAGGTAGGCCAAGTTTAGCTTCAGTGGGGGCTTCTCCTAGCACTTCAGGTTCTGTGCCTGAGAAACATATGCTTAAAATGGCAGAAGATTTGATTACTATGATTAGAGGTTCTATGCCCCCTCCTGATAAGAGGCCTAGGGTGGAACCTGAGTTTGAGTGTTTGGAACAGTATTCAGAGGCTTCAGAGTCTTCTGCGGAAGATTTGCAGGAGTTTCCACCTTATTCTGATTCTGATGTGGATGATTCCACTCCTACAGCTTCTCCTCCTGAGGATTTCTCATTTTCAGAGACTCTGCATTCCATGAGAGAACACTTTAAATGGGAGGGCCAAGATTACTCTGATTCCAGGAAAAGGCTTAGGGAATTCTTATTTTTACCCCAACATAGGCCCTTAGCTATACCTCCTGTGTTGAATGTGGTGGAAGATGTTTTTGCAGAGGCTTCCCTGAACCCTGACTCTTTGCCTCCTGCTCCTGTTAAACCTGATAGGTACTATAGGGTGCCCGAAGCTCATAAGTATTTGTTTAAGAGTCCTAGGGCGGATCCAGAAACTGTTTCTCAGGGGCCTAAAGGTGTTAAGGCCTCTGTGGTTAAAAATCCTGTTCCCACTGATAAAGAGGCAAGGGCTTTGGATAGGTGGGGAAAGAAAGTGTATACTTCTTCCACTCTAGCCATGAGAGCGTTGAATTGTCAGTTTCACATGCTAAAATATCAAAATTATCTCCTTTCACTATTGAAATCTAAGGTGGATGCTTTAGCAGAAGGTATTGAGTGTAAAGAGTTGCTGGATTTAGTTCATGTGTCTGAACAAGTAGGTAAGCATTCTTTGCAATGTGGTTTTGATGCTGTACAGGCCTCTTCGAGGGTGGCTGCTACTAGTTCTGTTCTTCGCAGGCATGCCTGGTTGAGGGATCAGAATTTAGCTGAGCATGTTAAGATAAGGATTTTGGATGCTCCTTTACAGTCTGATGTGTTGTTTGGTTCGCCTGTGGAAGCAGTTTTAAAGAAAATGGAGGACAAAGCTAAGTCTATGCAAACTGTTAAAGATTTTTTGCAGGTGCAGCCACCGAAGTTTAGTAGAAATTGGCCTGCTAAGGGGTGGACATATCCTGCTTATGACTCCCAGTCTAGGGGTAGGTCTAGGCGTGGTAGGGGCAGAGCTCAAAGTTCTTTTAGGCCTAGAACAGGAGCTCACCTGCTCAGACTTCTGGTGAGGGCAGGGGTCAGTCCTTTCGTAAACAGACCCAATGACCTGCCTTTTCAGCTGCCAGAAGATTCTCGTCTGGCAGCTCCTTTGGGAGGAAGACTGTCTCTTTTCAAAGAAAATTGGGATTTAATTACTCAAGACAGATGGGTGTTGGATATCATTCACCACGGTTACAGGTTTTATTTCCATACATTGCCCCCTTTCAAAGGCATGCCAGACGTTCCTCCTCCACAAAGAAAAGAGGCTCACAAGCAAATTTCTCAGTTACTCCAGATGGGGGCCATTCAGCCAGTCCCTGTATCAGAAAGGGGCCTAGGATTTTATTCTCGCCTGTTCCTAGTACCACAGAAGGGGAACACGTGGAGACCAATTTTGGATTTATCTCTCCTCAACACTTATCTGGACATTCCAAAGTTCAAGATGTTGACGTTACAACAGCTTTTACCTCTGCTGGGCAAAGATCACTGGATGGTAACTTTAGATCTCAAGGAGGCTTATCTTCATGTGCCTATAAGGCTAAGTTGCAGGAAGTATCTGCGGTTTCGAGCTGGAAATTCTCATTATCAGTTCTCTGCATTGCCCTTTGGCTTATCTACTGCGCCCAGAGTATTCACAAAGGTTCTGGCTCCAGTGATAGCTTACTTCAGGCTACAAGGAATTCAAATCTATCCTTACTTGGACGACTGCCTGATTCTGGCTCAAGAAAAGGAAGACCTTCTACAGCATCTGGAATATGTTATAGCAGTGCTAAGATGCCTAGGGTATTCTGTGAGCGAAATAAAGTCCAGTCTAGTACCCTCTCAAGACATGTGCTTTCTGGGTGTGAGACTGAATACAGCAGCCCAGATGGCCTTTTTAACCCCGGACAAACAAAAGAGTCTATCACATTACTTCCATCAACTATCTCATCAGTCCGTGCTGACTGCAAGGACAGTCCTTCAAGCATTAGGGTTCATGGCATCTTGTATTCTGGTGCTTCCCAATGCCAAACTGCATATGAGGAAGCTACAATGGTATCTCAAAATGTATGGACACAGCACTGCCAGGATTTGGACACTGTCATTCAAATAATACCTTGCCTTCAAAAAGAATTTTTGTGGTGGGCTCAGGAATGTCACCTAAACAAGGGACTCTCTGTGACCCGGCCAGAGGCGAGTCAGATTTTAACGACAGATGCCTCGGACATTGCTTGGGGAGCTCATCTAAATGGAAAGTGGATACAAGACAAGTGGCCTGCCAGACTACAGCATCTACATATCAACATGAAGGAGATGTTAGCAGTCCAGTTTGCATTAATGGCTTTCAAGGAGTTACTTCTTCCAGGGCAGGTGTTGATTCTAACAGACAACACAACTGTCATGTGGTACATCAACAAACAAGGGGGAACACATTCTTACCCATTGTGCAGGCAAGCAATGATTTTATGGGAGACTGCGCTCAGCTTGCAACTAACTCTTCAGGCAAGGTTTCTGCCGGGAGCACAGAACTCCTTAGCAGATGTGTTAAGCAGACAAATCATGGATCCCCACGAGTGGAAACTGGATCTTCATGTATTTCAAAGGTTGACAGTGTCCTGGGAACTCCAGACATAGATCTGTTCGCTTCTCCACTAAACCACCAGCTGCCAAAGTTTTGCACAAAGAGGTTACATCACACAGCTTGGAAAGTGGATGCTCTCTTTCAGTTGGGAAAATCTTCATGTGTATGCGTTTCCACCTCTTCCTCTTCTTCCAAAGGTGCTTCTAAAGGTCAGACAAGACAAGCCAAGGATGATTTTAATAGCTCCAGATTGGCCTCGGCAGCACTGGTACCCATTACTGAGGAGTCTCGTAAAGAAGCCTCCATGGCCTTTACCCTTGATTCCGCACCTGTTGTCTCAGAGAGGCCACCTGCTCAATGTCAAGCTTCGCTCTCTTCATCTAACAGCATGGCATATTCTGTTTTGAGAGACAGCCGGTCTCAACTTCCTCAACATGTTTTAAATGTGATTATGGAAGCTAGAAGACCTAGTACAAGGACAGTGTACGCAGAAAAATGGAAGAGATTTTTATTTTGGAGTGCAGCAAGGAATTTGGATATTTCTGAGCCTAATTTGAGTGTGGCTCTTCAATATCTTACTGAGTTATTGGACAAAGGTTTGTCCTTCTCTTCCATTAAGATTCATGCTGCAGCAATTTCAGCTCACTATGATTGTGACCCACCATTGTTTTCGCATCCTTTGTTCAAGCAGTTTCTCAGAGGGGCAAAGAATATAAGACCCCCGTAGAGCTCCTACTCCTGCTTGGGATCTCAATTTTGTGTTGGAAAAACTTACTCTACAACCTTTTGAGCCTGCGGGTACTGCTGATTTGAAATATTTCTCATGGAAGACTGCTTTTTTGTTGGCTATTACTTCTGCAAGAAGGGTTTCTGAGTTGCAGGCCCTTATGGCAGTAGAGCCCTTTCTGATTTTCCATAAGGATAGGGTATCATTACGTACTAATCCTTCCTTTATGCCTAAGGTGGTTTCTAGTGTGGCTTTAAACCAAACTATTCATTTGCCCACTTTCTATGCAGATCCCCAAAATAAAGGGGAAAAGATTTTGCACACTTTAGATGTACATAGGCAGTTGCGTTATTATTTAAGCAGGACTAAGGACTTCAGGCAGTCTCAGCAGTTGTTTGTTTCTTTTGCTTTGAGTTCTCAGGGCAAGCCTGTGTCTAAGCAAACTATTTCTAAGTGGATTGGGTTTTGCATTTCATTTTGTTATTCCCATCATGGCAAGGAGATTCCAGCTGGGATTAGGTCTCATTCCACTAGGGCTACTGCCACTTCAACAGCATTTCTAAGGGGGGTGGCAACTAAGGATATTTTGGAGGCAGCTACATGGAGTTCAGTGCATACGTTCTCTAAGCATTATCACCTTCCTCTCTACTCTAAGTCTAGGGCTGGTTTTGCCACAGCTATTTTGCAAGGCATGTTGTCAGCTCCTGCTTCTTTATGATTTGCCAGCCTCCCTTACCTCTGCTTTGGGATTCTACCCAATAGTAAGGACTGCAGCAATGTGGAACGAAGAACATAGTACAGTTTTGTACCTACCATAAATGTAGATGTTAGGATCCACATTGCTGCAGTCCAATACCTCCCTCCTTCCCTCTGTGTTTAGGGGTGGTTGTGTAGGTGAGGTTATATGTTGATATTTTTGTATATATTTCTGTATATATTGTACATATTTTTGGTGCAGGTATTTTGGGCCTTGTCTTTTTAGGGTCTTCTGACATCTGGGGCAAGAAAAGACTGAGGATATGACGTCGGTCATGCGCATTAGTACCCTGACGTACTGACGTCAGTCTAATGCGCCCTGACCGACGTCAGCCATATACTCTGGTATTCGGGCCGACTGGACAGCGGACTACCCAATAGTAAGGACTGCAGCAATGTGGATCCTCGAACATCTACATTTATGGTAGGTACAAAACTGTACTTTTTGTGCCTTGTTTCAACGCCTGAACTATTCGTCGTTGGGCTATTTTTGTCGCTAAATTCTTTCGCTCTCGTTCTCTGTATTCCGAAATGACTTCGATAAGCCCTCCAACTTCCGAAAAAATGTAAGAATAAAGACAGACTACACAGGTCGGTACTCAGTGAGGTGCCTTCGCAGTCCCTGATACCTGCTTCTTCATTTTCGCAGGCCTCTGCTGAGACCCCTTCGGAGTCCGCTATGCCTCGAGTTGCTTCTTCGACTATGGAATATGCGGATGTCTTTACCTTGGATTGGTCTGGAGCCGCTGTGCAGGCACCGGCTTCTGAGGGTGTATTCCAGCCTTCCGATGTTCATATTAAACCGACATCCTTGTTTTTGACTAAAACTACTGAGTTTCTCAGGCCCAGAGTTCGCACTGTGCCTAGAAAACAGACAACAAAAGCGCATGCTCAAGCTCCCATGCTATGGAAACAAATGCTTAAAATGGCTGAAGACCTTATAACTTTAATCAGGGGAAGCCAGCCTTCCCCCTCTATAAGACAAAGGATTGATTTTCCTTCTGATCCTGCAGACCGTGAGTCTGATGACTCTGATCCCGCAGATTACCAGGACATTCCCTTATCTTCCTATGAGTATTCAGATGCAGAGGATTCCATCCCCTCTGCCTCCCCTCCAGAGGACTTTTCTTTTGGTGAAACCTTGCATACCTTAAGAGAGCATTTCTGCTGGGAATGCCAGGACTACCCACAGTCCAAAAAGACTCCGAGAATTTTTAGACTTGCCTCAGCACAGGCCTCTAGGTATATACCCTCCGTTCTGGAAATTGTAGATGATGTCTTCTTGGAATCCAGCCTTACCCCTGATACTTTGCCTCCAGCGGCCAGGAATCCTGATAGGTACTACACAGTACCTGACTCCCACAAGTTTCTCTCTAAGAATCCTACAGCGGATCCACAGACCATTTCCCAGGGACCTAAAAGCATTAAGGCTACAACAGCCAAAAGCCCTACCATTTCGGACAGGAATTCTAGGGCTTTAGACAGAAGGATTAAGAAGATATACACCTCTGCTACTCTTGCCATCAGGGCTTTAAATTGCCAGTTTCATATGTTAAAGTATCAGCAACATATTATGGAGCTAATTAAACAGAAAATTATGTTGATTCCGGATTGTGTAGAACATAAAAATTTACAAGAGTTAATGCATTCTGCTAACCAAGTTGTAAAACATACTTTGCAATGTGGTTTTCATGCCTTAGAAGCATCTTGCAGGGCTGCTGTCACTGGGTCTGTTCGTAGAAGGCATGCTTGGCTTAAGGAACATATCTTGCCAGACTGTCAAAGCAAAATTACTAGATGCACCATTAAATCAAGAACGCCTGGTTGGCAATAAAGCAGAAGTAATCCTCAAAAAGATGAAGGAAAAAGCTAAATCTATGCAAACTGTTAAGTATTTCCTATAGGTACATCCACCTAGATTCAGTAGGCATTGGCCTTTTAAAGTCTGGTCCTTTCCAGTCCCTCCCAGACCTTCTCAGTCCTAACCCAGGGGCAGCAGACCACCACGATTACAGTCTTGGGGGTATGCACAGATCTAAACAATGAAGTGCTCCCACCTCTAAAACAGGGAGTAGTAAGCCACCATCCTGTGGTAAAGTCTCACAATGACTTATCCTTAACTCTTCCAAGCGTTGCCAAAGTACTTTGCACCCTTAGGAGGAAAACTTGCCCTACATGCAAAAAACTGGGAGTACATCACCCAGGACAGATGGGTCTTAAATACAGTATCCCAGGGATACAGATTGTACTTCCACTTACTGCCAAACCCAAGTGGATGGCCAGTCCTCCCCCCAAACCAATGGGCAGAGGCCCAAAAGCAAGTACTTTCTCTTATCAGTATCAAGGCTATTCAACCTGTCCCAGCAGAGCATAGCGGACAAGATTTTTACTCCAGACTATTTCTGGTAACCAGGAAAGAAAACTCTTGGCGGCCTATCCTGGATCTGTCTATTCTCAACACCTTCCTGGTGGTTCCAAGGTTCAAGATGCTTACTCTCCAACAGCTGCTTCCTATGCTAGCCAAGGACTTCTGGCTAGCCACCCTAGACTTAAAAGAAGCTTATCTGCACATCCCCATAAGGGAATCTTGCAGGAAATACATACGTTTCAGAGCAGGCTCTATGCATTAAAAGTTCCCTGCACTTCCCGTTTGGCTTTTGTGCTGTGCCCAGGGTATTCACAAAATGCCTAGCTCCAGTCATTTCATATTGCAGGCAGAGAAAAATTAAAATTTACCCATACTTGGACCATTGCCTGATTCAGGCGGACAGTCAGGAATTGCTACTCCAGCACCTGACATTTGTAAAGAGACTTCTAACTTCACTGGGGTACACCATCAACAAAAAGAAATCACATCAGGTACCCAGCCAACAGATTGTATTCCAGGGAGCAAGCTTTAACACAACTTCCCAGATGGCATTCCTCACTCTAGAAAAACAAATGTATTTGACAAACATCTTCATTCTTCTGGCTGCCAAAACCCAGCTGTCTGCAAGAAAAATACTGCCAGCTCTTGGGTTCATGGCCTCTTGCATTCTACTAATTCCATATGCAAGACTGCATATGAGGAAACTTCAGTGGTACTTAAAAAAAAAAAAAAAAAAAAAAAAAAAAAAAAAGGCTCTGGTGTCAACATTCTCAGGACCTGGAAACAGTGACTCCTATCATTCCTTGCCTAAAGGCAGAGTTCCTTTGGTGGGCAGAGGCCTGCTACCACAACAAAGGACTCCCTTTCACTCTACCCCCTGCCGCCAAAACCCTAACAACAAATGCACGTGACTATGCATGGGAGGCTCACATGGCAGGACAGGGTATTCAGGGCAAATGGAGCCCAAAGCAAATGTGTACCTGTATATCAATCAAAAAGAAATGTTAGATGCACAGAATGCTCTGGCAACCTTCAAACGCCTTATTCTTCCAGGGCAACTATTTATAAAGACAGACAACACCACAGTTATGTGGTACATAAACAAGCAGGGGGGGGACCCACAGTTATGTGGTACATAAACAAGCAGAGGGGAACCCATTCCTACCCACTCTGCAGGTTAGCCATGGCTCTGTGGATCACAGCCTTGAGCAATCAAGTGCACCTGCAACCTCAATTCCTGCCAGGCAAACTAAATTCACTGGCAGACGACTAAATCTAATGGACCCACACAAGTGGAAACTGGAACCCAAATAATTCAAGCTGTTGATCCACAGGTAGGGGGCACCAGAGGGGGACCTCTTTGCTTCCCCTCAGAACTTTAAATTGAGCAACTGTTGCACCAGAACTCCCCACAGCCAAGCATGGAAAGTGGATGCTCTGTCCTTTACATGGGAAAACCTCTCAATCTGTGCCTTTCCCCCTCTGCCCCTCCTCTCGAGGGTTCTGCTAAAGATCAAACAGGACAAGCCAAGGACTATCCTGACTGCACCACACTGGCCATGACAGCACTGGTACCCACCTTTGTGCAGTCTGGCAGTACTGCCACCTTGGCACCTGCCCCAGACACCCCCCTCCCTGCTGTCCCAGCGGGAGGGCCAGATTTTGCATGCTCAGCTACAAACCCTGAACCTAGCAGCCTGGTTCATCCCCTGAACCCTCATTAAACAGGTGCTGGATGTCATCCTGGAGGTAAAAAGGCCTAGTACTAGAAAATCCTATTCGGAAAAGTGGAAAAGATACTGTTTTTGGAGCCAGTCTCAAGGAATGGACACAACTGTGCCCAGCCTACCCTCATATACTAGATTACTTAACAGAAATGTTCCACAAAGACCTATCCGTCTCTTCAGTTAAGATTCATGCCTCTGCCATCTCAGCTCATTACAATACTGGGCCACCCCTCTTCTCTCATTTTCTGGCCAAACAGTTCTGGAGAAGAGCCAAAAATTTAAGACCCCCCCCCCAGGAGAGCTCCCACTCCAACCTGGGACCTTTACTTTGCCAAAGGTGGTATCTAGTGTGGCTTTAAACCAATTTATTCATTTGCCAGCATTTTTCCCCTAATCCTCAGAATAAAGGGGAAAGGATCCTGCACTCCCTGGACGTGCACAGGCAGCTTAGGCTCTATCTGGACAGAACTAAAACTTTCAGAAAATCTGACCAGCTGCTAGTCAGCTTTGCTACAGAGGCAGAGGGCAAGGCCATTTCAAAGCAAACCATTTCTACATGGATAGCACACGGCATCCATTTCTGCTGCAAACATCATGGGAAACCTGCCCCACGAGGGATCAGAACTCATTCCATTAGGGCTACGTCAACCTCTACAGCATTTCTCAGGGGAGTCCCTGCCAGGGACATCTTGGAAGCTGCAACCTGGAGCTCTGTACACACCTTCACCAAGCATTACCACTTACCTATTTTGTCTAAATCTAGAGCTGGATTTGCTACAGCAGTCTTACAGGGCCTGTTTGCCATCCCTAATGCTTCTTGACTGCCTCCACCCATCCTCAGCTTTTAGAATCAACCCAAATGTGTTGACTGCAACAGTGAAACACGAAGAACATAGTACAGTTGTGTACACTTACCATAAATGTAGATGTTAGAGTGTATTCACTGTTGCAGTCCTGGTTACCCTCCCTCCAGCCCCCTAACTTCTCTCTACTTCTACCTATTCCTTTTTGTTTGGCCATATCCTATAACATTGGTATTTACTTTCTACTGGGAGTGTTCCACACCATGTAAATGCCTCCTATTGTGGAGGCTCCTGACATCTAGGGCAATAAAAACTGATGTAATGGCGTCGGCTGCATATTTTATACCCATGATGTCCTGACGCAGAAATCCCAAGACTCTGGTATTCAAGCAGATAAACCAAATGTGATGACTGCAACAGTGAATGCACTCTAACATCTACATTTATGGTAAGGGTACACAACTGCACTTTCTTTATACTACCTTAAAATTTTCATAATGGGATTTTTCATTTATTTGCTCCACCAAATGCCTATTTATTGCAACTGTTGTTACCATGTATTTTTTTCTCTAATGTCTCTCTCACTGCTTTTGCAAACTTTGTAATTGTTCTTATTTTGTAATTCTGTAATTTACTATATTTGTATTTTCTGGAGATGTTCATCGTGCATACAGCTGCAGTCATAACAGATGGGGTTATCCTGCCGTCAGGCGGGTCCTCGGTCGGCCGAATTCCAAAGTCTAGGTCCAGCGTCGGATGTCGTCGCTTCTTCCCTGACGTCAGAGCGGCAGGGGTATAAAAGAACCAGCCGACACCATTTTCTTCAGTCTTTCTTGCCGCGCAGTACCCGAAGCAGAAGCAGTTCGCAAGTGCCTTTCGGCCAGCTCCTGAGATTACGAATATTTTTCAACCGAAGTCTTCTTAAAAGCTAAGTATCCCGTTGGGGAAACTTTTCTTGCCTCAGACCGATGTCAGACAAAGGTAGTAATTGCATTTCATGTGGGAAGATTTCCATTCCCTCTGCATTCCTTGCTTAGGCCCAGACCACGACGTCTCGGCCTGTCGTTTTTGTGCTACATTCAACAAACGCACTATTAAGTGTCGAGCGGAGTTCGCCCAACACTATTTTGGCAAAAAGTTTAATTACATTATGTCGTCGGATACTCCCGACTCCAGTTTTGAGTAAAAGACGCAAAGATAAGGACCGACATACGAGGTCCGCGACTTCTACCGACACCAGTTTTGAGTAAAAGACGCAAAGATAAGGACCGACATACGAGGTCCGCGACTTCTACCGACACCACGCTAAAGCCGACTACAGGTGCTCCTGTTCTCAGCGAGGCGCCTACGCAGCCCCTGACTACCGATGACACTTCCTTAGCGGTGTCTTCTGTGCCCGAGGTCGTAGGCTCCTCGGCCCACACCCCGATTACAGATACCGACGCCACTCTTGGCGGGGAAACTCAGAGGTTAGACAGGCCTACCACCTCTCAAGGTGTCTTCAGGCCTCCTTCTTCTTTTTCCATGAAGGCTTTCACTAAATCTAAAGCAGCCATGCATACTAAAAGACAAGCTCCACAGGGCCCCTCTCAAGGCCCCATGCCTAAAAAACAGATGCTCAAAATGGCTGAGGATTTGATTACTCTTATCAGGGGTTCTCAACCCCCCTCGGACAAAAGGCCCAGAGTGGAGGAAGAATACCCTTCCTCGGACCAGGCCTCCATTACTTCAGAACATTCTGAAGACCAGGAACATTCATACTCCCCTTTTGAAGATTCTGATGCAGAGGAGTCCATTCCCTCTGTCTCCCTCCTGAGGACTATTCTTTTGGGGAAACCTTGCATACCTTGAGGGAACACTTCCACTGGGAAGGCCAAGATTACTCAGACTCCAAGAAAAGGCTCAGGGATTTCCTCTTGCTCCCTCAGCACAGGCCTCTGGCTATCCCTCCTGTCTTAGACATACTAGATGATGTGTATTCAGAGGCCAGCCTTAACCCAGATTATTTGCCTCCAGCTCCAGTCAAGCCTGACCGGTATTACCGGGTTCCTGATTCACACCAATTCCTATACAAAAGCCATGCGGCTGACCCAGAAACTATTTCACAGGGTCCCAAGGGAATTAAGGCCTCCACTGCCAAAAATCCATTCCCTTCAGAGAGAGATTCCAGAGTTTTAGAAAGGTGGGGGAAAAAGGTATACACCTCGGCCACTTTAACCATGAGGGCATTAAACTGTCAGTTCCATATGTTAAAGTATCAACAGTTTCTGTTATCTCAGTTGAAAAGCAAAATGTCACAACCTGAACAACCAGACTTGAAAGAGTTGCAGGATTTGTTGCATAGTGCAGAACAAGTGGGTAAACATACCTTGCAATGTGGTTTTGATGCCTTAGAGGCCTCATGTAGAGCTGCTGTTACAGGATCAGTCATACGTAGACATGCTTGGCTCAAAGAGCAAACCTTACCAGATCATGTCAAAGCTAAATTACTAGATGCACCTCTTCTAAAAGATGTATTGTTTGGTGTTAAAGCTGAGGAGGTATTAAAGAAAATGGAGGAAAAGGCAAAATCAATGCAAACAGTGAAAGATTTCCTACAGGTACAACCTCCACGTTTCAGTAGAAATTGGCCTTCAAAAAATTGGTCCTTTCCAGCCACGGACAGACCTCAAAGAGGTAGATACAGGCGCCCGAGGGGTAGAGTGCAATCTCAAGGATCATTTAGAGGCAGCCAGTGGCAAGCACCTACACCAAGAGGTGGAGAGGATAGATCACAGACATTCAGAAAGCAGAACCAATGACTTTCCCCTTTGCATGCCAAGCAAAGCTCTAATGGAAGCACCTTTAGGCGGAAAACTGGCATTATTTTCGAAAAATTGGTATATTGTCACAAAAGACAAATGGATCCTGGACATTATAGACAGAGGCTACAGATTCCACTTTCACATCCTTCCAAAAATGAGAGGCATGCCAAACCTGCCACAAAATCAAAGGGCAGAGGCACAAAAACAAATTTCAGCTCTCATGGACATGAAAGCTATTCAAGAGGTACCTGCACAAGAACAGGGTCAAGGTTTTTATTCCAGACTATTCCTGGTACCAAGGAAGGACAAAGATTGGAGACCTATTTTGAACCTATCCATCCTAAACACATTTTTACTCGTACCAAAATTCAAGATGTTCACATTACAGCAGCTTCTTCTCATGCTGGGCAAGGAGTCTTGGCTGGTAACATTGGACCTCAAGGAGGCATACCTGCATGTCCCTATCAGACAAGATTGCAGAAGATACCTCAGATTTCTTGCAGGTTCAACCCGTTATCAATTCTCTGCATTTCCCTTTGGCTTATCTACTGCACCCAGAGTGTTCATGAAATGCCTGGCATCAGTAATTGCTTTCTGTAGACTTCAAGGGATACAAATATACCCATATTTGGACGACTGCCTGATCCAAGTGGGCAGCAAACACGTACTTCTGAAACACCTGGCATTTGTAATAAAGTTGTTGAACTCTCTGGGATACACAGTCAACAAAAAGAAATAGACTAATACCCTCTCAAACAATAATTTTCCTGGGTGCCAGCTTGAATACAAACACCCAGATGGCGTACCTCACGCCAGAGAAACAAGGACAACTGACTCAATACTTCAGAAAACTGGCAACCTTCACCAGGCTGACTGCAAGGAAAATCCTGCAGGCTCTGGGATTCATGGCATCTTGCATCCTGCTAATCCCATGTGCAAAGCTGCATATGAGGAAACTTCAGTGGTACCTAAAAAAACTTATGGTCTCAACACAGCCACAGTTTGGAAACAATTATACCACTAATTCCATGCCTCCAAAAGGAATTTCTGTGGTGGGCTCAAGCATGCCAAAGAAACCTAGGTCTCCCATTCTGCTTGCCTCAAGCAAATCAAATCATCACAACAGACTCCTCAGACTACGCCTGGGGGGCACACATGACAGATCACTGCATTCAGGGCAAATGGTCCCAAAAAGAAAAGCACGTACACATCAATCAAAAGGAAATGCTAGCAGTAAAAAAATGCTGTTATGGCTTTCAAAGACCTACTGCATCTAGGCCAGCTATTGATAAGGACAGACACCACCACAGTGATGTGGGACATAAACAAACAGGGAGGAACCCATTCATATCCCCTGTGCAGGCTAGCCATGTCTCTTTGGAACATGGCTCTGGAATTACAAATCCAACTTCAAGC
The DNA here is from genome assembly GCF_019279795.1 of Protopterus annectens. Taxonomy (NCBI): domain Eukaryota; kingdom Metazoa; phylum Chordata; order Ceratodontiformes; family Protopteridae; genus Protopterus; species Protopterus annectens. The sequence continues at coordinate 620,972,979 of NC_056733.1, forward strand.
ACAATTCCTGCCAGGCAAGGAAAACATGCTGGCAGACAACCTAAGCAGAAATATGACAGATCCACACGAATGGAAGTTGCATCCTCAAGTTTTTACAAAGATAATTCAAGCATGGGGAAGGCCAGACATAGATCTATTTGCTACCCACAGAAATTACCAATTGACAAAATTCTGCTCAAGGACCTATCATCCACAGGCCTGGAAAGTGGACGTACTCTTTCAGTTGGACAACAATGACAGTTTATGCCTTTCCACCTCTTCCTCTGCTGCCAAAAGTTCTATTAAAAGCCAGAGCAGACAGACCAAAGATGATTCTCATTGCTCCAGACTGGTCAAGACAACACTGGTACCCACTCCTGAGGAGCCTGAGGCATTCTCCACCATGGATCCTGCCTCTAATGCCTCTTCTGTTGACTCAGCACAACTTCAAAACTCTTCACAGTCAGCTGAAAACACTCAATCTAGCCACATGGAGGATTCCTTAAATTCACAACAGACCCCTCTCTCCAAGGAGGGTGCAGGATGTCATTTTGGAGGCCAGAAGGCCTTCTACTAGAAAAGCCTACTCCGCAAAATGGAAACAGTTTTGTGCCTGGAATCAGAAAAAGGGTCAGAATCCTGGAATACTGAATTTACCTCAAATATTACAGTACCTAGCTGAGATGCTAAGCAGTGGACTTTCATTCTCCTCCATCAAAATCCATGCCTCAGCCATTTCTGCTCAATACAACACTGATCCTCCTTTATTCTCTCACCCTCTCTTCAGACAGTTCCTCAGAGGGGCTAAGAATATAAAACCCCCAAGGAAGCAACCAGTACCTGCTTGGGACCTCAATTTCATTCTAGAAAAACTGACCCTGCCTCCATTTGAGCCAGCTGCTTCAACAGAACTGCAATGTTTGTCATGGAAAACAGCCTTCCTTCTGGCTATCACCTCAGCACGCAGGGTTTCGGAACTACAAGCCCTCATGGCTGTGCAGCCTTTCATCATTTTCCATCAGGACAGAGTTTCCTTATGAACCAACCCTTCCTTTATGCCAAAGGTAGTATACAGGGTAGCCTTGAATCAGGCTATCCACTTACCTACCTTTTACCCTAATCCACAAAACAAAGGGGAGAGACTACTACATTCCTTGGACATTCACAGACAGCTTCATTATTATTTGGACAGAACAAAGCCATTCAGAAAATCAGAGCAACTCTGTGTCCTATGCTACAGGTGCTCAAGGGAAGGCTATTTCCAAACAGACAATCTCAAAATGGATAGCCCACTGCATACGCTTTTGCTATTCTTTTCATGGTAAAACTGTACCTACAGGCATCAGATCTCAGTCCACAAGGGCCACAGCTACCTCTGCAGCTTTCCTCAGGGGGGTTCCTACCAAAGATATTTTGGAAGCGGCCACTTGGAGTTCTGTACATACTTTCTGCAAGCACTATCGCCTACCATTATACTCCAAATCTAGAGCGGGCTTTGCCACTGCAGTCTTGCAGGGCATCCTTGCTCCTCCTAGTTCCACTTAGTGCCTACCACCCCTTTTTTAGCTTTGGGATTCTACCCATCTGTTATGACTGCAGCTGTATACACGATGAACATAGTACAGTTTTGTACCTACCATAAATGTAGATGTTCGAGTGCTAATACAGCTGCAGTCCAGGTTTCCCTCCCTCCTTCCCCTTTTGGGACAGGCCTAATGGCTAACACCTCCTCATACAACCTGATTGGGGTATTCTTTTATGGTGTATTTGCTTGCAACTACTGTTTTTTGATTATATTGCATTGCATTATTACATAAATTTATGTTTTGCCTTCCTTCTGGGGGCACCTGACATCTGGGGCAAGAAAAACTGAAGAAAATGGCGTCGGCTGGTTCTTTTATACCCCTGCCGCTCTGACGTCAGGGAAGAAGTGACGACATCTGACGCCGGACCTAGACTTTGGAATTCGGACGACCGAGGACCCGCCTGACGGCAGGATAACCCCATCTGTTATGACTGCAGTTGTATTAGCACTCGAACATCTACATTTATGATAGGTACAAAACTGTACTTCTTTCTCCCCAGGATTCATTGAAAATGGGCTCCTCGTGGCCCAATGGACCATCCTGATAAACTGCAAATAAATAAAATAGTGTGTGCATGGTTGTGCAAATAGTGTGTGTAGGGCCACTGCTACTGATAGTGTTCAGAAGTATGCTCGGGTACATAACCAAATATTTGCTGAGGTAAAGTCTAAACTCTTCGATTTTGCTGTAGATAAGGAGGTATTGTTTGGCTCTTCTGCTACCTAGGTTCTCAGACAGTATTATGAACAAATATTATAGACCTTTTTTGCAAAAACAAAACTAGCCTTTTTTGTGGCAAACCCAGTGTTAAAATGAAATAGCCGTAATAAATAAGCATAGGCTACCTCAGAAAAAGGGCTAGACCAATAGTACAGAATGACTGTGTCAGCATTCACCACCTTTACTGGCCACTCTTTCTCTAAATCTGTCTCATAAACTTTTACTTATCCACTCCCCTTTTTGAAAAGGTTGTTCAGACTCACGGTACTAAAAGTGGTACAGGAGGGTTATATATGGCAGTGGATGCAAAAAGAAAGCTTCTTTTGGGAATTCCTCCACACCATGTGAACCGGTTAGATTTTTTTCATCAGGTTCTTTAGTCTTTGCACACCTAAGCAGTGTGCTGAAGTCGAAGTGTCAATGATTTCTATTCCACAGTGCTTTTGGTACCAATGAAAGAGGCTTTTTGGAGATCTGTACTAGGTATTTTATATCTAAAACTCTGTGTTGAAAGCATTACAATTCAAAGCATTGATTTTTAGAACCTGCTACCCCTCGTTCTTTCCATGAGTTTAATTGGCAACAGTAAACTTAAAAGATGCATGTTACCTCATTGTCATGGCCCCAGACTTCAGGAAGTTTCTAATGTTCTGTTTCTGGGTCACATTATCAGTTTTCTGAATTACCCTGTGGTGTATCTGCAACTCCAAAGGTGTTCACAGAATGTCTAGTCATATCTTATTGCAGACTAAATGGTATTCACATTTTTCCTTATTTAGATGACAAGGTGGTTATCTTTACAAACTCTTTACCTGGATGCCAAGAGCCATTTACTTGGGCTATGTCTCTTTTGACCAATTTGGGCTTTTAGGTGCTTTCCAAAATCCTCCTCATCTCCTTCTCAGAAGACTGTGTTTTTGGTATGTCTCCTAAGTATGTCTCTTCAAAGGGCCTTTTTAATTCAAGGCCAGGTGGATTTTTAAATGGAATATTTCCCGAACTTCTCCAGTCCCACTCGTACTTTGCCAAGAGAGCTCCTCAGGAATCTGATTCTCATGATTCCTCTTGCCAGGTTGCACATGAGAAAGATGCAGTGGTTTCTATTAAAAAAAAAAAGGTCGTGGACAAAGCTAAATAATGGTTTGTGGTTGTTATTGGCCTAGGAGGTCAGCTGTACCTCAAATTTGGCTTTTGGCAGACTGTCCCCTGCATTGTTTAGTTTGAGAATTCTTTTATCTTGTTGGGTGCTACATCTCCTAATTTTTGCCCTGATTTTCTTCTGCTATACAGCCAGTTGATGTGATTCCATTATAGGTTCATACTAGGCTATCTGCCCTGAGGCAATTATAAGCCTAGCCCGATTCTGTATGGCTTACACCACCCCTTGATTTGAGTATACTGTGCCCTTTTTAAGGTTTAGTTTACTGTGCCTCTGTCTAATAGTGACACGGGAGTAATCCCTGGGACAAACCTACGATCCCCCATCCACCTATCGAGATTCTTCTTGAAGAGATTCAGTGAGGTGCTCTGCCTCACATGAACTGGAATTCTATTCCAGAGCGAAGGGAGCCTCTGGGTTATGAACCTGTCCCTCCAGCAAGTTCTGTTTATTTCTGTGCTGAGGTTCAAGTCCCTCGAGCGTGTGGCTCTAAGGGATTTAGATATACTGAGGTGGAGCATGTCCATTAATTCTGGATTTGACATAGCTTTGTATGTCAGGCATAGATCGCCGCAAAGTAGGCGGTATGCAACTGAGCAGAGCTGGAGTTTTTTTTAACCGAGCAGCATATGGCATCTGTTTGAGACCCTTGATCCTCTTGGTGAGATATTTTTGGGGTCTTTCTAATTGCTGCAGGTGCCTGGTAAGGTACATCCCAAAAGGGGCATTGTATTCTGTGATGGGCCTAATGAGGGATGAATAAAGGGGCACGATTACCTCTCTTGATCTAGATGTGAAACCCTTCGTGATGAGGTGGGCTATGTAGAAGCTATTTCTAACCACTTTGGCAATGTGGTTTTCAAAGGAGAAATTGCTATCAACTTGGGTCCCCAGGTCCCTAATAACTTTCTCTGTACTTAATGGGTTTCTGCCTATGTGGTAATTTGTGGGCACATTGTTTTTGACAAAGGGTATGACTATACATTTTTTGGCATTTAGCTTTAAACCATGGCACTGGCACCAGTTATCTGTCTCTGTGAGACCTTTTTGAAGGATGTTTGTGTCAGCTGGAGAGTTGATTATGGCGGCCAGTTTGCAGTCGTCTGCGAACTTGGTGAGCCATAGTCCTCCCACGTTTGCCTGTACCTCTGAAAAGTATATACCGAACAAGAGTGGTCCCAGGACAGAACCCTGTGGGACGCCACTTGTGACTGGTTTCGAGTGTGACATGGCTCTAGCAACTCTCACTCTGTGGGTTCTGTCTTTGAGCCAGTTTGCGACCCATCTTGTGACATAGGGGTTTATATTTAAGCTGGATAGCTTATCTATGATGCCCGAGTGGGGTATTGTGTCAAATGCCTTTGCAACGTCCAGATAGGCTGTGTGGGCTACCTTCCCTTCATCTATGGCTTTGGTGACTGTTTCAAAGAAGTCAACCAGGTTCAAAAGGCAGGATCTGCCCTTGACAAAGCCGAACTGGGTAGGATCTAGTTGTCTGTAGGTCCCCTATGTCTTTGTTTATGAGCTCCATGATGATCCTCTCCATAGCCTTGCAGACTAAGCTAGTCAGGCTTATGGGGCGATAGTTTCCAGGGTCCGTAGAGGCTCCACCTTTGTGGAGTGGGACCACTGTTGCTGTACGCGATTCTGTGGGCACATATCCTGTAGTGAGGCTGCTATTGTATAGCTGTTTTATGTGAGGGATTAGTTCCTCTTGGAGTTCATGTAGGACGCAACCTGGGATGCCATCTGGTCCCATGGAAGCAGTGTTTTTTGCTTTGGAGAGGGCAGCCTTCACCTGAGCATTAGAGATGTTTGGGAGGCAGCCCTCTGCTGGGATAGATACTTGCTCTTTTGGGGGGGGGGGAGTTTGCACTGAACCTGTCTGCCAGGATATTGGCGATGTCTGTGGGTTCAGTGTATTTTTTGTCGTTTAGAATCAACTCAGAACAAGTCTGGGAGTTGCATCCCAGGTTTCTAACATAACTGAAAAAAGCCTTATGATTGTCTTTGGTGTCCTGTGCAATTTTTCTCTCGAAGCTGGCCTTGGAGGATTTTGAGGGATCGTAACTTTTTGCTAGTACTGATCAGAGATGCCTTCCCTATTAGGGATTTTGCTCTATCATGTAGTAGTTTCCTCCTCCTGTTGTACAGTTTATTTATGGCAGGGGTCCACCAGACTGGACGCCTGCCTTTGGATGATTGGGTCTTGGTTTTGTTTGGGATAGCATGATCCATGCATTCCTGGAGATGTCCGTAGAATGCGTTTATATAGGATTCTGCAGTTTGGGCCATAGTTTCCACTGGCCCTGGGGCCTTGAAGGATTCCACTTCAGTTTTGAGAAGTGAGAAGTTCGCTTTTGAGAAGTTTTTCACTGTGGTTTTCTGGGCTGGGGGTGGGGTCGGGATGTGGACATCAGTGAAATTAATTTAAGGTCTGATCTTACCAATGAGGGATATACTTCTGGTGTGGAGCATAGAGTCCCCATGTTGGTAATGATCAGGTCAAGTATGTTGTCCCCTCTTGTGGGAGTGGTGACTAGTTGTTCCATAGCATTTGAGTTTATAATTTCCAGGAACCTTTGAGCTAAGGTGCTGGGGCTTGAGTAGTGCTCCCAGTCAATGTTTGGGTAGTTGAAGTCGCCCAATATAATGGTGTTCGGAGAGATCTTCATGTTCTCCAATGTTTTCAGGAAAGCCGAGTGGGATTCCTGACTGAGAGGGTGGTCTGTAGGATGCTATAAACTGAAAAGCAGTCTTGCCCACTGTTGGTTGCACATGGATGGTCTCCGATACTTCGTGCAATGCCACTAACCTGGAGGTGTGGATATCCTTGATAAATATGGAAACTCCCCCTCCTTTTGTGGTTCGGTCCGGGTTTTGGGGCCGAAAAGCATGATATGAGGTATAGCCTGGTAGTGCTGGGGTGCTCTCTGGAGCCAGGGTGGCTTTTTTTTTTTGTTTGTTTGTTCTGTATTTCTTTCTGATGTGTAGAACTGCCTCAGTGCAGCTATTGGTATGCTTGTACATTTTCTTGAACAGTTCCACATAGGCAGCAGTATTCTTAGGGTTAATGGGGGTTTGAAATTTTGCCTGGTTATCACTTAGTAGGAAGTTAGCCTTAGAGTTGTTCATGAGCATTTCAAGGTTAGCTGGGGTTCCAGATTTTATTTTTTACTTGAAAGGAGATCATTTTCTGGTCTGACCTTCTCAGAGAAGACATTACACTGGGGTTGTGCAGCATTCCTCCCATATTATTGAGGACCAGATCCAGTTTGTTTGCCCCCATAGTCAGTGTATTGGCAGTGTAGTCCAGGGAGTTTGTGTTTACAAAATCCCCAAATCTCTTGTGTCTGCAAATTTGGTGTATTTGATTCCCAGTTAAAAATGGGGTAATTAAAACTGCTCACGAATATGGTATTGGAGTGGATGGTGAGTGTTTCCAATAAGCTTAAATACATGTCATCGGTTTCCTGGGTCATAGAGGGGGGACCTGTAACATGATTTGAATGTGAAGAGGCTCAAGAGCATCATCCTATTGGAGTGGCCTTGAGGTATATTTATTTTTGATGTAAATCAAGAGACATCCACATTTAGTCTCTGCCTGTGTGATAGCTGGTCTAAATGTTTGGAAAGCATTATAGGCTTGTACTACCAGTGTGATCTCTCTGGCTTAAAACCATGTTTTATTGACTCCACATGTGTCAGTATTCTCTAGGGTGAGGAGAACTTGTAGTGAGTGGAGTTTTAGACTCCTGGCATTGAGCAGTAATGCAGTTAGGGTTTCTTGGTTTTGATTTACTATGTCGGAAGTGCTTTCAGTTTAGCATTGCTTAAAAAAAGGCAGTATGGGCGAGTACAATATTTTTAAATTAATGTTAGAAAACTTAGAGTGGGGAGATGCAGAGCATCCCTGGTAAGAGTAGCGTGGTCTGTTGACCATGTCCTTCCATTCTGACCAGTATTGTAACCCTTCAGAATGACACCAGAAACTAACCCAGTTATTAAAGTTATTAAAGTCAGTCATGTTATGTTCATATTGTGACATCATCTGTGGAGAAGGTGAAGTGCTGCTCACTACTAGGCTCATACCAGCCTGGGACACCTATTCCAAGAGCTCCATGATGTCTGTCCCTTGTAGTCTAGGGAAGTGGTATATCTCAGGTCATTTAGAATCATATGGACTGAGTCATGCTGGTACTTGTTCATCCAGTGACCTGAGTGCGGGCGTAATGCAGCAATTCCTGGCATCTGATAAGCAGCTGACCAAGACTTTCTCCTTATCCAGCCTGTTGAGAGGGACACTATTTGTTCTCCGTTGTCTAGAATGTTGGATTGTGTGGTGACTTGCCTTATTGGCTTAGAAGTAGAAGCTCCTTGAGATGTGGCTGTATGTGTTGATTTGAAGGAGTGCATTTGGGGCTCTTGAGGGTATGTGTGTACCTGGTCTTGGAGGTCCTTGTGGGGTAGGAAAGTTGCTTTTAAGTGCCTCCGCATATGTGGGTCTGGGTGTCTGCTTTGAACTGTGTATTTACTATTGAACTAACCTCATTAGGAGTGGTTTTATGTGAGAGTTTTGCCTCCACTGACATTGTGTAAATACATTTCTCACGTACCTTATCAGAAGGTGTTCTTTCTGTCTAAGTAGGAATATTTACAGAAGTACTACTTAAAGCTGTTGGATCAAAAGCTAGCCACAGATGGTGTGTTTCTGAGCTCTTTGCTATTTGGCTTTAGCTATATTGATGATTCCTCATATCTTATTACATATGAGAAAACTTCAGTGGTACCTTTGGTTCACTTGGAGACTGCACTGCCATTTGCTGGAAGACCTCATCCCCATCCTGGCTTCTATTTCTATGGAACTAGAATGATGGTCCGGGCTATGCAGGTTTACTATGGGGGTCCCATTCTCTTGCAGACCACCCAGATGGACCCTTACAAGTAGATGCAATCTACCTGACTTGGAAGACTTCCCACAACACCTGAAAGTGCAGAGTGTATGGAATGCTGCCAGGATGAAGAATTATTTCAGCTGTTAAAGCATTCAGTAGTGTTTGGGTAAAGGGGGCAAATTCACGTTGTGACTATGAACACAACAGTAATGTGGGGTATCAAAAGCAGAGTGGGACCAGATCTTATTCTCTCTGCAGGCTAGCAGTGGCTGCCAAAGACCTGGTCTTAAAGCATGAAAAATGGCTCCTTCAAAATAGAGCGGAGGACCAGCTAAGTATAACAAAGGTAGGTTGTCTTGAGTGGGTGTTGTAAAGATGAGATGTTCCTTCAGATAGAGCAGAGGTGGGTGTCAAGTCAGACCTGTTTGCATCACCAAGCAACTGAAAAGGTTCTGCTTGACTACTATGCAGAATGGTTTGGACAGCAAATAACCTTCTCCATCATTTGGATGAGTTTCTCTTTGCATACCTTACTCCTAATCCCCTTGATTCCCTGGGTGATTCAAATGCTGAGGCATGTCCGGTCAGAAATGTGCTACTGACAGCAGTGTTTTTGCCCAGGCAGCACTGGTTCTCCAATCACATTGAAGTATCTAGGGTGTAAGCATCATGCACTTCCAAAAGTGGTGGACCTGCTAACATACAATCAAGTGTTCTTCAAATCCCCCTCCACTCCCATCTGGCAGTACTAAAGCTGACAGCTTGAATGACCAGAGCCTCTTGCCCTTTAGGCACCACTGTATGGAGGACATACTGAACATTGCATATGGAGATGAGAGAACCTACCACTCTGGAGTCTTATCTGTCTAAAATGGAGGAAGTTTTCTAAATGGTGCCAAGCAAGGGGGCAAAACCCTAACACTGCATCAGTGTTCCCCGATACTTTGTGAGCATTTTGAAACCAGCTTGGATTACACTTTTGTTAAGGTTCACCTGTTAGCCATCTCATCCTGTTTACTACTGAATCTTCTCTCGACCACCCTGATGGCCAGTGAAGCAAACTCATAAAGAGATGCAACATTGCAAGTCCACGATAGAAAAGAATAGCACTTCCAGGTCTTAACTTATGTTTTGGCAAAGAAATACCTTGCTCCTTTTGACCAGCAGCCAAAAACATAAAGTTTTTGATATGGGGACTTGATGTGCTTGTTGCAGTCACTTGGCCATGATAGTATCCGAACTTCAAGCTTTAACTTGCAAGAAATAGTTTCTGTACTTTCATATGGCTAGGATGAGCCTGAGAACCAATAACATCCTTTATGCCCAAAGTTGTAACAGGCTTTTCCTTGAATCATACTTTTTGATATCACCTGTGTTCTTCCTGTAAAAAAAAAAAATTGCTTTCCTTCCCTTGGATGTGCTCAGGCAGCTAAGTACCCAAGCCATTTTGCCAGCAGCCACTTGATCATCTTTTTCACTTTAATCAAAACATTAAAGATTAGACATGGACTCTTGGGCTAGACTTGGTTTTCCTATAGCTATTCCATGGACAAGCTGCAACCCAGCCTGTCTTCTCAGACCACATCCACCATCATTCTGAATCTTTTGGAATTATCCCAGTAGTCAAGACTAATGCAACAGTTGACGTACGTTTATATAGTAATGTGTCATAGTAGCTGATGTTCGACTAGGTCAGTGTCACAAAGCTACATATCTTCCACCAACATCTCTTATTTCTTTCCCCATGAATTATAGTATCCCAGGCTGGATTTGGGTGCTCCTCCTTAATCCCCCCCCCCCCCGGTTATCTTGGGGTCTGCTTAGGTTTGTTTTTTTAATGCAAGAAACATCTTTATTAAATTATCAGTTATGACATAGGTAATCATATTTATGTAAATGAAAACAAACCATATTGACATACCAGCTTGCAAGTATTTCACATCACAAACCATATTGACATAATCCTAGTTGACAACTTTATACATCACTTATAATCTAACCAGTCATTCATGTTCTGCCTTCTTTTAAACCTCATTCCTCCCCTGTTTGTATTGTTCCCACAATTCCCATTTTTCCAATGTAATGTGCTATTTTTTTTTTTTTTTAAAGATCCCAGTTCCAATTGTTTATCTCTGTTACTATATGCACTACTTCTTGTACAGTTGGTTTAGACTTCAATATCCATATTCTAGTAATTGCTTTTTTGGCAGCCACCATAATTAGATTCAGCAAGGCCTTACTATGTCTTGGCAGTTTGATTCTCTATCATAGCTCAGAAGAATCATTTCCCTAGATATTTCAATTTGCTCACCCAGTATTTCCGACAGAGTAGTTTGTAGGGAATCTTTAAAGTTTGCCACCTCATTACACTCCCAGAAAATATGTTCTTAGTTATGTCTTTCTTCTCCATCACACCTCCAACATTTGCTGTCTACCTGAGGAAAAAATCTCTGGAGTCTTCTTGGGGTATAAAAATATCTGTGTAAACATTTCCAAGCAAAAATCCTAAACCACCTAGATTCTGTTGCATGTTTGAGAGACACATATATCCCCCTATTGTTTCTTTGTGAATTGCTTATCCAGTCTCTTCCCAATCTTTTCTAACCTCTTCTCATTAATTCTTATAGTTGTCATTTAATATTTTATATGCTATACTAATTATTCATTTTTTAATGGCAGCTTCTGTTCTAGATTCTACTAAAAATCTACCAGTGCTGTTCTTTAGTCTGAAACACCATATTTCTTTCTCTTTGCTTATACTCTGATATCAGTCCTTGGTAGGAAGGCAATCTCAAACCTGCAGTCCAAATAAATTATTGGCGTCTTCCCATTCTATTACATTTCCCTCTCTAGTTATTTGCTCCCAGTACCTTTGTTTCTTTGCCAGTTTTCTCCAATAAATTCCAGCCCCCTCTTGTCTATTGTCTGTGTCCCTAATTGCAGTCATCCCTATCAGCAGAATCTCCTTTCTCAAGTCCCATGTTGGCATAGTTCTTAAGAATACTTTCTGCTACTTTATGAATATAATATTCTGTATGATTATTGTTATTTTCGTTAGAGCTGCATCCAAAATCGCAGTCTGTCCTTGTTTCTTGAGCTTTCCTACCGTTTCATCATCATCCCTTTCCACTTTGAATTGTAGGTCTTTGCTTGTGCAACCATACTTCTAAATACTTCTTTTTATTATGTCCCATAAATATGGATACTGCTGAACCAATTTGTGTATGGGTACATCATTTACCACTATTACCTTTGTTTTAGCTTCATTAATTTTGTATCCCAAAAAGATTTGAAACTGTTTCAAAATGTTCCACAACAGTGTAATGCCTTTTCTGGTTTTGTCTGGTATAAAATATCTGCAAATAGAGCCAACTTTTCTTTACTACCATACCAATTATTTTCTTGGTCCCTTATTTTCATTGCCAGTGGTTCTAAATGTAATGCAAACAACAAGAGGGAAAAAGGACACCCTGGCCTGGTTCCAGTGCTCAAGCAGGAATTCTCAGAGAGGACCCCACCCACTTAAATTTTCGCTTCCAATCCCTCATATCTTCCTAATCAACCTTGTATTTTTTTCAGGCGTTGCAAATGATTCCAATGCCCTGTTTATATAAAGTCCCACCTTACTCTATCAAATGCTTTCTCTGCATCAAGATCCACCAACAACAGTGGTATTTTCTTACATTCTGCTTCCCTCTGGATCATCATTGTTCTGTTAATGTTGTCAAATGTTTGTCTTCCCTCCACAAAAAACCACAGTGATCCATATCTCAATTTTGGCATCACATTTGCTATTGTTATAGTCATTATAAACATAAACACTTTATAATCATGGTTTAGTATGTGAGCCTGTATGAAGCTGGATCTGATGCATCTTTACCCTCTTTAGTTATTACAGCTGCCACCACTTTCTTCCAGGATGTTGGTATTTCTCTTAAAATACTTTTAAACAAAACCTTCCAGATCTTTATCAGTTTTTCCCTCCTATCTTCCAAGCTTCCACAGGAATACCATCGGTTCTTGGGGACTTTTCTGTAGATTGGTTATAGATCACCATTTTTATCTCATCTCCTTTCTATCCTAAGTGTTAGCAATTGAGCCTCATCTACCTCGGCATATTTAATTGTTCCATAAATATTTCCATTTTTACCTTTTTTTTGGTTTCCATGTTTCTCTGTTTTTATACAAACTTTCATAGAATTTTCAAAATATTTCTAATACCTCTACAAGTTTTCTTGTTTCCTTCCTTCTTTTAGGCTCCCTAAGCTTGTCAACAGCCCTTTCTGCTTTCTGTTGCCTGAGTCAGTGTGCTAAAAGTTTTTGTGGTCTAGAGTGATGATCAAACTTGTGCATGTTAGAGGTAATCCCTTATTTTCTGTTTAGTATTCTGCAGTTGCTCTTCCTCTTGTTCTGTGAGATTCGCCCTATTCTGCAGTACTTGAACATTTGTCAGTCCCTCTAAATAATTTGTTTCAATTCTTTTCTTTCTTTTATTTCCATCCTATACTCCACTTTAATTTTGTCCACTCCCTAGCTATATTTCCAGAAGAAATTTTTGTCTTCTCTAATAGCTCCTGAATAATTTCCACTACCCATTCCTTAAATTCCTCTCTTTTCAGCAGATAGGTGGGAAAGAGCCATTGTCTCATTTTTATTTCATTGACCTATGTTTTTATATTAGTTATTGGCACATGATCTGAAGTAGTTATTGGGTTTGTATCTAGACCTTCAATTAAATAGCCTAGATTTTGTATCTTGGGGAATATGTAAATTTACTCCGAAATTCTAGTGCTGACATTCCGAAACCCTAGTACTGAATTCACATCTTCCATGATATTTTCATAAATTTCTAAAAAAGTCTACTCTCCTTTGTTATACTTTCCCTTCTAGGCCCCCCAGACATATCGTCACAGCTGCAAATCAAATTCCATTCCCCACTTGTAAGTAATAATCTGATAATCTTATTTCCATTCATCACTGATGGGTTCAGTTCCGAACCAAGCTGACGCCAACCAAAAAGCTGTTGAGCTAAGCATCTACCCAGAATGCTCTTCTCCCTGTTACCTCCATTCTCTTTTGGCATGTAGCCGTAAAGCCATGTTTCAGCCGAACTCTCAGCTAAGTAGAACTTTATTTGATATTTTGTTTGGAAAATTTTTGATATCTCCTATTTTATTGATCGATTAGTCTTTCTACTGTGTTTTCTTCTGTCAGATCTTAAATTTTCTTCTTGGCTCTACCTATTGTTACTGTTAGTAAACTTTTAAGTACCATTGTTGGTACTGCCTTTCCTCCCTTACCCTTGTGGTATTCCTTCAATACTGTTGGTATTTTCCTTTTCTTTCGTAGCCTGTTGGTGTTGGTTTCAGTAAGGTGTTTCTTACTTTACTTATGCATATTAATTTGTGATTCAGTTGTGTGGCTTTTTTGAACTGTTTGACTTATTAGTTCTGACTGGATATACTGTTTGCCTGTGGTGTCTCTCTATCAAGATGTCTGATAAGAAAAGTACTTCAGGTTTTAAGCATTGTGCTTCATGTAATGGCAAGTTACCTAATACTGACTCCCACGATGATTGTGTATACTGTTTGCGGGTACCCCATCTTTTGGTGCAACCTCCTTGTGGCATTTGTCAGAGTTTGTCAAGCAATCTTAATGAGCACAAAAATAAACTGACTGAAAGGGTTATTCAAGTCTCACTTTTTAGAGGCCATTTCTGCGATGGAGGTCTCAACCCCTCCGACAAAAGACAAAAAGAGATCCCACTCTGTTCCTTCCTCATCATCGGGTGATCAGGGTAAGCCTGTGAAATCTTAAGGTCCCAAAGTTATCCTTTGAGCATAAGTCTGCCTCTATGGCTCCATCCTTGTCGGCTACAAGCATCTCAAAACCTAAAATACCAGCGCCAGCTTCAGCATCGGACCTGCTTCTGACACCGATAACAGACCTCACTATGCCTACTACGACTTCGGCACCTATGACCACTATGGCTCAGGGTACACCTTCGATACCTTCGTCAGTTACGATTCTGGAACTGACTGTTTCGGCTCAGAGTGCCTCTTTGGCACAGAGCGTTTTTCCGACCAAGTTGGATTTGACCCCATTACTCCCAGTCTCTAAATTTGAGACTTCAGTGCTGGCAGACCTTGTACCATGGGCCCGATACTCCCCTTACATAGATCCGTTTCTGGGCCTGATGTTTAGCCCATTCATTGACCAACATGACACTCCGTCTGAAGTATCCACGAGATCCACCAGGAGCCTGTTTGAACAGGACCTCACTCAGGCTCCGGGTTTGTCCCTTTGGTCTTCAGTTCCTGCAGAACCGGTCCTTTCTCAATCTGGGGATTGGGGGGGTGGTCTCCTTGGCCCGGGGCATGGAGTAGTCTTTGTCCTCTGTTCCCTCTTCGGTGCCAATAGCCAGCACCGATCCTGCTTGAGGCTCCATCTGTGGGGGCGGGTTCATTGGAGTAGGGTGTGACCCCGGTCCCGAGGTTGCCTTTCCTCTGTTCCGGGCTCCCATCCCTCTTCAGTGGACCTGCTTTCTGCACGATGGAGAGGGCACTCACTTCTGGAAGCACCCCTTTGACATCGGAACCCCAGTTTTCGCCCCCTGAGCTACAGCTGCCACAGACCCACCCCCCCGGGAAACGGAGCAGAGAAGCCGCAGTACACCCCTGTTCAGGGTACCTGCTCTTCCGAGTCTTTAGAGACCCCCAGTGACGAGCCCCCTTGGAAGAGGACATGCAAGAGGAAGCACATGGACTCACCCGAGGAGTCCTTAATGGAAGACGAGGATTACGATGATGGCGAATGGTCCTCACGATCACCTCTTAATGTCTCCTTCAGAGGCATCCTGGAAATGCTAAAACAGAGAGGTGACTGGAAGCCCTCCAACCCTTTGTCTGAGGAGTCCGTGTTCGTGCAGGCTTTCCGCGCCTGGCCTTCCACTTCTTGGGTGAACCGCCTGCCAATGAGCTAGTCCAGCTCGTCGTGCAGCATGCTTGGGGGGAACCCTGATTCCATTGAGGCTATTCCTCAGAGACCAGACAAAATTCTTTCCCCTCCCGAGGAGAACCGGCATTGGTCTAGAGGGTTACCAGTCGACACTATGGTGGTGGCAGCAGCCACAAAAAAGGAATTGGCTGAGGAAAGTCCAGCTGCCCACTCACCCAACAGGTAAAAAGGCCAACTCGCTTCCGAGGGCTCGGAACCGAACCCATCAGTGATGAATGAAAGAAGATTAACAACACAGATGGAACATTATGGTAAGACGGAATTTTTTTTCCTTGCTGAAAGCTGATTATTTCTCCCAGAATTTTCTTAAGCTCCATTATAGCAGTTTTAGGTGGAATGTAAATAAATACCAATGTGATCCGCCTTGCTTGCCAGTAGCTCATTATCATCTTTTTTTATTCTCTTGTCACTCTTGGAGCTTTTCTTGCAATTAGTATAAGTACTCCTGTTTTCCTTTGTCCCTGGTGTTCAACTGAATAACCATCCTGAAAACCTTCCTTTATCAAATGCACATGTTCATTTCTTTTTGTGTCTCCTGTAGCATAGCTGTTTGCCCTGTACATTTTTTAATATAGTTCACAACTCTTTTTGTATTTATCTGTGAGACCATTGACCTTTAAAGACATTGCAGAAAGCATCATTGTATTAAAAAGTTACTATTCCTACCTTTTATGTATAACATATTTTGTTAAATGTTCAGTTCCAGGTTTTGTATTACATTCATACACTGTTTGGCAGGTTGAACTTTTATACAGTTGCTTCTTGTCATATCCATTTTGAGCCTATGTCACGCTGCCAGCCCAGCTATCTGGAATGTTGTAAATAATTCTATGTCATTTGTGAATATTGATATGGTTTATGCAGAACTGTGTTTTATGTACAGAGCTATAAGAATGTAACCACAGCCTACCCTGCTGGAACATAGAAGATTAACTTGCAAAACTTAAGAATAGTTGAGGTTGTTACTTTATAGCTGGTCCATAAACAAGATACATTATCTCCCAGTTTCAGTTCAATAGCAGACAATGTCTAGAGCTAGAGGTTTTTCTATTGTCTTGAATGAAAAATAATTACTAGATTTAAAATGTAAAGTGTTTTATTGTTTTACGACTTCTAAGATCTGACAAACATCTGAGAGAGCTGTATTTTTAATGCAGAAATGTGAAATTCTGTTAAGTTTCTGTTTAGCCTGGGAACTGAAGTCAGGTGACAGAATGATGTCATCCAGGTTGGCCCAGCAGTAATGTTTGTTATTAATTTGGAAACTCTCTGAGAGAGACTGTGCATTTTGTATTTTGTCTTGGACCTAGCAAGAACATCCACTCATCATCACCATCTGCACTTGCTCTGTAAGTAAGAGTTAAGGCATAAAATCTCTCTTGGATATAGATAAGAATATAGTAAAGATTAGTTTAGATGTTTTCTTGTGATTTTGAACGCTGAAGTCACTGTGTTGAGTTACTGAGTATTGTCTTTTATTATTTAATATTATTAAATATATTTAAACCTATCTTTGTGGCTATTTGTGAGACATTTAAGCTCTTAGCGTGCTGGCATATATATTTGGTGACACTGTACAGACCACTCCTAATAGCCTGGCTCTTAGTCAAGACTACCATGTGGATTAATAGTAACATTACACAGAAGGATTGGACACCCTTTGTAAGGGCCTTATAGTAGCTGATTAGTAGGGGTTCTAGTGGCAGTGATAACTACCTTATAGTCCGGACAGAAGGGGGCATAGCTAGTAAACCAATGCCAGCCTTTCCCAGGTGTGTGTGTAAAACAAGTCTCCAAGCATGTGTGTGTGAGCTACTTGGGCAGGGACATGAGTCACTGGTTGGATAGAGTGTGGTAGAGGACTTGGAACCCTGGCTAAGGTCTCATCTCTATAGCTGTGCCAGTGGGAGTCTTATTGGGGATCTGGAGAAAGAGGGAGAAACCATCCCCAGACTAACTGTGGTCTCTGTGCGCTCTTAAGGGAAATTGCACTTTACTGTATGTGTACTTGTCATCCTTCCAATGTGTACGCCCCCTAGCTGTTGCCAGTGGTGAGGATTGAGGCTCCTTGATTACTGGGCCAGTGCTGGGGCATCACATATTAATTGGTTGGCAGTGGTGAGCTATCCACATCACGTATTAATTGGCTTGTAGTGATGTGGGTACTGAATTCCTGTAGCCTGTGCACAGTTGTCACTGAAGGTGTTTGTACTCTTAATCAACCTTGCAGTGAACATTTAGAGTTCATATCACAATTATTTTTTGTTTTGTTAGCTTAGTCAGGTAGAGCAGGCAAGCATGTCAGCAGTGGAATATGGCACACTGACAAGAAGCCAGTGGGCTGAGATGTACCAGGCTAAAGGACTGGTGCATGCCAACCTGACTAAGGCAGAAATGATTGAAGCTTTAGTCACAGCTATATCACAGGATAACAACCAGGAGAACAATCAGACTGGCCTTGGGAATGTACAATTCTCGGAAAATGGACAGTTCAACCCTGTGGAGAATGAGAGAGGCAACTTGAAAAGGAGGTGCTGACTCTTCCCCGGGGTTATGGAGGTAATGGGAAAGGGCGTAACTGAACCCTGGAAGCAACAAAGGTCAGTAAATTCATTTACAGAGAGGGATAATTTTGATAGTTTCATTTATATGTTTGAGAGGGTATGTAAACAGTATAATGTTGACCCAAGGGCTCTGGGTACGGTTCCTGATCCCCTTACTCCATGGTAAAGTTCTAACTGCAGTTTCTAAACTGTCTGATACTGATTGCTTAAATTATAATACAGTCAAAATGTGTTTGTTAGAATGCTTTAAGTTAACATCTGAAGTTTATAGAAAAAAGTTTTGTGAGCATAGATGCAAGGCAGATGAAAGTGTGCGAGAATATATTGCTGAACTAAGCCCTTACTTTCATAGGTGGGTGAGTGGATGTCACGTCACCACATCTGAAGGGCTGGCAGACCTTTTATTGAAGGAACAAGCCCTTGGCACTTTGCCTGAGGACATGAGAATCTGGTTAGCTGATAGACAATGTAATACTGAAGATGAGTTGGGAAAGAAGGGAGACCTGTACCTAGCATTACTGCACAGGAAAGGGACATCCAGTGCTGTTCATGGGTCTAAGGGACCCCCATGGTGGGCAGCCCAGACTGCCCCAGCAGAGTCCGCCAAGAGCAGGGGAAGCTACTAGTCTAGGTACACGTCCAGGACCAAGGGTTAAATATTTTTAAGGCAACCAGTGGAGCCATGTGGCATATAGATGTCCACAGCAATGTGGGGAACAAAAGGTGGGAGAGCCAGTAAGTGGGAATGACAGAATGCCAGCAGTACGTTGTCTGGAGACAACAAGGATACCAAACTACTGCAAGAGTTGTAGCCTATCTTAGTGGATGGGAAAGAGTTCACTGCTGAGAGAGAGAGAGAGACTCTGACCTAACCATTGTGAAGCCTGCAATGGTTACTGAGGATCACTACTTGCTTGGGCAGTCTACTCCAGTCAGAGCTTTAGGAGAGACCCCATTCCAAATGTCTTTGGCTAGGGTCACCTTGTCTGGGAGGGTGGAAAAGGAAGTACGCAAGTAGGTGTGTTTGAGGATATCCCTGCAGATGTTCTGATAGAGAATGATTTTGAGAATGCAGTACCGTGTGTGCATGCAGTTATATGCAGTCAGGCTTTGAGACAAGCATGTGGGTCTGGTAGTCTTGGGGAGACCCAGCCAGACCGCACACTTGCAGCCAGGACTGGTGAAGTGGTTACTTCAAGGAGGGAGCTACCCTGTAGCATTAAGACTGAAGGCGAGCCACAGCTGTTTGTGGGTACTGATGGTCCCCTGGGCAGAGTGACTACAAGGGCCAAGGTGAGTAGTAGTAGCCGGGCTGACAGTGAAGCACCGATGTCAGAGAATACCAGACTTCCTGTGGAAGGGGAGCTGGGAAGGGTTACAAAGAGAGAGTTGAGACAGGCTTAGCTCTCAGACCCTACATTACAAGGACTGAGGGAAGTACCTAGTGAGGCACCTAATTCTCAAGGGAAGGGGGAAGCTGTATATTGGGACAAAGAGTTACTGTATAGAGCGTGGACCCCTGAGGGAGGGCTAGAGGGTGAGAGAATACAGCAGTTGGTAGTGCTTTAGAGCCTACCGTCTAGCACTTCTAGCCATAGCTCATGATATTCCCTTTGCAGTTCATATGGGCATAAAACATGCAGAGACATATTATGCAGAACTTCTATTGGCCTGAAATTTCTAGAGATGTAACAGAGTACTGCAGGACCTGTGAGAAGTGCCAAAAGGTAGGCAAGGCAGGAGACAAGGTGAAAGCTCTTTTTATGCCTTTGCCTGTGGTTGAGGAGCCATTTCAGAGGGTAGCTATGGATGTTGGGGGGCTTTTGAGTACCCCAAGTTCCACAAGGGAAAAAGTATATCCTAGTGGTGTTAGATTATGCTACCAGATACCCTGAGGCAGAAAAGGTGGCAAAGACTTTATTAGAGATTTTCAGCAGGGCAGGTTTGCCAAAAGAAATACCGACTGACAAGAGTTGCCATTTTCACATCAGACCTGCTGGCTTGTCTCTGGAAATACTGTGGGGTGAAGCACTTAAAAAACACCCCCTACCATCTCCAGACTAATGGTCTTGTTGAGAGGTTAAGCTCTACACTGAAGTCCATGCTATGGGCATTTGCAGACTAGTTTAAGAGTGAGTGGGACAAATATTTGCCCCATCTGTGTGCTCACAGAGAAGTTCCCCGAGAAGCCACCAGTTTTTCATCCTTTGAGGAGCTATGTGGTCATAGGGTGAGGGGACCTCTAGATTTGATTCAAGATGAGTGGGAGGGCGAGTGTGAATTCCACAAGGAGTATGTTGCGGCATATGTCCTAAACCTCAGGACAAGGCTCAGGGAACTCATGGGCTTGGCCCAGGAGAACCTGGCAGAAGCCCAACAGCAGAAAAAGGTCAGGTATGATGGGAATGCTTGAGCTAGAGAGTATGCTGTAGGGCAACAGGTAATGGTTCTCATTCCTGTCAGACACAACAAGCTGCAGACAGCTTAGGAGGGACCCTACAAGGTGGTAAAGAAGGTCAGTAATGTTAACTACATGGTAGAACTTCTAGACAGGAGGCAGGGGCAGAAATTGTACCATGTCTACATGATGAAGCCTTACCATGATGGGGGGGGGGGGCCTTGTGCTGAGTATGTGCAGTTGATGGCAGGAGGAGTTTGAGGGGGATCTGATGATTGCTCTCCTCAGTGAGACTCGAACTGCCATCTCAGTGGAAGGGGTAGCAGTGTCCCAGCAGTTATCCCCTACTGAGGTTCGAGAAATCTGAGCAGTGTTACAGGAGTTTGGGGACATTTCAGTGGGATACCAGGGTGCATCACCATGTGGATACAGGACCCCCAAAGGCCTGTTAAGCAGGCCACTAATAAGGTGCATGAGAGAATCAAACAGGCTCTGAGGGAGGAGATGCAAGTAATGTTGGAACTAGGGGTAATTCAGGAGTCTAGCAGTCCCTGGGCCTCTCCACTGGTGCTAGTACCGAAGAAAGATGGCAGCACCAGGTTCAATCTCAATTGTAGGGTCCAGCCCAGGGAGGAATGCTACGTGGCTATAGAAAAGGAATGTCTAGCTATAGTGTGGGCACTGCAGAAACTTCAGCCATATCTGTATGGAAGAAAATTCACTGTAGTTACAGACCACAGTCCCTTAACATGGCTACATCGAGCCAGCCAGCAAAATGCCAAGTTGCTAAGGTGGAGCCGAGAGTTGTAGGTAAGTGATATGACAGTGAAGTACTGCAGTGGGGTTAGTAATGCCAATGCAGATGGACTCAAGATAGGGAACGGGGTAAAGTATTCCGAGATGGGCCTAACCCTGTCAAGCAACATTTCTCAAGGGTCACTTGAAAAACTAGCTGAGGTTTGGGGGGGGGGGGGATGTCACGCTGCCAGCCCAGCTATCTAGAATTTTGTAAATTCTGTCATTTGTGAGTATTGATATAATGTATACAGAACTGTGTGTTATGTACTGAGTTTCAAGAATGTAACAGCAGCATACCCTGCTGGAACTTAGAAGATTAACTTGCAAAACTTAAGAATAATTGAGGTTAAGTTACTTTATAGCTGGGCCATAAACAATAGATGTTCTCTCAGTTTCAGTTCAATAGCAAACAAAAAGTCTAGAGCTAGAAGTTTTTCTATTGTCTTGAAAAGAAGATAATTACTAGGTTTAAAATGTACATTTTTTTGTTTTACGACTTCCAAGGTTTGGCAAACATCTGAGAGATGTGTATTTTTTTTTTTTTTTTTTGCAATGTCAAAGTGATAATTATGATGATGCAAAGACAAAGTACTGCCCTCATAAGTCTTTGGAGAGCTAAAGTTTGCAAAACAGTAAAATGGAACAGAATGTCTATTAAATTGGTTTTGCAGAGAGGGAGCCATCCTGTCATCCCAGAAGAAATAAAAATACTACAGGTATGTGGCAAAAAATGGTTGTACGTGATCTTTAAGGCTTGCCAGCCTACAGATAGGTAGTCTTAACAGCCTACACATACTTGGTTTGGGAAGCCAATGTGGGAACATCTGAAGGTCTAGGACACAGAAATGTGTGAAAGGTGATGGCCTTGATTGCATTCAGACAGATTTGCTTGCAAAGGACCTTCCAGATCCTAACAGACAGCAGCACAGTTGTACACCAGTCAGCAAGGGGGTCCAATTCCTACATCCTGTGCAAATTAGCTATGCAGGCATGTTAGGTGGCCCGGGAGTCAAGCCCAACTCTCATGGCAGTCTACATTCTTACTCAAGCAAATATTGTAGCAGACAGGCTAAACAGATCTCAGATGGAGCCTCACAAATGGGTGTTGAGCAGGTAAACCCTAAGAGTCTGACCAAGCGGTTGTGTGTGCGCTAGACGTAGACCTGTTTTCTTCCCCAGAAAGCAGGTAGCTAAGACGCTTCTGTTTCAGAACTGCAGCTCCAACAGCTTGGAAGAGAACTTCTTCATCGATTAGAATGGTTTGTTTCTCTTTTTTTCTCTACTCTTAATTCATTGTATTGCAGAAGATCAAGGAAGACAAGAGAGATGTTATAGTGATTGCCCACTTTTGGTCAGGATGACATTGGTGGTAGTTCCTACTGAACCCAGTTGAGAAAAAGCCAAAAATGTTGCATCAGCATGTGGGCCTCTTGACCCAGAAAAAGTGGTGGTGGGGGTTCTGTTAAGCCTCCCCTTGCCGCTCTGGACTGAAAGCATGGATGATTTAACTCTCATCCCAGCCAGACACATTTTCAGAAAACATATTAAACATTACAAGGAAGTTTAGGAAGCCTAACACAAAGTAATACCTGACAAAATGGATGAGATTCTTCCATTGATGCCATTCTAGAGACCTAGACCATCACACAGCTGCAGTGTTCTATATCCAGGTTTACTGGACAGACCTTTACAAAACTGGCCTGACTTATGCTTTCATAAAAGTTTATGCCTTGGGTATTCCAGCCTGTCTTACTCTAGACCATCTTCTTTGTTCTCATCAACCAGTCAGGTAGTTTCTAAAGGGGGAGTATTTTAGACTGTAGAGGGGAAAATCACTGCACTACAGGATTCCAGTTGTGTACTGGAGAAATTAACTTTTCCAGACTCCCTCACATACATACCTTGCAGACACTGTTCTGCAGGGAGGATGTAAGAATTGGATCAATCAATAGATCTTAAAGCCCAAGTCTCTTACACTGTATGTATTAGGCTAATAACACAGGGGTCTTTTTTAAGTGTGTCATACTTCCCAAATGAGTGAATCAAACCCTGTACCTTGTGACTGAAAGGTAAAAAACCTTGACCATTATGCCAACCCCCAATTATTCATGTGCAGGAAACCTTTCCTAGCATATCCCTTCATACAAACCTGTCTTTATGCCCATTTTTTTAACAGAGAAACCTTTATTTAACAAACAGTACCATTACACACCTTCACTATGTTCAGTAAGAACAAACCTCAAACATTTTTAACGTATATTAGAGAATCCAGCCCACAGTGTGCAACACATTGCCACTCGTAGAAAGAGAAGAAAAATATACCATTTTAGTCTTAGCCCTTGCTGCCACAAATCACTGTATTTAAACCTTAGAAATGACATTGCTGAACTTTAACCACTAATTATAACATTAGAACTTAGTGCCAATCTTCTTTAACAGCATGCATTTTCATAATCTAGAAGACATATGTAGTCATTTTTCTACTGGTAAATGCATTCAGTTCAGTGTGGACAAAAGGATGTATGTGCATTCTGTTTGATTCCCTTTTTTTTTAAACTTGTCCACTGATTGCAGGTTGGACATCAATCTTTGTGGCTAGAGCAATACTTCACAGCCATGTTACCCAAGCTCCCATATCCATTTTTCTTAACTAACAAAGCAAAACTACAACAGAACATAATAGAAAGTGCAGTATCCTATCATAAGTCACCATCAGTGACCATGAACTTAATACCCTGTCTCTTTTCCTCTACCTCTTTCTGTAGGTAATTTATCCACAGCATACTAAAAACTGCTCAGGTGGGATACACAAAAAAAATAAATAAATAAAATAACAGCACCAGCAGCAGTACAACAGAAAAATCAACCCATTTAGTGCTTAGTTTTTATTCCAACGCTTTTGTCACAATGACTTCTTCAGAAAAACTTTAACACTTAACATACAACCTTTTTATACAGTCAACAACAAATGAAATCAAATCTTCAATTAAACAATTTTTGAAACAAAACCACTCACTTAAAAACATGTGCATTATAACACACACTTCTAAAAAACATCTTAAACGTTTATCTCTGGTCTTCTTTCTTTCAAGTAACATTTTATATTTACCATGTCATTGAGTCCTGGACAATTAGCATTTAGTCTAATCTGCCATTGTGTTTTTCTTCTTGACTGTATTTATATAATCCCCACCCCTCTTGTTTTTGGTATAAGCTCTTAACACTGAAAACAAAAACTTTTTATACTTACTACAAGCCAAAACATGCCTATACAAAGCGCGCTCTGTGTTTTTCTTTTTATGTCATATAAATGTTCTTTTATGCTTTTCCCCAAACTTCTGGTCGTCATTCCGGCATAAAATGCCAGGCAACCTGAGCACTGAGATATGTATATCACACCTACATTATCCCATGTAAACATCCCTGGAACCCTAATGGTATAATTCAAATGATTTAACGCAGCATATGAGCTTTCTAAAATAAATATACACACACAAAAATTACATTTGTAGGTACCATTAACTTTACTACTACTTAGTGCATTAATATTAATACCATCATGTTCCAACAATTTCTTCAGAGTCTTGTTTTTGGTATATACAACCTGGGGTTTATTTCCAAATATTCTTGCCAAATCACCATTCCCTTCTATTATTTTCCAGTTAGCATCAACAAGTTTACAAATTAATCTGAAGCAAATCAAAAGCATCAATCTTTGTGGCTAGAGCAATGCTTCACAGCCATAGCCACATCCATGTTACTCAAGCTCCAGATCCATTTTTTTAACCAACAAAGCAAAATTACAACAGATACAGTGTAGTATCCTCTCATAAGTCACCATCAGTGACCATGAACTTAATACTCTACTTATTTTCATCTATCTCTTTCTGTAGGTATTTTATCCACAGCATCTGTCTATGTATCCTTCGTCACCCTCAGACGTAGTTCCTCCTCCACTCTTAGTGTCCAGCAAATGTTTTACCTCACCTGTATTTGCAGATTCTGTCTTTTTTCATTGCTTCATTATTGATTGGTCTGCTAAGGTGACTGTCCATATTGTCATGTAGAAACACCATCCTCCTTTTTCAATCCCATTCTTTCTCATTCTTTGAGACACAGTATCATTGCCAGTAGCTAATAGTTGTCTAAATCCTTTTCCAGTCTTATTAATGCCCGGCAGCCCCAAAGGATCTCTCTAGTCAATCCTCTCTCCTGTCCTGTACCTCCAACAAGCATCACTGATACATCCAGAAATGCCTAGTGCAGTCTAGCAGGTGTATAAAAATATTTGTGCAGACATTTCAAGCCAAATATCTCAAATTTCTTTGATTGTACTGCCTTCCTATGAATGGCATATATTCTCAGCCATTATCTAACATCTGCCTCCTTCCTTAACATTTTGTCCACTCCTGCCTCATGCTGTCAACAGCTTCTTGTTGCTGTTCCCCCTAACATCCCATATAGTCTAGATATTATATCCGTCTTGTGTGTGTTATCCATTTTGCTAACTGTGGCCATTGATCTTGAGGGGACTAAAACACACAGCTTATGATGGTTCTTTTCTTATAACCTGATATGTTAGAAAAGCACCATTTGGAACCTCGTATTTGGATGACAGCTTTTCCCGGTTCTGTGTTATCTGATCTCACTATTTCCTTTGGAGTATAAAACCGCCTTAATTGCCTAGCTGCAAATTGGTCCCAACTCCCCAATATTTTGCTTCCTATAGGCAGTGTATCCTGCCTCCACTTCTTTAACCATTTTTAGTTTGAAACCTTCTTAGCAGTCAGCTCTGATAGGGTACAATGCAGTGTCAGAGACACAGGTTGATAATGGTATTTCCCATATTGCTTCCTACATGTCTACACCTATCCATGAATGTGTCTTCACCACCGTTCTGTGCCTAAGTTTGT
This sequence comes from Protopterus annectens, assembly GCF_019279795.1. Taxonomy (NCBI): domain Eukaryota; kingdom Metazoa; phylum Chordata; order Ceratodontiformes; family Protopteridae; genus Protopterus; species Protopterus annectens. Next base: position 620,999,008 of record NC_056733.1, read on the forward strand.
CATTGACATCTTTGTGAAACAGGTCATCCACTACTGTGTTTTACCCTTTTTTCTTAAGCCACAGAATAAGTGAGAAGTAATGGTGCACTCACAAGACTGTCATAGCTCAAATTTTGCTTTCATAAAACTATAGAAATCAGAGCAGCTGTTTGTCTTTTGAAAGAGACTTGGAGGGGAGGCTAGTTAACTAAGACATTTATCAAAACTGTTGGCACACTGTATCTGCTTTGATACTCCCCTCATGTTACATCTGCACCAGAGCATGTTAACGCTTGCACACTTTACAGCCACAGCAACCACAAGACCCTTTGGGGGTGTGTGTGTGTGTTTGTGGGGGGGGGGGTACGCAGTTCATTTTGCAAGCAGCTGCCTGGTCCTCAGCCCACATCTTTTCAAAGCATTATAATTTGGGAATTGCATCGAGGGCCACAGCGAAGAGGGGTTTGCCTTTGCTGTTCTGCAATGCCACCTTTTCTAGAGAATCTCATTTGTGCCAAACACTCACTGGGTCTGTGCTCTCCAGAGTCATCTTACAAATGGACTGCAGTACTGAATAGTTTGAACATAATATGGTTGTGTTAAGAGCGTATTAGTGTAGATGTTTAAATGCATTCTCTGTTTTAGTCCATACGTCCACCCTCCATACCTGTTATCTTCATGGTAGACATCTTTGGGTTGGGATGGAGCCTCTTTTTCCCCCACCTTCGTACTTCTGTCTCTGCTAAGTCTGTTCTACTTTATTTTGCTTAACATCACAGAGAGAAAGATTGGGGACCTCTGGACTGGCTCTTCTGCTTCTTCATCTTTGGCGTTTGACCTCCAGCAAAGCAGAAGCTGCTTCTCATCCTAGATGGGTGAGCCCAGAGAAGTGCTTTTCCAGTCCCTAGACCATCTGGCATCTCCCAAGCCCTCTAGTGTCTCCCCATAGAAGCTGTTATGACCAGAGATAAAGGCATGTCTGTTGCTATTGACTGTCCTCCTGTTGGCTATCCGGAGATGAGCTATTTAAAACCTAGAGTCATTATGAGATGAAGGGGGTGTCCACCAGGTGCTCATTTGAGAAGAAACTAAAGGTTTCTGAGAAGAGTTGTGTCCCTCAGTAGCTAAACCTCAGCTGGGCATCCCACATAAAATACAGCAGGATATTAAACACATATCCCTTCTTAGGCATATTTCTTCTGAGATTTGTTCCTCACACCATTCAGTATGAATCTTTTGTTTTTAGTTTGAAGCTGTTAATGGCCATTCAAACCTTAAAGTTGGAAAAAGGCTACTACTATTTCTACTAAAAGGAAATCTAAATAGAAAAACTTTTTTTTTAAATGGGAGAGGAGATAAAGTTCTTAGACTCAAAATTTTGACCTTGTGACCACCTTCATATGGATCTTCCTAAACCTGTGGCTTTTTTTCCAGCCTTGGAATCTTAAGTGATGCCTTTGTAACTGCTTCGCCAACCTCAGATTCCCTACCTCCAGATTTTAAAAGGCCTTGCAGATTTTACAGGGTACAGAATTTTCATAGATATCTATATAAAAACCCTATTGTTGACACCATTGATACTTCTGTGGACTAGGGAAGGGAGCTAAATTAGTTCCTGCTCTTAATTCTGTACCTAATGCTAAGGAAAGGCAGAGCCCTTGACAGGTTTGGTATATTAAAAAAAAAGTTTATACTTCTGCAGACATGTTATTTAGGGCTATTAATTGCCAGAGACATGACTAAGTTTATTTTAGTGTTAGATAATGATTCAGAAGATTTCTGAATTTTTTTTTATGTAGACTTCAGATCAGAATTTCTAGAAATGTTTTGTCTGATGATGTCGTTTTCATTTATTCCTCAACTTTTGTGTTCAGATCCAACTGTGCTGCTGTTTCCTGCTCATGGAACACGGAAACTCTTGAACTCCTCCCTTTATTCATAAAACCCTAGTCACCTAACACACCTCAGATCTCCTTTGATGCCATAACATTCAGACATGGTCACTGTAAACTCCCGAGTTATAGTATTTTTTCGTGAGTTAAACTTTTCCTTCATCCATGGCCTCATCCATTCCATCTTCCAAGAGTCTTACAGAAGCTGATGTGGACAGGAGAATGAGGAAGTTCCTCAGGACACATTCGAATGGGAGTTCTCCCGGGTCTGACCTCATTGGGTCCTGAGACTCTTGTCAATACTAGTCCTCCATTGTTAGCTCCTTCTCCAAACCGACCATTGGTATTGGAGCCATCAGATCCAAAAATCATGGAGTCCACATGTTATCCAAAGATGTTGGTATCTTAAACTCACATGGTGTGTCTGAGTGGTCCAACAACAAGCACTTTGGAACCCAATGACTGTCGGAGCCGTAGAGCCTGTGCCATCTTCAGAATGTTGGACTTGACTCCGAAGCTGTTAGAGCCATCTGTGCCCTTGGCACTGGACAGCTCAGCTCCGACTCCTTCCTTGAGTGGTTTGCCTTCAGGGAGAAGGGAGCCAATGGTCCATAAGCATACCCTAACGGATCTGTCCGTGTCCTTTTTTCCAAGGTATTCTATTCTTGAGGTAGTTGAGACGGCTTTCTCTGCTCCCAGAGTTTGGACTTCTTTTCCCTCTTCAGTTCCGATTACCTAGTTGCAGTCCTTTCTGCATCCATAGCCTCAATCATATGCTCCATTGGGGCAGCCAGCCCAAACCAATCTGCAGACAACCCAGCAGGATATAGTAATCTTTTCTGACAATTCTCTGGAGCATTCCACCAAAGAAGTCCCTAGGAAGAGGAAGCGTAAAAGGTGGCACTTGGACTCTCTGCAAGAATGTCACACACTGACTTTGATAATGGGGAAGGGTCCCACAGATCACCAACAGATGACATCTCATTTGGAGGCATCTTGCAGCTCCTAAAACAAACTGGTGGTTGATCCCCTGTTAACCCTTCCCTAGAGGAGTCAGTGTTCCTGCAGCCTTTAGTGCTCTCCCGTCTACCTCCTGGGTGACTCTACCTGCCAATGAGCTCATTGATTTGGTGTCTTAACAGGTGAGGAAGGAAACTGACATGATAGAGCCTATCCCTACAATACCAGATAGGAACCTGGCACCACCTAAGTGTAGAACGTTTTGGAGTAAGGGAGTACCAGTTAATGCCATGGTTGTGGTGGCAGCCAACAAAAAGGAACTGGCAGAGCAATGTTTCTCTGTCCACCCCCTATAACAGAAAGTCTAGCATGCTGGACAAATTCAGGAAGCATTTCTGTGCTTCAGCAACCTCTGCTGTTAGGTCACTGAATTACTTGGCACATTTTACGAGATTTCAGAGGGATTTGAGTAAAGAGCTTTCCAAATCTGTCTCTCTGGAACCACATCCTGTGAGGTAGAGGGCAGTATATTATCGCAGTTGACTACCCCTCAGTCTATTTCAGACTTTTCCATGAGGCTTATCTCACATGTGGTTGAAGGTACCTCACAGAATGGCAGGTTCAGGCATTTCCATCAGAAGACATGCCTGGATGTGCTTGTGTGACCTTGTGGAACTCTTCAAATCTTCCTTTGTCAATACTTCTTCTGACAGAAGTTCTTTATTTGGCCCTAAAGTTAGACACACTCTAGGTGTGAGCAGAAAGGAAAACCCTGTCTGCTGTGGGTGTACATTTTTAGACTCCTCAACAGACCTTTACTAGGAACCAATGAAGTGGATGGAAATGTGATACAAAAAATCCTAGGGTCCTTTTCAAGATCCACATGGAGACGGTTCATCCAAGGGCAGAGGGGGTAATTCAAATAGAAGACACCATCCATGTGGCAGAGGTGGTCCATATAATCTGGGATCTATGGATACCTTCTCTGACGGATCCTATCAGCATTCCTGAAATGAGGCCAGACTATCCATCTCTGGAGGCATTTGGGGGTCATTTATCCCCGCACCAGAGTGCCTGGTTAAAAATTACAAAAGATTCATGGGTGCAGAGGATAATATCCAGAGGTTACATAATACCATTCTGCCTTCTACCCCCACTGGTATCAAACAAAATCCCCGACGTTCCACCCAGTCAGAGGGAAGCAGTAGCACTAGAGATAAACCAGCTGCTAGAAAAGTCATCCAAAAGGTCCCCATAGGCTAGAAAGAATCCAGAACTTAAAAATTCAAGATTCTTTTAAGTGCCATAAAAGACTGGGAACTGGAGACTAATCTTGAATCTTAGCAAACTAAATGGATCAGTTCAGTATACAACATTCCAGATGGTCATGGTTCAGTCCATTCTGCCTTTTCTGCACAAGGACGACTGGATGTGCTTGATAGGTCTTCCAAGATGCTTACTATCATAGAAAAATGAACAGATGGTCCAGGAGATACCACGCTTCCAGCTGGGAGCCAGTCATGATCATTTCAGAGCATTGCCCTTTGGTCTGACTACAGTCCCCATGGTGTTTATCAAGTGTATGGCAGTAGTTGCAGCTCATTTGAGACTGCAGGGATTGTGGGTGTTTCCATAGCTAGACATCTGGCTCATAACCACTCCGACCAGGCATCTTGTAGTTAAAGCTGAGAACTACTTAACATCAGATGTTATGTAGTCCAATCTCGCCTACATTCTTACCCGTGGGTTCGGAGCCGAACCTTGGCTCTGACTCGACCATACTCTAGCTCGAAGTCATTCAGTTGGCTGGGCTAAGAGGTATCCCATGCTGCACTGCTCCCTTTCCCGAGATCTCGTTTGCCACTCATAAAGCTCAGGCGTGGTCTCGCTCTTGGCTGTGGCTAAGTATAACATCTGAAGTAGTTGACTTCATTCATTCTGCACATATGGGTATACGGATCCGATTCAGATCTGAGCCGGCAAAAACTTTTCAAGCATCAGCTCCGAGCTCCAAGCTCCTCCCCTACTTATATTACCTCACTTCCTCCTATCTAGCCCCAGATCTCGTTTTCCGCTCTGTGAGTCAGCATTGTGGTCTCTGAGCTCTTAGCTAGGTGGTAAGGTTTTTTGGTACTTTTTGCTATTTGTTGAGTGTGAATTCCTTCCCTTTTTTCTCTCTTACATCGCGTTTGGTCGTCGTGTTACTTAAAAAAAAATAAATTTTTAGTTTGTATTCAGTAGTGGTAGTTTTGTGTTCTAGTTCCCGCCTAGGCCCATCCCGGTTTAGTTTGTGTGTGTGTGTGTGTGTGTGTGTGTGTGTGTGTGTGTGGTCCGTTTAGGGCTTTTTTTCTGTCATTGTTATGGCTGAACAGACTAAGGTTCTCTTCAAAAAGTGCACAGAGTGTGGTCATAAGCTTTCTCCAGCCGACGGCCACACTGTGTGTTCTATGTTTAGGGGTCGTTCATCTGTCAGTATCCTGTGACATTTGTTTGGGGTTTAACCCAAGGGCGTTGAAGGATCATCGGGCTAAGCTTGTGGCCAAAGGCTTGCTACCTGCTTCTGCCTCTGATGTCCTTCAAGGATGCATCTGCAGTCCTAACATATGGGTTGTCCTGCCTCAGGCAGCCCTTCGGTCGGCCGGATTCCAAAGTCTGGGTCTGGCCTCGGCTGATGTCGCACTTCACCCGACGTCATAGCTGCTGTTTATTGGGTATAAAGGCATCAGCCGACGCCATTTTCCTCAGTCTTTCTTGCCGCGCGGTGCCCGAAGCAGAAGCTGTTCGCAAGTGCCGGTCGGTCAGATCCAGAGATTACTACTACCGAAGACTTCTAAAAAGCTAAGTACCCTGTTGGGGACTCTTTCTTGCCTCAGCCGATGTCAGAAAAAGTAAATAATTGTTTAACTTGTGGGAAACAAATACCTCATAAGGATTTCCACTCTTACTGCCTTCCTTGCTTAGGCCCAGACCACGACGTATCAGCTTGTCTAGCCTGTGCTTCCTTCAACCGACGGACACTTACACGTCGGTCGGAGTTTGCAGAGGAGTTTTTTGGTCCCGCTTTTGCTTACAAAATGCCGTCGGAGACTCCGACTTCACAATTAGCTAAAAAGCGTAAGGAAAAGGACTGACACTCGCGGTCTGCGGTTTCGGCCGAAACCACGGTTAAGCCAACCGCGAGTGTCTCGGTTTCGGCCGAAACAGAGTCCTCTGTTCTTCCTTCGGCCGAAAGCTTGCCTCCGATAGCCGAGGCCTCACACAGCATGACTGAATCCGCTACTGAACTTACCCCTGCTGTAGCAGGCTCCCAGGATTTATCAGATACTATTCCTTTAGACATATCTACTCCTGCACGTGGAGCTGCTAGGCCCCCTGCATCTCCCAGACAGGGCCTCTCAACCCCCTCCAGAGAAGAGGCCTATAGCAGAGCCCCCAGATCCTGTTTCTACAGACTATTCCTCGGATGATTCAGACAACTCAGGTCCTCCAGAAGGCCCATATTCTCCTTATGAGGATTCTGATGCAGAAGACTCCATTCCTTATGCCTCTCCTCCAGAGGAATTTTCTTTTGGGGAAACCTTACATGCTATGAGAGAGCATTTTCAATGGCAGGGCCAGGATTTTTCAGATTCAAGGAAAAGGCTAAGGACCTTTTTACATTTACCACAGCATAGGCCTTTAGCCATTCCTCCAGTACTCACAGTTGTTGATGATGCTTATAATGATGCCTGTACTGCCCCTGACTCTATTCCCCCGGCCAAGCCCGACAGATATTACAGGGTCCCGGACACACACTTTCACTTGTATAAGGCTCCTATTGCAGATCCTGAAACCATTTCACAGGGCCCCAAAGCTGTAGCAGCTGCCTCTGCCAAAACCCTCCCTCTGAAAGAGAATCTAGAGCATTAGAGAGATGGGGTAAAAAAGTTTATACTTCTGCTACTCTTTCGGCTAGGGCCTTAAACTGTCAATTCCACATGATTCAGTATCAGGAATTTTTGTTAGACCAGCTAAATAAAATACTGTCCTCTCCTGAACCTATAGACCGTAAGTCCCTTCAGGATTTGGTACATAACACTCAGCAGGTCAGTAATCATTCCTTAAAATGCGGCTATGATGCACTGGAGGCTTCCTTTAGATCAACTATGACTGGAACAGTGATTAGAAGGCATGCCTGGTTAAAAGAGCAATCCTTACCAGACCATGTAAAGTCAAAGCTTCTAGATGCTCCCATGGAGAAACAAAGTTTGTTTGGTTCCCCTGCACAGCAAGTGCTAAAGAAGGTGGAAGAAAAAGCAAAATCTGTCCAAACAGTCAAGGATTTCTTACAGGTCCAGCCTCCGAGGTTTAGTAGAAATTGGCCTTCGAAGAATTGGTCCTTTCCAGATACCTCCAGAGCACAGAGAGGCAGAAATAGGCACCCAAGAGGCAGAGGTCAATCCAGAGGTGCCTACAGGGGACGTCAGTGGCAGCCTAACAACCAGAGAAGTACTGCCACAGATCCAGCTACGACCACTCCCACAGGACAGACACAATGACTTGACTCTGATACCGCCTACCAGGGAACAACTGCAAGCACCCTTAGGCGGAAAGCTTGCCTTATTTTCCGTAAACTGGCATTACATTACAGGAGACAAATCGATTTTACAGACAATAGACAAAGGCAACAGGTTTCACTTCCACACTCTACCAAAAAAGAGAGGAATGCCAAACCTACCACCAAACCAAAAAACAAACGCTCTAGCACAAATCAACCACCTACTAAGGATGAGAGCTATAGAAAAGGTACCGCCTATGGAACAAGGGCAAGGATTTTACTCCAGACTTTTCCTGGTTCCAAGAAAAGAAAACCAATGGAGACCTATTCTCGACCTGTCCGCTCTGAACACATATCTCATTGTTCCAAAATTCAAAATGCTGACCCTACAGCAACTTCTTCCCATGCTGGGCAAGGAGTCTTGGCTGGTGACTCTAGATCTCAAGGAGGCATACCTGCACGTCCCTATACGACCAGATTGCAGAAGATACCTCAGATTTCTTGCAGGATCAGAGCATTATCAATTCTCAGCATTGCCCTTTGGCTTATCTACTGTGCCCAGAGTATTCACGAAATGCCTGGCATCAGTAATTGCTCATTGCAGGCTTCAGGGAATTCAAATTTATCCATACCTGGATGACTGCCTGATACAAGCGGACAACAAGACCAAATTAACAAAAGATTTGGAAAAGGTAATACAACTACTGCAAGCCCTGGGATACACTGTCAACATGAAAAAGTCAAGGCTGGTACCATCCCAAAGGATAACATTCTTGGGTGCAGAACTGGACACAACAAAGCAAATGGCATTTCTCACAGCAGAAAAGCAAAAGCAACTACCACTCTATTTCATGGCATTAACAACGCAGAACCAGCTTACAGCAAGGAAAGTCCTTCAAGCCCTCGGATACATGGCATCCTGCATAATATTGGTTCCACATGCCAGGCTACATATGAGGAAGTTGCAGTGGTACCTAAGGAATTTATGGTCTCAACACAAGCACAGTCTAGAAGCCCAGATTCCAATAATTCCATGCCTGAAACAAGAATTCCGGTGGTGGGCTCAGGCCTGTCAGCTGAACAGAGGTCTGCCCTTCCACAAACCTCACCCAAGCCAGACTATCACCACGGACGCCTCAGACCTAGGCTGGGGGGCACACATGGTGGACAAGTGTATACAAGGCCTATGGACACAAGACCAGCTGAACCTACATATAAATCAAAAAGAGATGCTGGCAGTGAAACAGGCACTTCAGACATTCAGACCTTTTCTTCAACAAGGTCATTTGCTGATAAGGACGGACAACACCACAGTCATATGGTACATCAACAAACAGGGAGGCACACACTCATATCCTCTATGCCGGATGGCAATGGACCTGTGGAATGTGGCCCTGAATCACAACATTCAACTCCAGGCCAAATTTGTGCCAAGAAAAGAAAATGCACTAGCAGACACCTTAAGCAGAACTACCACGGATGCCCACGAATGGATGCTGCATCCAGACATCTTCAAAACCATTACAAAGAAATGGGGACTACCAGAAATAGACCTGTTCGCATCCCCACACAACCACCAATTGCGGAAATTCTGCACAAGGACATACCACCCACTTGCTTGGAAGGTGGACTCCCTATCCTTCAGTTGGGAAAACCTGACAGCATATGCATTCCCACCTCTTCCTTTGATGCACAAAGTGCTACTGAAGATCAAAGAAGATCACCCAAGGATCATCCTGATAGCTCCAGACTGGCCGAGGCAGCATTGGTACCTGCTACTGAGGAGTATGTCTCGGACACACGCATGGCCTCTACCTCTGGTTCCTTTACTGCTAACACAGAACAACTACAAGATCCTACATCCAAACTTGAAAACACTGCAGCTAGCTGCTTGGAATATTACATAAAGCAAAATAACCCAGACTTATCTCAGAGGGTTAAAGACATTATCCTGGAGGCTCGCAGACCCTCCACAAGGAAGACTTATTCAGCCAAATGGAAAAGATACCTCATTTGGAGTGCAGCAAAAGGAGAAAATGTATCATTAGCAAACATAGCTAACATCCTGGAATACTTAGCAGAACTTTTCCACAATGGCCTGTCTTACTCCTCCATTAAGATTCATGCATCAGCAATTTCAGCAGAATACAACATGGATCCTCCAGTCTTCTCTCATCCTCTACTCAGGCAGTTTCTGAGAGGAATTAAAAATGTAAAGCCTCCAAGGAAGCCACCTTTGCCTACATGGGACCTTAACTTTGTGCTGGAAAAGTTAACACTTCCCCCTTTCGAACCAGCAGCAACAGCAGAATTACAGTTCTTATCTTGGACAACTGCTTTCCTGCTTGCAATCACTTCAGCAAGAAGGGTTTCTGAATTACAGGCATTAATGGCAGTATAGCCCTTCCTTAACTTCCATCAGGATAGAGTGTCCTTGAGAACTAATCCTACTTTTATGCCAAAAGTGGTCTCCAGGGTATCATTGAACCAAGCAATCCACCTGCCAACATTCTTCCCCAACCCACAGAACAGGGGGGAAAGACTACTACATACATTGGATGTGCACAGGCAATTGCGCTATTATCTGGACAGAACCAAGACCAACAGAAAGACTGACCAGCTTCTGGTAGCGTATGCAACAGGAATGGAAGGAAAAGCAATTTCAAAACAGACAATCTCAAAATGGATAGGAAATTGCATTAGATTTTGTTACTCATTTCATGGAAAGACAACTCCAGAAAACATCAGACCTCACTCCACAAGAGCTACAGCCACTACTACAGCTTTCCTACGAGGAGTGGCTACCAAAGACATTTTAGAAGCTGCTACTTGGAGCTCCGTGCATACATTTGCCAAGCATTATAATCTACCTTTATACTCCAGATCCCGAGCAGGTTTTGCAACTGCTGTTTTGCAAGGGATCTTAGCTACACCATAATCATCTTAGTGCCTCCACCCCCAGTTTGGCTATGGTATTCTACCCATATGTTAGGACTGCAGATGCATCCTTGAAGGACATAGTACAGTTTTGTACCTACCATAAATGTAGATGTCCGAGAGGTATGCATCTGCAGTCAGGATTACCCACCCTCCTTCCCCTCTGTGGTACTCCTAGGGTATTTGCCCATCTTGTAGCTAGCTGGGGAATCTATTATGGTGTATTTGTTTGTATATATGTATATACATGCTTATATTGTTTGCTCTCTACTGTTTGGAACCATTTGCATTTATCCAAATTTAGCCTTCCTAGAGGGCACCTGGCATCTGGGGCAAGAAACGCTGAGGAAAATGGCGTCGGCTGATGCCTTTATACCCAATAAACAGCAGCTATGATGTCGGGTGAAGTGCGACATCAGCCGAGGCCAGACCCAGACTTTGGAATCTGGCCGACCGAAGGGCTGCCTGAGGCAGGACAACCCATATGTTAGGACTGCAGATGCATACCTCTCGAACATCTACATTTATGGTAGGTAGAAAACTGTACTTTTCCTCTCCAGCCAGTGACTTGGTGCAGGCAGGGACTCAAACTCCCACCAGGCCTGCTTCTTCGGAGTCGTCCCAGACAGGTAGGGACAAAAGGGAGAAAGAGAGGTGCCATAAAGAAAGAGATGGGCCCAGGAAAAGGTCTCCGGACAGGGAGTCTCTTTCCAGTCCCTCTGCTAAGATATATAGGTCTCTTTCTCCTCGGCTCCGCACTCCCCGTTTCTCGCCGGAGCCAAGGCACTCCCCTCTGATCCGACCCAGACCAGAGTTGGTCTCTTCCTCCAGATCGACTTGGAGTGTATCCGAACTTGATATGGACAGGCTGATGAGGAGGTTCATCCAGAACCAGATTCAGATGGGGGTCTTACCAGGACCCTCTCCCATTGGTGAGGGTTGTTCTACTACTATGTTCCACCCTATTGCTCCTTCCCCGATCCACTTTGGGGTTTTCGGGTCCGAGATTTTTCGGAGCCGTGGGGTCGGCTCCGATGGTTTACGTTTCCTCAACGCCGGCCGTCACCTTGAGTTCCTCTGATCCGATCTCTGATCCAAGGGACTCTTGGAGCCGTGGTCGGGGAGTCGGACCCGAGAGTTTGGATCTCGTTCTTTCGGATCCCACCCTCTGCGCCCGGACTACCCCGCAGTCTGCTCCGATTCCGGCTTCAGTGCCGGGGAGAGCCTCTTCCTTACGTTCTACGGAGGCATGCTCTCCATCGGCATTCGAGGCAGTAGAAAGGGTCCTCTCCCAGGGGTTGAGACCACAGGTCACATCCTCTATCCGGCCCAGACCCCCCTGATTTTGGATTCTGCTCCCATTGCCCTGTCTCGGGGACAGCCCATGCCAAGGCAGCCCCAAGTTGTTCCCTTCAGGGAACCCCCGGAGGCTTACGAATCCTCCTCCAAGAGTCACACTGGAGACGAACCCCGTAAGCGTAAGTGCAAGAGGAGGCACTTGAACTCCCCTGAGTCTATTACCACTGATACGGACTTGGATGAAGGAGAGGGTTCCCCCAGATCACCTCCCGAGGACGTCTCGTTTGGAGACATTATGGAGATCCTCCGCCAAAGCGGAGGTTGGTCAGCACCCAAACCCTCTGCGGATGAGTCCGTATTCCTGGATGCCTTTGGTGCGGGCCCATCTACTTCCTGGGTCTCCCCACCAGCTGACCCTTTGGTGGACCTCATCACCACTAGGGCATGGAAGGATCCTGACACCGCAGAGCCTATCCCTAAAAGGCCAGACAAAAGTCTTTCTCCACCATCGGACAGGCAGGCATGGTCCAAGGGAGCCCCGGTAGACACTTTGGTGGTTGAAGCTGCCACAAAGAAGTAACTAGCTCAGGAGAGTTCCTCGGTTCATCCACCGGACAAGGAGTCCAGGTTGATGGATCATCTTGGGAAGTGCATGTACTCGTCAGTGACATTTTCTATCCGTGCGCTGAATTACTTGGCACATGTCATTTGACTGCAGCGAGACCTTATATCGGAGCTAACTGAGTCGCCCCCGGGATCTCTGTCGCAGCAGGACAAGCAGTCCTTTACTGCCAAGATGACTACGCTGAAATCAGTGACTAATACCTCTATGCGTCTCTTCTCTCATGCCACGGAGGGTGCTGCTAAAGCAGCAGGTACAGGCATTGCTTTGAGGCGACACGCCTGGATCAGGCTGTGTCAATTTGTGGACCCCTTTAAGGTGTCTTTCATCAACTTCCCATTCAATGGATCATCCCCGTTTGGGAAGACCGTACGTGACACACTAACCCAGAGTGAGGAGGACGGAAAGACTTTGTTGGCCATCAGAATCTGCTTCTCTAACCCCCAGAGGTCCTATTCCAGGAACCAAAAGGGGCAAAAGAAGATGTGGTTCCAGAAATCACAGTCCATTCGTGACACTCAGGAGTATTCATCCCCCAGAGGCCGAGGGGGACAAGACCGACGCCGCCCCAGGGGCAGAAGGGGTCCCAGAAACTTCAGGTCTAGGGAACCTTTTTCCGACAGACCCGCTCAACAACCCTGAGGGGTTGCCCGGCTGCTCTACTCTGGACGCAGTCGGGAGAAGATTTTCCTTGCATCCAGCGGCATGGGAGTCCATTACTGCAGATCGCTGGGTGTTAAACATCATATCCAGAGGATATTCTATCCCCTTCATTTCACATCGCATATCTCCAGCTCACCTTCCAGATGTCCCACCCACTCACAGGGAGGCTGCAGCTTTAGAGGTTTCGAAGCTGTTACAAAAATGATCCATCGAGCCGGTCCCCCCAGATCAATCCGGATCAGACATCTACTCCAGGTTCTTTTTAGTGCCAAAGAAGACTGGGGACCTCAGGCCCATTCTGGACCTGTCTATCCTCAACCTGTCGGTAGAGAAACAAAAATTCCGGATGGTCACTCTACAGTCCATTCTATCGTTTCTGAGAGAATGCGACTGAATGTGCTCGTTAGACTTCCAGGACGCTTACTATCACATCAAGGTCCACAGGAGCTCCAGGAGGTTTCTCCGCTTCTGGCTAGGGGCCACTCACTTTCAATTCAGAGCCCTACCATTTAGTCTAACCACAGCCCCCAAGGTGTTCACCAAGGCTATGGCGGTTGTAGCGGCTCACCTGAAACTTCAGGGCATTCAGGTATTCCCCTACCTAGACGACTGGCTCTTCGCTGCATCCACCAAGCGTCTCCTGTATCGTGCCCTACACTACTTCCTTGGTCTGGCTCACAAGTTAGGCATCTCGATCAACCTCAACAAGTCCCACCTGACTCCAGTTCAGATAATAGACTTCATCGGGGCTCGGTTGGATTCAATTCGGTCAAAGATTTTTCTCACTCCGGAAAGGATAGAGAATCTCAGACTCCGTGTTTCTGTGATCTTGGATCACGCGGTAGTCACAGCAGCCGATGTTCAGGGCCATGGGTTCCATGGCAGCAGCAATCTCTATACTCCCTCTTGCACGTCTTCACATGAGAGTCCTTCAGTCGATTCTGGCAGTCCAATGGTCCTGGCTAGACCCTCCGATGAGTTTCCACATCCGTATCAATCGGGCATGCAGAACTGCACTGCTGTGGTGGCTTCACTGTGCGGACATATTTGCAGGGCGCAGCTTTCTGGCCCTTCAGGCTCAAGCCACGGTCACCACGGACGCTTCCCAGTTTGGGTGGGGGGGGGGGCGCTTCCTGGGAAGAATGGTCCAAGGCACGTGGTCCCCTCCAGAGACCAAGCTACACGTCAATGTCCTGGAAATGAGAGCAGTTTTGTTAGCATTTAGAGCCTTCCACCCGGTCCTACCTCTGGGGACGATAGCCATTCAATCAGACAACATGTCTGTAGTCTGGTATATAAACAAACTGGGAGGGACCCGATCCTACCTCCTTTGTCGTGAGGCCATGAGAGTTTGGGAGTGGGCCGTATCCACCAGCCGGTTTCTTGTAGCAATGCATATTCTGGAACGCTCCAGCATTCTGGCAGACAGTCTCAGCAGGGCTATCCTGCTTCCCTACGAGTGGTCCCTGAAACTATCAGTGGCGGAGAAGATCTTCCATGTTTGGGATCAACCTTGCTGCGATCTCTTCGCATCTCCTTCCAACATGAAGTGCAGCAAATTCTTCGCTCTGATCCCCCCTCCGGGGGATGCCCCCAGGCACGCTCTAGTCCATGCTTGGCCTCCTGGGCTACTGTATGCTTATCTCCCGTTACCTCTGATTCCGAAGTTCCTTCATAGAGCTTGCTGGCTGCAGTGCAAAGTCATTCTCTCAGCTCCCATCTGGCTGCGTCAAGTGTGGTTTCCCTTCCTATGGTCTCACCTGTTGGCCTCTCCATGGGCTCTAGATCCATGTCTGGATCTAATTTATCACCCGTCGGGCTTGCCCCTGCCCAACCTGGACAGTCTCAAGCTGATGGCTTGGCTGCTCCAGTTCCCATGATCATCAGGACTCCCGGACTTTCGTCTCCTGTTAAGAATATTCTGGTAGCTTCTCTTAAGGCCTCCACTAGGAAACTGTACAATAGCAAGTGGAAACGTTTTTGCGTTTGGGCCTCTCAGCGCAATCAGAACCCATTTACAGCCCCTGTTCCGGTCATACTGGATTTTTTGGCAGATCTTTTTCGGTCAGGCTCGAGTGCTTCCACAATCAAGGTTCAGTTGGCTGCCATCTCTAATTTTCATGTGGGTGAAAGTAAGGTTGCTCTGGCTTCGGCCAAACTCTGTAAAGCCTTCCTGAAGGGCACCTTTTTATTGCGACCTCCAGTTAAAGAAACAGTGCCCCCTTGGGATTTGACTTTAGTCCTTCAGGCCTTGACCTCTCCCCCTTTTGAGCCAGCTGGTTCAGTTCTGATGAAGTTCTCGTCATGGAAGACAGCATTCTTGGTCGCCATCACTTCGGCTAAGAGAGTTTCTGAGTTGCAGGCATTATCCTCCTTGCCCCCCTATTTGGTTTTTCACAAGGGTAGGGTTTCTTTGCACACGAACCCTTCTTTTCTTCCCAAAGTATCTTCAGCAGCCAATATTAATCAATCCATAAATTTCCCAGTCTTCTTCCCAAATTTCCAGAATAGGGGTGAACGTAAGCTTCATTTGTTGGATGTCCATAGACTGCTTCGTTTTTACCTCCATAGGACTAAACCTTTCCTGAAGTCGGATCAATTGTTTGTCTCTTTTTCTAAACCATTTTTGGGCAAAGCAGTTTCTAAAGTGTCCTTAGCAAGGTCGATCACCCTGTGTATTGCGCAGGTCTTTAAGGACAAAGGGTTATCTCCTCCTGGTGCATTGAAGGCTCATTCCACTAGAGCTATGGCCACTTCTGCAGCTTTCTGGTCGAGAGTTTCATTAGATATTTGTGCAGCAGCTACTTGGGCAAATTCGCACACATTCATCTCTCATTACAAATTGGATCTTATTTCTAGAAGGAGAGCATCCTTTGGCTCTGTGGTGCTCAGAAATATCCTTCCATAAGGGCCTCCCAGGAATTCTAGTAGCTGGGGACTCTGTCCCATATGTGTAGAATGATTGAAGTCAACTACTTCAGATAAAGAAGTTATGTTCTTACCATAACGTTCCATCTGAGTAGTAGACTTCATTCTTCTGCACTTTCCCTCCCTCCGTCCCCCTCACTCTTCAGGTTATCCTGTTTAGGGTTTTTGGTTACATCGCTTTTTAGTGACAGCAAACTCGATCTGGGGCTAGATAGGAGGAAGTGAGGTAATATAGGTTGGGGAGGAGCTTGGAGCTCAGAGCTGATGCTTGAAAAGTTTTTGCTGGCTCGGATCCGAATCGGATCTGTATACCCATATGTGCAGAAGAATGAAGTCTACTACTCAGATGGAACGTTATGGTAAGAACATAACTTCTTTTTTTCATTCTTCCTGAACTTCCCTCCCACCAACCCCCCCCCCCCCCTCCCTTGCTTTACCCTTGGAAAGAGCGAAGGATGCTACAATGGATTGCTCTTCCTTTGACTGAGTCCCAGATTCTATTCTATCATATTGTCTTACTGCTTTGCAGGTATAGGAGTAGCAAACAAGATTTGGGGCATGTTAGGTGACTAAGGCATTATGGGTAAAGGGAGGAGCTTGAGAGTTTGCGGTTCACAAGCTGGAAGAAGTGGCCGAGTCAGATCCAAGGATCTGATCCAAACCGAACAGTCGAGGAAGAATGCAAGTGGACAACATAGATGGGATGTTATGGTAAGCAAATAACTTTATTTCTACCTCTTAACTTGCTAAACATTCCTTGAAATGTGGCTATGATGATGATGCAGCATCTAGAGCAGCTGTCACTGGCTGTGTCCTCCATAATTATGCATAGTTAAAGCTTACAGCTCTTACCAGAGGATGTCAAAGCTCCATTGTTGAATGGGATAAAGCTTTTTTGTTTGGTGGTCCTACAGCTGAATTCTTTAAAAAGATGGGAGAGAAAGAGAGGTGAAGTGATGCAAGAGGTAGAACTCTAGTTATCCATTTTTCAGATGTGCGAGAATTTGTCCTGCAACACCAGGGCATTTCTTTACAAAACATTGCAGGTCTAAACAACACATCAGACAAAGGCTAATCCAAGGAAAAATGAGAGGGGACTCTTAAGAGCAAGCTGAGTGAGTTCCAGTGCACCAATAGTATTAGAGAGCAGCTCTGACTATTCCTTTCCGGCCTTCTTTCCCCAGCTCATTTATCCCCTTCCTCCAGAATTGCTGACAACCATGACTATTAAACTCAAGCCATTACTGTGGCAAACATCATATTCATGTAGGATCATTAAACCTGGAAGTGCTTGTGAAACTGAAATAATGGACTGGGGTTCTTAGGGTGCCTAGAGAGGAGTTGTGGTATTGTATGAGGAAGTCGGGAGCGTCAGAGAAGTACGGAAGTGTGGTACAGCATATGTAAGAGGGTAGTGTGACAGCAGTGAAGTCTGCGGTGGGAGTGACTGATGCGTTTAAGGTGAAGGTGCGATTACATCAAGGATCAGCTGTGAGCTCTTTCTTATTTGCAGTGATGATGGACAGGTTGACAGACTAGATCAGACAGGAGTCCCTGTGAACTATGATGTTTGCAGATGACATTGTGATCTGTATTGAGAGTAGGGAACAGGTGGAGGAGTCCCTGGAGAGATGGAGGAATGCTGTAGAGAGAAGAGGAATGAAGGTCAGCAGGACTAAGACAGAATAGATGTGTGTGAATGAAAGGGAGGATAGAGGAATGGTGAGGATGCAAGGAGTAGAGGTGGTGAAGGTGGATGAGTTTAAATACTTGGGATCAGTAGTTCAGAGTAATGGTGAGTGTGGAAGAGAGGTGAAGAAGTGAGTACAGGCAGGATGGAGTGCGTGGAAAAGAGTGTCAGGAGTGATTTGTGACAGACTAGTACCAGTAAGAGTGAAAGGGAAGGTCTGCAAGAGGGTGTTGAGACCAGCTATGTTATATGGGTTGGAGACAGTGGCATTAACAAAAAGGCAGAAGTTAGAGCTGGACGTGGCAGAGTTAAAGATGTTAAGATTTGCACTGGGTGTGACAAGGGTGGACAAGATTAGGAATAAGTATATTAGAGGGCCAGCCCAGGTTGGAAAGTTTGGAGACAAAGCCAGAGAGGCAAGATTACGTTCGTTTGGACGTGCTGAGGAGGGATGCTGAGTTTTTGGGAAAAAGATGCTAAGGATGAAGCTACCAGGTAACAGGAAAAGAGGAAGGCCTAAGATAAGGTTTATGGATGTGGTGAAAGAGGGCATGCAGGTGGTTGGTGTGAAGGAGCAAGAAACAGAGGACAGGAAGAAATGGAAACAGATGATCCGTTGTGGCGACCCCTAACGGGAACAGACGAAAGAAGATGATGGTTCTTACTGATCATTTGCTCCTCTGTTATATGTGGAACTTCACAAGTGTACTACTTGTGTAACCTGTAAAGTAATTTTGCTTATATGAGGTCTCATAATTAAAGATGGAAGTGTTTTATGTTGCTTTTTTTCCTGTAATATTACCACCTTAAATAATATGCAGTCACTATGTAATTTTATGCAATCTGTTTTCTTGTAATTTATGTTTTTAGGGATGCTTCATGCATCATTATTAATCTTCTTCAGCTTGCACCACAGTTGTATGCATTATGCATCTTAGCATCAAACTTCACTCCTGTGGCACCTGCTGTGGCACCCATTGATTTACTCATTCAGCTCCCACCCCTTTTGTCACTGCCTGCATACACACTGCTGAATCTGCGTTTCCACTGTCCTTCATAATTGTTTTTTTAAGTCACAAGTCAAGCAGTTAATTGTCTGAGTGTTCACTGTACTGATCCTGACCCACTGGATGAATCTTTTTCCCTCACTGACGGATTCCCATTGAGCTCCTCTTCTTTGCACATCACCTTCCTTTGGACATTTCTGTAGCTTTACTCCGTTCCACTTGTCAGTTGTCTCTCTGTTGGGAACTCTGTTCTCCCAGTCTGCAAGAGGTTCTTTGTTGAGAGGCATACTTAGACTGTGTTTATACCAGAAAGGTTTAGGTCTGATGAAGATGGAAATATTCATGTTTTAGACTAAATAAAGGCAATTGTTTTCTGTTGCAGTCTCCAACTCCCTTTCTGTTTAGTTGCTTGTTAACACCCAAAGTTAATATCTGTTGTATTCTCTGCTTTATATGTGTTAGAAAGCTAACTCTTCCTCCTCTGTAGCCAGATTTGAATTTTTCTTTGACCTAGAAAACTGCCTTTAGTAGCCTTAACCTCTGCTAGATAAGCTTCTGAGCTGGAAGTCCTTTTGTGCATTCTCTGTTTTCATATGAATAGAATAAGCCTTCAACCAAATCTTTTTTCATTTCTAAAGTGGTTTCTGAACTCACTGTTACTCAGAATATCCAGATGTTCATCGTGTTTCACTGCTGCAGTCATTACACTTGGGTTATCCTTCTGGCTGGCGACCCGTAGTCGGCCCAAGTTACAAAGTCTTGGTCCGGCGTCTGTTGCTATAACATCTTCCCTGACGTCAGTGCGCCAGGGGTATAAAAGTTGCAACCGATGTCATTTTCTTCAGTCTTTCTTGCTGTGCGGTGCCCGAAGCAAAAGCAGTTCGCAAGTGCCGGTCAGCCGACTCCTGAGATTTTCAAAATTTAATTTCAGAACCAGAGTCTTCAATAAAGCTAAGTACCCCGTTGAGGAAACTTTTTCTTGCTCCAGACCGATGTCAGTAAACGTTAATAATTGTATTTCTTGTGGGAAGCAAATACCTCATAAGGATTTTCACTCTTACTGCATTCCTTGCCTTGGTCCTGACCATGACGTCACTAGTTGTCAGTTTTGTGCTAGATTCAATAAACGCACTATCAAACGTCGGTTTGATTTTGCCTTACATTATTTTGGACGACGATTTAATTATATAATGCCGACCGGAATGTACAAAAAACGCAAAGACAAAGAAAAAGGCATCCGAGGTCCAAAACCAACGACGAAGCCTCTTCTAGGCCAGTCGCCGGTTCTCAGTGAGGTGCTTTTGCAGCCCCTGACAGCCGCTACCTCAAAGCCACAGGCCTTAACTGACAGCCATGTGGAGACACCGAGGCCTGTGGAAACTCAAGGTATTGGGGCTATGGAAACTATACCCTCAGATGGGTCTGGAGCCGCTGAGCAGGCACTGGCTTCTGAGGGTGTTTTCAGACCTTCACAGCTTACAATTAAGGCTACTACAGCAGCAAAGGCAAAGTCCAAAACACCATTAAAGACAAGGAAACAAGTGCAGCATTCTCCAGAACAGTAATCCATGCCAAAGAAACAGATGCTTAAAATGGCCGAAAACCTTATTACTTTAATCAGGGGCTCCTATCCCCCTCCTGACAAAAGGCCTAGGCAACACGCTGATTATGATTCCTCTGATCAGGTTTCCATTTCCTCTGATTCTTCTTCTGATCAGGGCTATTCTCTCCTCCCTATGAGGACTCTGATGCTGAAGAGTCCATTCTTTCAGCCTCACCACCTGAGGATTATTCTTTTGGGGAAACCCTGCACACCATGAGGGAGCATTTCCATTGGGAGAGCCAGGATTACTCAGAATCCAAGAAAAGGCTCAGAGATTTCCTTTTATTGCCTCAGCACAGGCCCCTGTCTATCCCCCCTGTGTTGATATTGTAAATGATGTTTTTTCTGAATCCAGTCTGTCTCAAGATTCATTACCCCCTACACTGGTAAAACCAGACGGGTACTACAGGGTCCCTAACTCTCATAAATTTCTTTACAAAATCCCCACTGCAGACCCAGAAACAATTTCTTAGGGTCCTAAAGGGGTTAAAGCTTCCACTGCCAAAAATTCTGTCCCCTCAGATAGGGATTCCAGAGCTCTGGACAGATGGGGGGAAAAAGTTTACACTTCTGCTACTTTAGCTGTAAGAGCTTTAAACTGTCAGTTTCACATGCTTAAATATCAACATTATCTCGTGTCATTGTTAAAGCAGAAAGTCCTGACAGTAAAGAAATGCAGGATTTATTGCATACAGTTGAACAAGTGAGAAAGCATACTCTGCAATGTGGTTTTGATTCATTAGAGGCTTCTTGTAGAGCCGCAGTTACAGGCTCAGTTATTCGAAGACATGCTTGGTTGAAAGAACAAAGTTTACCTGACCATGTTAAAGTAAAATTATTGGATGCTCCTCTACAGCATGATACTTTGTTTGGTGTTAAGGCAGAAGAGGTGTTAAAGAAAATGGAGGATAACGCAAAGTCCATGCAAATGGTGAAAGATTTCTTACAGGTTCAACCACCTAGATTTAGCAGAAACTGGCCTTCAAAAAATTGGTCCTTTCCAGTGTCAGACAGGCCACAAAGAGGCAGATACAGACGCCCTAGAGGCAGATCTCAGCCCCAAGGCTCCTACAGACCTACATTGTTTACAATGGGGTGCTTCAGCCCCCAAATGAGGAGAAGACAAATCACAACCATACAGGAAACAGTCACAATGACTTCCCCCTGCAAATGCCAAGCTCTTACCAGTTGACAGCACCCCTAGGGGGAAAGCTAGCACTTTTCTCAAAAAATTGGCACATGATCACCCAAGACCAAGGGGTGCTGAATAAAGTTTCTCAGGGGTACAGGTTCCACTTCCACACGCTTCCAAAACCAAAAGGTGTGCCAAACCTGCCACAAAACGAATGGGCAGAGGCACAAAACAGATTGCTGCTCTTATGGATATGGGAGCTATTCAAAAAGTTCCACAAGAAGAACAGGGACAATGATTTTACTTAAGACTTTTCTTAGTATCCAGAAAGGACAAAGCCTGGAGACCAATACTGGACCTGTCCATTCTAAATACATTCCTGGATGTTCCAAAATTCAAAATGTTAACACTACAGCAACTTCTGCCCTTGCTGGGCAGGGAGGCTTGGCTAGTTACTTTGGATCTCAAGGAGGCATACATGCACGTCCCAATCAGACAATCGTGCAGAAGATACCTCAGATTTATAGCAGGCTCAATGCATTACCAATTCTCTGCACTGCCCTTTGGCTTATCTACTGCGCCCAGGGTTTTCACAAAATGCCTGGCACCAGTAATTGCATTTTGCAGACAAAAAGGAATTCAAATATACCCCTACTTGGATGACTGCCTTATTCAAGCAGAGAGCAAGGACATTCTACTAAAGCACCTGGCATTTGTAAAAAGATTGCTGATTTGCCTAGGGTACACAGTAAACGAAAAGAAAGCAAAACTAGTGACCTCTCAAGAGATAATTTTCCTGGGTGCAAGCTGAAATACAACTGCCCAGATGGCTTATCTCACGCCAGACAAAGGCAACTGACTCATTACTTTCAAATGATGGCAACAAAGACCCAGCTCCCTGCAAGAAAAATTCTGCAGGCGCTGGGTTTCATGGTATCCTGCATTCTACTAATTCCATATGCAAAACTGCATATGAGGAAACTACAATGGTATCTAAAAAGTGTTTGGACTCAGCATTGTCGCAGCCTAGAGACAATCATAACTTTGATTCTTTGCCTACAACAGGAGTTTCGATGGTGGTCCCAGGTCTGTCACCACAACAAGGGACAGCATTTCACCTTACCTACAGCCAGGCAGACAATAACAACAGATGCATCGGATTATGCCTGGGAAGCACATATGGTGGAAAATGTATTCAGGGCACGTGGCCCAAGGAACAAATGCATCTTCACATCAATCAAAAAGAGATGCTAGCTGTACAGAATGCCCTGACAGCCTTCAAGGATCTAATACATCCAGGACAACTATTAATAAAGACAGACAATACCACAGTTATGTGATACATAAACAAGCAAGGGGGCACACATTCCTACCTCCTATGCAGACAAGCCATGACTTTGTGGAACACAGCACTGACCTACCCAGGTACATCTGTAAGAACAATTCCTGCCAGGAACAAAAAATACACTGGCAGACGAACTAAGCAGAAATCTCATGGATCCTCACGAATGGAAGCTAAATCCACAAGTGTTCAACATGATAACAAGGGAATGGGGATGCCCAGACATAGATCTTTTTGCCTCCCCTCACAATTACCAAATACAGAAATTTTGCACAAGGACTTATCACTCTCAGGCATGGAAAGTGGATGCTCTATCATTCAGCTGGAAAAACCTGACAGTCTATGCCTTCCCTCCGATGCCTCTTCTCACCAAGGTGCTTCTAAAAGTTAAACAAGAGAGGCCAAAAATTATCCTGATTGCACCAGACTGGCCATGCCAGCACTAGTACCCAATCCTAAAGACTCTGTCCCAAGGACCACCTTGGCCTCTACCTCAAATCCCTCATCTTCTGACACAGCAAAGCAATCAGATTTTGCAGAGTCAACTCAGAACATTAAACCTGGCAGCATGGCAGATAATGTAGCCAATCAGACTGCACCTCTCTCTAAAGCTGTTATGGATATAATTTTGGAAGCCAGGAGGCCAGCACTAAGAAATCTTATGTAGGAAAATGGAAAAGATTCTGTGCTTGGAACTAGGCACAAGGGCTCGACTCACTGGTCCCTAATATGCCTCAGATTTTACAATACCTGACTGAGATGTTGGACAAAGGCCTATCTTTTTCTTCTATTAAAATCCATGCCTCTGCCATTTCAGCTCATT